>NC_067401.1:437057317-437657317 GCF_016432865.1 Antechinus flavipes | reverse complement strand
ATAACTTGACAGTCTGGAATCTCCAATAGTTATTTGACTAAGCAGAAACAAAGGTTCATTTTAATGCTAATGAATAAATTCCTATTATCTACTGACCTCTGAAAGTTCTAAAAGAAAGTATTCAAGTTACTGAAATTATGACCCCTATCTGATCAACACCCAAGTGACCCTAACTTCTGAAATAGCATTCTGTCACTAAAATGATATTATAATGAAATAATTATATCATTGGTCAAAACTCTATTTAGGAAAGTTCCCATGTTCAATATCTTTGAACAATCTTTATAAACTCTATGTAGATCTGTTTTTATTCTGCCATGATCTGAAGGACTTTAAAGTTGTTGTTGTTTTGTTTGTTGTTGTTGTTGTTTTGTTTTAACAGTGGAAAGCATTGTTCTTTTTTGTGATCTGTAGTTTTTCTACTACCCCAAATGAAATGAGAAGTGATTTTATTAAATATGCATACATTTCCAAAGACATATGCAGAGTCATCTCTTTGTGCTTTGTTGCACTGCATAAATAGGTAGCTCCTGTGTAGTACTTAAATATAATTAGAAAAAATACAGATAACATTCTGAGTCTTAAAAAATTCATTCTAAATTCAATAGTTGACCAAAAAAGTAAAATGTCAATCATGTTTGCAAGCTTTAGACTATAATTCCAATCAAAAGAAATTGCTATTGTACAATTGGATTTTGAGAGAGGGCTAGATCAATGTTATTGACTTAACAGATGCATTCATTATTTATTTTAAACTTTGTTTATTACAAAAGTTTCATTACAGACTAATTATTTAGATGGGGATTTGCCACTGTCTAAAGTAATACTTGGGAAATGGAATCTTTGCCCCGAGGCTGCAAAGTTGGACTTTGTCAGGAAACTGATGGGATGGGAAGTGAATAGTGTATAAAGAAATGTCTCTTTTACTAAATGCTGCAAACTTCACCATGAAGGGAAAAGACTATAGCCATTATTTTCCATTTGAGGGTAATTAAATACAAAATTTAAAAGACTGCTTTATTTGATGTTCTGCATTGTCTCTTCACAGAAAATGTATGCATAAATGACAACTGTCAGAGGGCTAGACTTCCTGATATCATCAGTTTGAAGATTTCTAATTGTGTTGTCCCTGAAGAAATAGTAGACACTGTGACAGTCCCTTTGCTACCAGGTGGATTTTGTGCCCACTGCCAGTGGCAACTGATCCCCAGACAGAGTATTGAAAAAAGGAAGTCAGACAAACAGAGGCTCTGAAGAGAGGTCATGAGAACAATAAGCTTGCCTTTCATTCACAAAAGTGACTTTTAAGACTCCTAAAGCAAAAATCAGCAGTAGGCCAGGAACATTCCTATAAAAATGAGCTCAGAGGTCTGGTATGTCACATAAGGATAATCACTCAAAACAGTGTGACAGGAACTCTCTCATCAGGAAAACTGTTGTCTATTATGCAACTGACACTTGCAAATTTACACAAGTGATTCCTCTGAGACAAACTTTGTAGTTGTTTTTATTTTTTAATCAAGGAATGGATAGAGAAATGATCAATCAACAAGCTATAACAAAAACCTACTAGATACCATGTACTTAATCAGTTACTGGTGATAAGAAGACAATAACACGACAATTCCTGCACTCCTAAGCTTATGTTGATTGAACCTACAATCATTCATTCAATCCACTTGTATTTATTTATTTAAATTTTCTTTTCTTTTTTTCCTAAACATATTTCCACATTTATCATACTACACAAGACAAATCAGATAGAAGAAGAAGAAAAAAAGAAGAAGAGGAAAAAATCAAGCAAGCAAATAACAACAACAAAAAATACTATGTTGTGGTCCACACTCAATCCCAGGTATCCTATCTCTGGGTGCAAATGGCTTTCTTCATCACAAACCCATTTGGAATTAACCTGAATTACTTCATTATTGAAAAGAGCCAAGTTCATCAGAATTGATCATCACATAATCTTGTTATTGTGTGTACACTGGTCTTTTGGCTCTACTTATTTCACTCAACATCAATTCATGTACGTCTGTCTGGGCCTTTCTGAAATAATGATATGGATTGCTTTAAAAAAAAACTTTTTATTTTCAAAATATATGCATGGATAATTTTTCAACATTGACTCTTGCATAGTCTTGTGTTTCAGATTTTTCCCTCCGTTCACCCACCACCTCCCCTAGATGCCAAGCAATCCAATATATGTTATACATGTTAAAATGTGTTAAATCCAACATATGCAAACATATTTATACAATTCTCTTGCTTCTTATTGAACAATATTTTAGCATAACATTCATATACCATAACTTATTCAGCCTTTTCCCAACTAATGGACATTCACTCTGTTTCCAGTTCTTTTGCGTTTCTTTTATCAACAACTTTTATTTTCAAAGTATATGCAAAGATAATTTTTTTAACACTTTTTAACATTTTAACTTTTTTAACATTCATCCTTGCAAAACCTTGTGTTCCAAATTTTTCTGCCTCCTTCCCCCACCTCCTCCCCTAGACAGCAAGTAATCCAACATATGTTAAACATGTGCAATCTTCTATACATATTTCCACATTTATCATGCTGAATAAGAAAAATCATATCAAAAAGTGTAATGGGCTGAAGCTCTTGAGTCTCACTGAGATCCCAAGCACTTGGGGCTAATTAGCAATTGGATAATACTCTATTAATATATAAATGGAGAAAGAATGACCCCTCCCACTCTCTGTGCAAGTTTGATGTGTTGTATAGGAGATTGCATAGAGGATTTGGTGGGTGGAGTGTGAGAGCCAGAGGCACTGCTGGCTGGATTCATGTTGGGTTTGCTCTCACTTTGTATTGCCATTCCCCTTCACCGTTGCAAATAAAGATCAAGGATTTTCCCTTATCCTGACTTCCTGATTCTGGCTGATTTTAAAATATGTGGTCACCACAAAAAAGAGAAGAAAATGAGAAGGAAAATAAAAAAGCAAGCAAATAACAACAAAAAAAGTGAAAATATTATTTGTGATCCCCATTCAATTCTCTTTCAGGATGCAGATGGTTTTCTCTATTACACATCTATTGGAATTGGCCTGAATCATCTCTTTGTTGAAAAGATGCACATCCATCAGAGTTGATTGTCACACAATTTTCCACAAGTGTAAGAGATTATTATATATCAAACAAGAGGGAGCATTATGGAGTAGATAAAGAAGTGGCCTCTAAATCAAGAAAAATTGCTTTCAATTTCATCTTCAGGCAAATTCTGAATATTTTGCTAAATACAAAAGAACTTTTCTGGTCTTGTCATATCTCCCTCAACTACCAATCCTTTCCCTCTAAGAATATGTACCCTTTAAACGATATATCTTGCATATACATAATTATTTGCATATTTTATCTTTCATTAGAATATGAATTTCTTGAGGGTAAGAACAGTTTCTGTGTTTCTTTTTATACTCACTTTTCAGAACATTAACTGGCTCATATTACGTGTTTGTTGATTGACTTAAAACTTCTTAGTGTTCCAGGCAAACTTCTAAGACTTTGAGCTTTTGAAGTTTTTGAAAAAATAGAGGGAGTTTTTTCACTGGAGAATTTATTTTTCTAGACATAGTATATGTGTAGAGTATATCACTATTCACTTCTACTCTCACCTTCCCTGCTTGCTTCAGGATGGAAATCAAATTTTACCAGTTCCTGAAGTTATTTATCCACTTGCAAATGCCTTCACTTCTAAGAGTGTCTTCTATCTACTCTTTATTTATTTTAAGTGAAAAAATATATATGCTGCAATCTGCATTAGGAATCCATCACTCCTATATGTAGTTATGAATAGCATCTTCCTTAGTGGGTCTTTTATACTTGTCAAGGATCATTGTGTTGCTAAAAAGAGCTGAGTCAATCATATATGATCATTACACAATGTTACTGATGCTGTGGACAGTGTCTTCCTGATTTTGTTGATTTCACTTTGTATCACTTTTTATAAGGGATTTTTCCCTCTTAAATCTACTTGTTCATCATTTCTTACTGCACAATAATATTCTATTACATTCATATGCCACAAATTGCACAGCCATTCCTCTTTTGAGTACACCCCTCAGTTTCCAATATTTTGGCACAATGGAAAGGGCTTCTATAAATATTGTTTCAAGCTGTAAGTCTTTTTCACTTTTATATAATTTGTTTGGGATGTAGATCTAGTAGTGGTATTGCTGGGGAAAAGAGTTTGTATAAGTTAGCTGTCCTTTGGACATAGTTCCAAATTGCTCTTCAAAATGGTTAGATCAATTCACAATGCACCAACAGTGTCCCAAATTTACCATACCCTCTCCAATATTTCACTTTCAATTTTTTGTCATGTTGTCCAATCTTATAGATTTAAGATTGTTTCTCAAAGTTGTTTTACTCACCTTTCTCAAATCAAAAGTGATTTAGAACACTTTTCACATATCTACAGATAGCTTTGATGTCTTTTTCTGAAAATCACCTATCCATATTCTTTGACAATTTATCATTTGGGAAATAGCTTTAACTCTTATAAATTTGACTCAGTTCTTTGTGTATTAAAAAAAAGTCCTTTAACAAAGATCTATAAATATTGTTCCCCAGCTCTATAAATATTGTTCCCCAGCTTTCTGCTTTCCCTCTACTCTTAATTGTACTGACTTTGTACAAAAGCTTTGTAATTTAATATAATCAAAATTATCAATTTTTTGCACTTTGTCATGCTCTCTATTTCTTGTTAAATAGTTAATTTTTCCCCTTCCCAAAGATCTGACAGGTAGACTATTTCTTGCCCTTTTAACTTATTTATGGTGTCTAATATTCTATTTATCTCCTTAGATAATTTTTTTTAAAAAACTTTTTTGGTTGGATTCATCAACTTCTGAGATAGTCACAATTGAGGTCTGTCACTGGTCTAGTTTTCCTGTCTATGTCTTTCTGTAACTCACAACTTATTTTTATAAGAATCTGGATACTACACCACTTGGTACATAGAAATTTAGTACTGATTTTATTCCATTGTCTATAGTATCTTTTGTTAAGATATAATTTTGTTTCTTATGTCATTTAAGTAGGTTTTTGTTGTTGTTGTTGCTGTTTGTTTTTATGTTGTCTGATATCAGGATTGTTACTCTTGCTTATTTTTTAAACTTCAGCTGAGGCTTAATAGATTCTGTTTTAGCCCTTTATCTTTACTTTCTATGTTTGTGTGAATCTTTAATTCAAGTGCGTTTCTTTTAAACAACATATTGTAAGATTCTAATTTTGGATTCACTTTGCTATCCACTTTCACTTCTTAAAATATGGGAGAGTTCATCCCATTCATATTCAGTTATAATTATTATGTGTATTTCCCTTCATCCCATTCTTTCTCTTTTCCACTCTCTCCTTTAACCTTTTCCCTTTCCACCTTATATCTGTATATTCTGTCTATGTGTATTCCTTTTGACTAGACTATTAGTGATATAATTATTAAGAATTATAAGTTTCTTCTTTCCATATATGAATGCGAACTGTTTAGCTCTATTGAATACCTTGTGCTTTCTTTTTTTTCTTTTTATTTGTTTATACTTCCCTTGAGTCTTGATATTGGAAGCCAAATATTTTATTAGTGGTGGTCTTTTCTTAATAAAAGCTTGAAATCTTTCTATTTCATTAAATAGTTATTTTTCCCTTGAAGTACTATGCTTAATTTCACTTGTTATCATGTTCTTTGACCTATGATCTTTTTTAAATGTTGAAGTTTCTAGGTCTTGTGTACTCCTGATTGTTACATCCTGATGTTTGAATTGTTCTTTCTAGTTACTTGTAGTAATTTTTTTGACCTGATAATTCTGACATTTGGCTATAATGTTCCTTGGAGTTTTTATTTTTGTATCTCATTCCTGAGTTGGTCAGTGGATTCCTTCAGTGTCCACAGTGCCCTCTGATTTCAGTGTAGCAGGTCAGTTTCCTTGATACTTTCTTTAAATGCTATCAAGATCCTCCTTTTGACAATGGCTTTCATTTTCTTCCTTCTTTCATTCTTTTGAATTTTTGATTCTTGATGTCTCATAAAGTCATTAGTTTCCACTTACCCAACTTTAACTTTTAAGGTATTGTTTCCCTCGATTATGTTTTGTACTCCTTGCCACCCAATTTGGTCAATTGTACTCTATAAGAAGCTCATTTCTTCAATAGATTCTTATGTCTCCTTTTCCATTTGACCAATTCTACTTTTAAAGCAGGCGTATGAGCTCTTTTGAGTCTTTCCTCCCATGATTCTCTTGTATCAATTTCACTTATTTTCTCAATTTTTCTTGTATATCTCTTATATGATTTTTAAATTTCTTTTTGAGGTCTTCCATGAGTTCTTTCTAGGCTTGAGATCTTTCCTGTTTTTCTTTGGAGTTTTGCATATAAGTGTTTTGATGTTGTTGTCTTCTTCTGCATGTAGGTTATTTTATCTGCTACTATAATAATTTTATATGGTCAGATTCCTCTCTCCTTGCATTTTGCTCATTTTTTTTTAAATTTAAATTTGAACTCTGATATAAAGCTGGGGAAAAATGAAAGCTAGTGTTTCTGAAAAAGCTATGATTTCTAAAATATACAACAAACTGTGTTTCATTTACAAGAAAACAAGTCATTCCCTATTGATAAATTGCCAAAGTATATGAACAGACAATTTTCAGCTGATGAAGTTAAAACCATCTATAGCCATATTCAAAAATGTTCTAAATCACTATTGATTAGAGAAATGCAAACAAAACTGTATCCGAGATACCACCTCACACTCCTCAGATTGGCTAAAATGACAGGAAAAGATAATGATAAATGTTGAAAGGGATATAGGAAAACAGGGACAGTAATGCCCTGGAGAACAATTTGGAACTATGCCCAAAGGGCTATAAAATTGTGCATACCATTTGACCCATCAGTGCCACTACTGGGTCTATATCCTAAGGAAATCATAAGAAAGGAAAAAAGATCCACACATGAAAAAAAATGTTTGTAGCAGCTCTTTTTGTGACAGAAAAGAATTGGAAAATGAGCAAATGTCCACCAATTGGGAATGACTGAATAAGTTATGGTATATGAAGATCCTGGAATATTACTGTCCTACAAAAATGATGAACAAGCTGATTTTTGAAATATGTGGAAAGATTTACATGGACTGATGCTGAATGAAACAAGCAGAAACACAAATATATAATATACAATAGCAGCAAGAATGTGCAATGATCAACTATGAAAGAGATTATTCTCAATGGTTCAGTGATCCAAAGCAATCCCAACAGACTTTAGACAGAAAATGCCATCTGCATCCAGGGGAAAAAAAAAAAAAAAAAAAAAAAAAAAAAAAAAAAAAAAAACTATGGAGACAATGCAATTTTCACTTTTTTTTCTGTTTTTTTTTTCTCTCTCCCATTTTTTCCCATTTTGCTCTGTTTTTTTTTTCCTTTCCCAACATGATTCATAAAGCATTATGTATTAAAAATAAATACATTAAAATAAATAAATAAATCTGAGCTCTACTCCCAAGGTTGAAAGAGTACTTTTTCAGGGTTCCTATTGATAATGGTGCAGGCTATGGTTCTTTACCTGGTGCTGCTCTGATGTTGCTTTGAGGTCCACAGGAGATTGTCATTTCTGGTGCTGTACTGAGGGGTTGAGGTGGAGGTATAACCAATGCTGCTGGAGACTGTAAGGGTCTAATAGCTTACCTAGTGCTATTAAAGGTTCAAGTGGCAGTGATTGTTATGTGCTGAAGTCATGTGATATGTTTCTATATTTCCCAAGGACTACACTGGTGCTGGCAGCTAGAGGACACCTACTTGCCCTGAGTTGTACAGAGGTACATGTTTGTCTGCCCTCTAGAGGTCATCCAAGTAACTGGATATGGGGACACACCAAAGCACATTGAAGCCTAGTCAATAGAGAACTTGTGCCTACATAGGATTGTGCCTTAGCTTGTGCTTGTACTGTCTCTGGAGGATGTCTATCCACCTGTAGTCACACATACTATATGGAGCTCTGATTGCTGGAGCATATCTGCTCATCCTAGGTATACAGTGAAGCATGTGGTAGTTCCAAGAGCTGGTATCCCTAGTAAGTTTTCTGTCCTGGACAATGCCTTCTCTTAGCTGAGTGAGAGAAACTCCTCTTCCAGATCCTCCACATCTCTTTGGCTAACATGTTGTTTTACCTGATCTCTGCTGGTTTCACCACTCTGGGACCTTTCTTGTGGTATTATTTCATAATTATTTGGAGATTAACATGGATAAATTACAGTAATTGACTGGTTACTGATCCATCATGTTTCCCAATCTATCTACTCTTTAGAGATTGTGCACCCTTTATTTAAAAGTAAGTTCCTCTAGGTGAGTAATTTTCTTGCTTTTCTTTTATATTTGCAGTGCATATTTCCTTTATATTTTTCATAGTTCTTGTTGTTTTTTAAGTCATTTTCATTGTACCCAGTTCCTCATTAGCCCTCTTTCTTGGCAAAGATAATAGACTAGTTCATCATTTCCTTCTCCAGATCATTTTTCAGATGGAATTGAGACATACAGCATTAACTAAATTTTCCAGTCATACAGCTAGTAAATGTTTGAGGTTTAATTTGAACTGAAAAAGACGAATCTTCCTGATTCTAAAACCTGTGTTCTATCCACTTTGCCACCTATCTGCCCCATCACAGTGCCCAGGATATAGAAAATTTGTCCAAAATGTGTGATCTTTAATGGACTATCATGGAAATCAAAGATCTGGATCCTTTATATAAGGTATCCTATTGAGTATTGGTAATTAAAAAACAAAACTGAAATCATGTTACAAGGAGCTTATGTTCTATCAGAATAAAAAAAAAAGTTAAAAGAAATTCAGTGCTCAAGAAGCCAGACTCTCAACCTCATCACCACAGCTACTCCCTGCCATTAGAGTAAGTTGATTCATAGGCAGAGTCATGAAATCTCAAAATTGTAAGAGATCTTAAGAGTTTTAACTCAAGTAGGCTACAGGACACAAAATTTTAGAGAATGATAACCAAATTTACCTTTTTCATCAAAGGGAAACACCCTCATTTTAGCAACAAATTTGCAATAATGATTAATTATCATAGGAAATGCTTCATCTGGCATGCTTTTTACCTCACAAACAAAGATTCTTCACCTGAGGTCCATGAACTTTGTGAAAAATGATTTTGATAACAAATTTCCTTACCATTGTTTTCCTTTGCAATACTACATATTTTATATCATGCATTTCCAACATTACTCTGAGAAGAAAAACCCTATACTCCATCAGAGTGCAAAAGAGGTCCATCAAACATAAAAAGGAAAGAACCCTTGTACTCATGACTTTTTTTTTTTTTTTTTACTTCATCCCTCTCTACTTTCTCTTCCAGGGAAGATGTTTGTATGAGACTTCAGACGTATTTACGTTCTAGCCCTAAGTGAACATTTAATGAAATTTAATTTTTATTTCACGCTATATTTTTTTATGTTTGCCAAGGTACCAGAATTGTTAATTATGCTTCTGTCTAACAAATGTCAGAGAATTTACTGAATATTTTATATTTCTATTTTATTTAAGGTAGTCTTTAATTGAGCAGCCTCGAGTGAGGAGCCTGAACTCAGGTATACTATAATGAGTGTATTTCCATGTTCATATTCATTTATACATATCTTATAAAAAACATTATTAGTCCTTTCCTTTTAAATCTACAAATTTTTAGTTTCATAAACTAAATATAAATATATATATATAATATAAAAATGTGATATGCTTAATATATATCAGTGTCTGAATGGGGCTATCTTTAGCCTTTTCAGTCTTAGTATTTGGTGTTATATTCTTCAAGCCCAAAAATGTAAAGGCCTAGACTAGTACTGAAATGTTATTCTTTAGAACATCAATTAATTTAAGTAGAAGTGAAAGACTTGAGATAATTTGTTTAGCCCTAAATATCCTAGAATCCAGTGAAAATACTGAGAATATACCTACATTCTATAGGGGGGGGAGTCACTATCATTTCAAAGTTGACTTCATGGAGTGACTATACAATGAAATGTGCTAAGTTTATCTGGAGCATTTCCTATATGTACTGGGTCTGTCTCCAGACCTCAGGATCATATATAGTGACCAGTGTATCCTGAATAATTCTTATCAGAATATCTAACCAATTAAGTTAATGGATAGCTATAATAGTAAAGGATTTTGTTTGTTTGTTTGTTTTCTTTTGTTTTGTTTTCCCCTAATATCGTGTCTAAATTGGATTCTTTTTAATTTCTACCTATTGCTGCGGGAAAATGGGGACACTGATGCATTGTTGGTGGAATTGTGAACGAATCCAGCCATTCTGGAGAGCAATCTGGAATTATGCCCAAAAAGTTATCAAACTGTGCATACCCTTTGATCCAGCAGTGTTTCTATTGGGCTTATACCCCAAAGAGATACTAAAAAAGGGAAAGGGACCGGTATGTGCCAAAATGTTTGTAGCAGCCCTGTTTGTAGTGGCTAGAAATGGAAAATGAATGGATGCCCATCAATTGGAGAATGGCTGGGTAAATTGTGGTATATGAATGTTATGGAATATTATTGCTCTGTAAGGAATGACCAGCAGGATGAATACAGAGAGGCTTGGAGAGACCTACATGGACTGATGCTAAGTGAGATGAGCAGAACCAGGAGATCATTATACACTTCGACAACGATATTGTATGAGGATGTATTCTGATGGAAGTGGATTTCTCTGACAAAGAGACTTAACTGAGTTTCATTGGAGAAATGATGGACAGAAACAGCTACACCCAAAGAAGGAATACTGGGAAATGAATGTGAACTATTTGATTTTTGATTTTCTTCCCGAGTTATTTTTACCTTCTGAATTCAACTCTCCCTGTGCAGTGGGAGAACTGTTCGGTTCTGCAAATATGTATTGTATCTAGGATATACTGCAACATATTTAACATATATAGGACTGCTTGCCATCTTGGGGCAGGGAGGGAGGGAGGGAGGGGAAAAAATGAAACATAAGTGATTGCAAGGGATAATGCTGTGTAAAAATTATCCTGGCATGGATTCTGTCAATACAAAGTTATTATTAAATAAAAAAAAAAGTAATCTCAAAAATTTGGCTCCAGGATGTAAGGAGTGAAGTGAAGTATGATGGAACCTGCCTGAAATAGTGGAGCCTATGTGGGGAAGAAGGGAAAAGGTTCGAGAAGCAGAGCAGATTTCTGGAGATAAAAGTGAAAATCTCCTAGATATAGTCTCATAGGCTAGGCAGCAAAGTGTCTCTTAAAAAGATGTCAGAGAGTAAAGTATATCAATAATTAAAAAGGCCCTCAGAATACAAACTATGTTGCAATAAAGCTCTGTGGAAGAGCAAAAAAAAAAAAAAAATTTCTACCTAGTGCTCCTGGTTTGATAAACAGTCTTTCAAATAACATTCTTACAAATACTTGAAGATAGTTATCATGTTTCCTTGGAATTTTCATTTTTTCATGGTAAATATGCTTGACAATTTCAGTCTTCCTTACTGAAAATAGCTTTGATAGTAGGATGTCCACCCCTATATAATGTCCAAATTAATTAGGGACTTATTTATTCATTTAGATTTAAATATCCTCAATAAAGTCAGAAGAGATTAAAAAAATGAAAGAAAGAAAAACAAACAGAAACCCAACTTGACCTAGTGAACTACAATGTCAGATACTTGTATTCTAAAATAGCTCTAAAGTAATTTGGAATTATGCACAAAGGGCTATAAAATTGTGCATAACTTTTGATCTATCACTATCATTACTTTGCATTGAAAATACATAAAAAGTAAAACAAAAAGACCTCTTTGCACAAAATATTTGTAGCAGCTCTTTTTCTTGTGGATAAAAACAAAATTAGAGGGATGCTCGTCAACTGGGAAGTGGCTAAACAAGCTTCAGGATATGATTGTAATGGGATATTATTGTGCTATAAGAAATGACTAGTGGGATGATTTCAGAAAAAAAAAAAATAACCTAGAAAGACTTACATGAAATGATGCAAAGTAAAGCAAACAGAAACAAGTGAACATCATACATGGTAGCAGCAATATTATTTGATGAAAAACTGTGAATGACTATTGTCAGCAAAATAATGATCCAGGGCCATTCCAAAGGCTTAAAATTGAAGCATATTATCTACTTCCAGAGAAAGAAGTGATATTATTTGAATATCGATTTAAACATGCTATTTTCATTTTCTATCATCAATTTTGTTTGCAAGATTCATGTACAAAATGACTAATATGGAAATGTTTTACATTATTGAACATAAATGATTTACATTTGTTTCCTTATCATCTCAGGAAGGGTAAGATATGGAAGGATATGGAGGAAATGATAGAATTTGAAACTCAAAACAAAACAAAATGACAACAACAAATGTTAAAAAAAATTAGCATGCAATTGGAAGAGATTAAATATATTTTAAAAAGTAAAATAGTTATAATTTAGAGGCTACCACAATTTTAAGAACTAATTAGCCTCTCTACTTCCCAAAAAACAGAATCTGACCCTAACTTGTCACATGACTCCCTGCATTTGGTGACAACCAACTCTTTATTTTGTAATGGTCAGGTCTGGAATTTTGAGAAACAGAGATGATCACACAGATCATTTCTTAACTCTAATATGTTTTAATAGCATCAAAATCAGTAATGGAAAATTCCACATAAAAGAAGGACACATTTTTTTACATCCTCACCAGAATCATTGGTACAAATTTTGATTAGCTTCTGAGAAAGGAGTCTTATTTCTGACACATATCTCCTAGATGACCCTGCACCCAGTTATTCAAAAGACTGAAAGGAACGTTTAAGATTACATTTTAATTCTAGAGAAAATGATGACTTTTGTCAGTAGTGGCAGTTCCTTCAACTGGATATTTCCTCTGCAGTGAAATCGGAGATCTATCCCTATCACTTTGTGGGTAATAAACCTACAGATATAATTATTCACTCGATAAATAAATGTCTCTATTCATATAAATTATCTTCTTTTTAAATTCATAATTTTAGAGTAAGTAAAACATAGTCACCTTTTGATATTTCAAATAATAAATACATCAGATAAAGAAAAAGGTGGAGGTTAATAGAAATCTTTTGATGTCTAGAGAGGAACCCCAGTTTGTATATATTTTCACTTCTCCCTCTAGGGGAATGAATTTAGTACAAAAAGTCTGCATCAATGTGCTTAAATTTTGGTGCTACTTTTTATACTACTTATAGGGTTTGTCATGATTCTACCTGACATTGTAAGTCCTCTGATCTTGTAAAATTGGGGAAGCCTGAGACCAATTGGGGAAAAAAAGTCCCTGAAAATGAAATAGTAATAATGACTAATGTTCATCAATAGCAACAATCCTTTCATCACAAGGAATTAATAGATTTATACTTTTTTTTTCTAAATAACAAAACTGAGAGACATTAAATGTTGCTAAAGCAATGTACTCAAATTAGGAAGTCCTTGATTTAAATATTATCTTAGATACCTATTACTTGTATGGTATGGGGGAAATAACCATTCTGCAATTCAATTTCTCAACTCTAAGATGAGAGGATTAGTCTTAGTAGCCCTTAAAGTCACAACTCTCTGCACATCTCATAATCACAATGTTTTGTGGATTAAGCTTTGTGTTACTGAATAACAGGCCAAATATCAAACTTCTATGGCTGATTGGGCTATTTCAATGAAGGGTCAAGAGGACTTCACTGATACATCTCACCATTCCAGCAAGAAGATTTTTGTAGCCAGTACTTATTATGTGATTTTTTTTTTTCTCTCACAAAATCAGCCAAACTTCTTTGGAAGTAAACCAGTGACTTACCATCCTGTTTCCTTTGTCACTCATATACCAGAGGAGAAACGTTTTTTCAGAACAATTTAGTCTTTAGTAGACCAATAAATTTACCTACACATAGCAACTACATTGAACATAAAATCTTGTAAATAGAGGTCTTGGAAAACTTAGGAAATCCACTGTGAAGCTCTCAAATTGTTAATTTATATTCACTCAATAAACAATAATTAAGTGGTTAACATGTTCCAAGCACTACCTTGAGTGAGGATGATACAAAGGGTTAGGGAAAAAGACTTGAATTTATGATTTCACTGCTCTAGGGAAGCCCTCTGCAAGCCTCATTGTGAGAGGAAATTCCCCAGGGACACATACAAGAAAAGGATGTAAAAATCCTGTCCTCAACAAACTTCAAGAAATACTTGGGGGAGGCAGTGAGGTAAACATATAGACCAAGGGATCATAACTGATAGAGATGAACAAGCTTCTATCTGGAGTTTGATAAATTTATAAAGCATAGGACAGCAGCAGTCCCAAAGGAAATTTGCAAGAGTTATTTTTTGTAGTAAATCCACATACTTATATCTTTCTATTCTCTATGGAACCCTGTCTTGGAGACCTACCTATATCATCACAGACCAATATCACAAAGTCATGTAATTGGGACAGAAACAAAACAAAATTAAGGAAGCTAATTAGACATTTTCTAAGTAGGAGTTAACTATCTTTCCCAGAAAAATAATGATCATAGCAATAATGCATATAATTGCATATATAAGTATGTGTATACATATGGATTCAGATATAGACAGCAAGAGATAGAAGCAAAAAAGAGGAATGGAGACAGAAAGAGAGATATGGAGAGGCAGAAGCACAGGTTAAGAGAGAGAGAGAGACACATACACAAACACACAGAAACAATGTCAAACAGAGACAAACAGAAATACAGAGAAACAAAGACAGAAAGAAAGACACAAACATAAATACAGAGAGACAGAATAAAACAGCGAAAGGAAGAAATTTTTTTTGTGTTCTCCTAAATGTCCCTAAGCAATTCTCCAAGAAAATTTAGTCACAGATGACTTTCTGATCTGAATTGGTGGAGGTGATTTCTATGCCAATAATACTAGATAGATCAGGAATATCTGGATATAAAATTTGAACCAGATACTTATTTTTTTGTGAGTTTGGTCAATTTACTTCTACTTTTTGTAAGTTTCCCCATGTGTAAAAAGGGTGCTGAAATGAAAGTTCAGTTCTACATATAAACCTCTCATCCCACTAATCAAATATCCTCAGCCTGGTGAAAATATAAAATGGATGAATGAATGAATGAATGAAGTGCTTCATCCATAGCTTGTGTACTGCTTAGTACATTCACCACTTGGCAAGTACCCACAAGAAAGTTATTCAAAGCAAAAGTCTAGTATTTAAAAAAAAAAAAAAAAACTAATGAAATTCTCTTGTAGACAACAGAAAGACTTGCAGCCATCTCTATTATTCAACTTACTCTATTTTAGCTTTTACAATGGATTTAGCTACTGTTATACATATTTTATTGTTTTGCTTCCTCTTCTCACAGAAAATCTATGAAGAATATATCAGTGAACCTCACATATGTAGGCATAATATACAGGGAAAAGTAATTGTCATTCCACTTGTGCAAGAATAGAAACTTCTCTTAATTTTGTGTCATGAAAAATAAGTGAAATGAATTCATTTGGAAGCAGAACTAAGAGGGAATCCTTGCTTCTTCCTTGGGATATGCTTATTTTCATGCCCCATATATGAATGTCTACTGGCAACTGTATAGATTAAAGACATATTAGCCATATATTTTATCCAATATATATAAAATATTTTCCCCTTCCAGAGTCTTCAATTCCATGTCAAATGATTGCTTTCAAAGTTCTGCTGCTGTCTGATGCATATTCCAGCTATGGTTTTTCACAGTAGTCATATTGTCCCTTTTCATTCCCTATTGCTATTTTTTTTTTACCACCTCAATCCTTTCTTAAACCTCTTTCCCCTCAAACATAAAAGTCATTTCCTAGGGGAAAAATTGATCCACGTGTCTCTTATGGCATGAAGTGTTTCCCCATTAGTGAGTTTCTAAAATATCAAATTCATTTCTGTGACCTGTTCACCTTAAAGAAGCTCCCAAGTCATTCAGAACTCAGCTTTTCTTTCACTTAGTGATGAAATGATTTTCATTCTGCTGGATGAACTTTGGGGGTAATATGAATAGGAGTTATTCCATTTGAGAGCAGGTTCCACTTTCCTCTTCCTAATGTATATGCCTGCAGGGGAGAACAGGAAATTCAACTAGAGTATAAAAGCTTTAGGGTCCTATTTAGAAGAAATACTGGTGGCACAGGTGCCAGGTGTGGAGGGCTACAAATTTCCATACATAAACCATACCAAACGCTGATTTAGACCTAGAAAAAAACATCTTCTATTTCCTAGCCTTAGCTTTTCATGCCTTGGTTAATAACAGCTGACTAGGGAAGAACTACACACATACTCTCTGTCTCTCTGTCTCTGTGTGTCTGTGTGTCTGTGTGTCTGTGTGTCTATCTGTCTCTCTCTCTCTCTCTCTCACACACACACACACACACACACACACACACACGCAAACACAGAGTATTGTTTTTTTTTTTTTTTTCCAGGGGAAGACCAAGAAAAAAATCTAAAAAATGACAGAACAAGAAAAAAAAAGTGATACTGCTTAAGGAAATCTCACAAGATCTTAAATATCACCATGTTTCTCTTATCATCTGGAAATAATTGTGTTAAAAGTAGGTCATTTTACCCAACAACCATTTTGAAGTCAGAGTAATACAATAGAAAGAATGCAAGTTTTAGATTCATGAATGGAATTCAAATTTTAGCTCAGCTACTTATAACTTATGACCTTGAAAGTCATTTAGCCACAGAAGCCCTCAACTTCCTCAATTGTAAAATGAACAGTTTTGGAAACTGTGTAGATGCCCATCAATTGGAGAATGGCTGAATTAATTGTGGTATAAGAATATTATGGAATATTATTTTTCTGTAAGAAATGACCAACAGGACAATTTCAGAAAGGCCTGGAGATACTTACACGAACTGATGCTGAGTGAAACGAGCAGGGCCAGGAGATCATTATATACTTCAACAACAATACTATATAATGATCAATTCTGATGGACCTGGCCATCTTCACCTATGAGATGAACCAAATCAGTTCCAGTGGAGCAGTAATGAATTGAACCAGCTTCACCCAGCAAAAGAACTCTGGAAGATGACTAAGAACCATTACATTGAATTCCCTATCCCTATATTTTTGCCTGGCTGCATTTTGAATTTCCTTCACAGACTAATTGTACAATATTTCAGAGTCTGATTCTTTTTGTACAGCAAAATAATGGTTTGGTCATGTATACTTATTGTGTATCTAATTTATCTTTAATATACTTAACATCTACTGGTCGTCCTGCCATTTAGAGGAGAGGGTGGGGGGAAGGAGGGCAAATATTGGAACAAAAGGTTTGGCAATTGTCAATGCTGTAAAATTACCCATACATATACTTTGTAAATAAAAAGCTATTAAAATTTACAAAAAAAAGTAAAATGAACAGTTTTGACTTAATTGACCTTCAAGATCTCAATTTATCATCTTATGAATCTATGATCTGAATTTAAATTCCTGTTCAGCCACTTAATTTTTTTTTTAGCCAACCACTTTTTTAAAAAAAGCAAAGAACAACAAAAGACTTGCAAGAAATTTCCAAACAAAATATATTACTATATTTTCCAATTCAAAAATTTATCTCATTCTTAACTCTAAATATCTCTCTTTTCTGTTAGGAGGTGGGAAGCATAGATCATTTTCTCTGGAACCAGGGTTGGTTACTTTTTTTATTACAATTCTTAAGTCTTTCAGATGAGCTTGTCTTTACAAATTTATTAGTATATAAATTATTTTCCTTATTTCATTCAACATCAGAGTCAAGACAGTTGCTTATCTAGATCTGAGAGGCATCTACATATAAATAATATAATTGATAATGGATGACAAAACAAGAGAGATGAGGAGAGAGGGAGAAATTGAGAGTCAGAGACAGACACAGACACATGCAGCAAGACAGAGACAGTAACAGAAAAAGAATGGGAAGGTAAAGGAAGAAGAGGAGCTGCCATCTGAGGAGGATGGGGAGAAGGAAAAGGAAAAAGAGGAGCAAGAGGAAGAGGAAGAGAAAGAATTAGGAGACTCATAAAGAGATATTAGGAAAAAACAATGTATGAGATATTTTACAGATGGAGGATGTAGTGTATAATATCAAATTAGGTGCTATAAAATTTTCAAAAACAATGCGGTTTAAAACTGCATTAGACTGAATGTGAGGAAGGGCACATAGACCACTGTAGGAAGATACTAGAGGTATAGAAGGTAACAAAACATAGAAGACTGGAAACATAGAAAGGGAGCAGGTTGTGAAGGGTTTTAAAAGGCAACAAAAAGATTTTATATTTAATTCTGTAGGTAATAAGAAATTGCTGGAGTTTATTGAGAAGAGATATGATACAATTAGATCCATGCTTTAGGGAAATAACTTTGTCACCCGAGTAGAAAACATATTAGAATGAAAGAGACTAGAGACTGGAAAATCAATCAAAAGACTATTTCAATAGACCAGATGATAAAGAATAAGGGACATCACAAGGATGTTAACTGTTAAAAGGATCAGAAACAACATGTTAGAGAGATGACAATGATAGCTAATGATTGTCATAAGAATTTGATAATCAATAAAAGTTAATGTATATTCACCGAATGCCTATTATGTATCATATACTGCTAAATGTTGGGAATAGAAAGGTGAAAATTAAAGATAGTCTCTGCCCTTGAGAAACTTGTAATCTAATGGGAGAAAGACAAGACATATAGCTGAGAAGGGGTGTGTGTGGGTACCATAGAGGGTACATAGTACAGGGGCATATTGAAGAAGCCAAAGAAGAACAAAATTTAAAAAATCCTTGTAAGGATTGAGGAAATATTTATTTTTGTGGGGAAGGTTGATCTAAAAAAATCCCTCTCCTGACAAAAAGAAATTTACTCTTTATTAGATCAAAGAAACATAAAATTACCCTAAATAGTTTCTTCCTATTCATAAGGTAAATTAATAGTTTTGGTTTTTTTTTTTTTTTTTTACTTTTCCTATTCTGGGGGAAGAAGGGACCCTAAATTTGGACAAATAGTTTTTTATAGCTCTTTGTGCACTCTGGAATGTTAATGATGCATTCTGGCTAATGATAGTAAACTGAATGAAATCTGATGATAAGTGGATAGGATACAATCGTTCTATGAATTTACCATTCATCCTCCCACATTAACTCACCCCCTTATTTGGCAATAATAATTAGAATGACATTAACCATTTAAAAATAATCCATGACCAGGAGCCAAGATGGTGGAGAAGGCACATGTGACTTTCTGAGCTCTCTCATACTCTCATGACCAAATATGAAATTTTGCCTCAAAAATAGTGCTTGACTGGTAAAATTCACAAAGATTAGAAGTACAACAACTTAATACCCCAAGTATTATTTTGACTGAATTCCAAAACACTTGTTATGTTGCTTCATGGTGTCATTCTTTCCATGAAAGTACTCTATAATTTGTTCATTGATTCACTCAATCTTTAGTATTAGATTAATAGTTACCAGTTAAATTTTATCTATATTATTATAGCCCTTTACTCAGTGAAATTTTTATTGCATTATTATTTGAAAAGCAAATGTTTAATATTTCTGTTTTTGGTTGTAAGTAATTTGTGGTCAATTTATTCTGAGAGTGCCACATATCACTAGGCAAAAGGTATATGTCTTTCTATTACCATTCATTATTTTCAAAGATAGATCATATCTAATCTTTCTAAACATCACCTAACCTTCTTTCTTGTTTGTTTTTTGTTTAGATTTATCTAGTTCTGAGAGAGGACAATCGATGTCTTCTGCTAAAGTAGTTTTACAGTGTATTCCCTCCTCATCTTTTCTTTTAAGAATTTGGATGCTGTCATTTGATGCAATATGTTTAAAATTAAAATTATTTCATTTTCTAAGATTTTAAAAAAATTTTTAGGAAGATGCAATTTATTTATCTCTTTCAAATAAACCTACTTTTGCTTTTGCTTTGTCTGAGATCATGATCGCTACTCTAATTTTTATACTTCTACTGAAACATAATACATTCTGTTCCAGCCTCTTATTTTTACTCTGTATGTCTCTCTCTTTCAACTGTTTCTGGTAAACAACATATTGTTTCATTCTGGTTTTTAATCTATTCTTCTGTCTATTTCAATTTGGGGATGAGTTCATCTAATTTACATTCACAATTATGACTATTACTGTGGACTTATCTCCACTATATTTTCTGTATTTATTTTTCTCCCTTTTTTTTAACCCCTTCTCTCCTCAAATGCCTGTTTTACTTCTGATTGTTAGCTTCTGATTACAATGATTCGGCTTCACTTAGCCTCCCTTTTATCATTACCTCCCTTCTTTACTCCTCTTTCTTACCTAATTCCTTATAGGGTAAGATAGATTTTTATAGCCAACTGAGTAGGCATGTTATTCTTTCAGATATATCCATTAAGAGTAAGATTTAAACATGATCCACCAGTCTCTCAATTTCCGTCTATTTTAAAATCTCTTGCTTTTGTTCCTTTTTTTAAAGTAATGTATATTTGTCATTCTTTCTCTCTTTTCCACTTTCTCCAAGTATAGTACTCTTTTAGATCCCTTTTTATTTAAATCATCTTGTCATAATTATCTCACACCTGTGCCCCTGTCAATATATTCCATTGAAATTTACACATTATTGATAAAATTTGTAGGAGTTACAATTACCCATATAGGAATATAAACACTTTAACTTTTATATATGCCCTTATCAATTCCCTTTCATATTTATCTTTTATTCTTCTCTTTAATCTTGTATTCATAAGTTAAATTTGGTCTTTATATCAGGTATGTTTTCACATGCTCTATTTTTAGCATAACCCTATCCCTACCTTTACCCCTCACTGAGTAGGCTATTCTTGGTTGTCATCTCAGATGCTTTGCACTCTGAAATATCATATCCCAAGCCTTTTGATCCTTTAATGTAGAAACAGCAAAATATTGTTCTATCCTGACTATGGTTCACTGTACTTGATTTGTTTCTTTCTGGATGCATGCAGTATTTGCTCTTTAGTCTGGGAGCTTTGGAATTTGCCTATAATACTACTGGGATTTGTATTTCACTTTGGCATCTCATTCAAAAGGTGATCAGTGGATTATTTTAATTTCTATTTTACCCTACAGTTCTAGTATATCTGGACAATTTCCCTTGATAATTTCTAATATGATGTTTAGGTTCTTTTTTATCATGATTTTCAATTAGCCTAATAATTCTTAGAAGGAATTTGGCAGGACTCATTCTTTACCTATTTTTCCAAATAATTTACATAGTATTGGGATTAATTTTTTTTTAAAAGTTTCATAGAATTTATTTGAAAGTTCATCTGGCCCTGGACATTTTTTCTTAGCCAGTTGATTACTAACTTGTTAAATTTAATTTTCTAAAATGGGATTATTTAAGTGATTTATATCCTCTTCTTTAACTGGGCAATTCATATTTTTTTTTTGCAAATATGTGTCCATTTCAATTAGATTTTCAGATTTGCTAACATACAGTTGGGAAAAATACCTCCTAATTATTGCTTTAATTTCTTTCTAATTTGTGCTAAATTTACCCCTTTCATTTTGGATCCTGGTGATTTCTTTTGTTTTGTTTTTTGTTTTTCCTTTCCTTTTTCTAATTAAAAAACCAAAGATTTTTCTATTTTTTAAATAAAACCAACTCTAAGTTTTATTAATTAGTCCAATAAATTTCTTAGCTTCAACTCTAATAATTTCTTCTTTGAGTTTCAGAATTTCTAATTTGGTATTTAATTGCAGGTTTTTAATTTGTTCTATTTTCTAAATTTTTTGTTGCATTCCTAATTCATTGATCACCTCTTTCTATTTTATTCAGGTACTTATTTAATAATATAACAACTTCCCTGATAACTGCTTTGGATACATCCCATATGTTTTGGTATATTGTCTCATTGTTGTCATTCTCTTGGATGAAATGATTTGTTATTTCTATGCTGTGACCCACTCATTCTTTAGAATTAGATTATTGGAGGGACTTTTGGGAGTGAAGTCAAGATGGCAGAGATGACAAACATTTTTCTCTGACCATCTCTACAACCCTCACTCTAATTAAGAAATCCAGCCTCTGAATTAGGTCTGGACCAGCAGAACACACAAATATTGGGAGTGCAACAAATTATCAGCAGGAGATAATTCTTAAGATTGCCAGAAAAGGTCTGTTTCAATTGGAAACAGGATGGAGACAGCAAAGAACAAGCAGCTGAGTCCAAATGCCAGCACAGACAGCACAGAGTCCCAGGTGTGGGGGTGCCGTCTCCATGAAGCAGAGAATCTATGGGGAGAAAATAGAACAGAAAAGATCTGTTTCAATCAGAAATGGGAGACAGTTGGGGAAACACAAGCAGCTGAGTATAAACATCAGCATAAACAGGTCAGAGTCCTGGGATGGTGCAGACTCTGCATGGCATAGAATCTAAGAGGAGGAATCTACAGAAATCTACAGCAGTGTTGGCCACTCTGCCCCAGTTACAAGCCAGTAGATCAGCAGAGAAGTTATAAAACATCTAACACAAAGACAGAAGATCAATAGTGAACCCCAAAATGCCAGAATATTATGGGACCTGGCCACATCCTCCCAGCACCCAGACTGAATCAACACTGACCCAGTGGTTCTCTGGCTACTTGGAAAACCTCCTTCACCCTAAAGCAGACCTTAACTTTCTGATGATAGCTTTTATGGCAAAAGAGAAGAACAGATTTCAAAGCCTGAGGAGACTAAAGGCAGATTGTCTCAAGATGAGGCCCCAAAAGGCAATACAACCTGGTCCCCATAAGACAAGGCTTTCCTAGAAGAAATTACAAAGGACCTTAAAAGAGAAGTAGAAGAAAAATTGGGAAAGAAAGTGAAAAATTTGCAAGAGGGTTTGGAAAAGGCAACACAGAAACTATCTAAAGAAAATTCACTACAAAATGCACTTAGTGAAATGGCAAAAACATTTAATTCATTAAAAAATAGATTTGATAAGATAGAAAAAAAGAAACTCCTAGAAAAACAGAATTTGCAAAACAGAAAAAAAAATAACTCCTTAAAAAACAAAATTTGTGAAATGAAAAAATAAATCCATAGAACAAAACAACTCATTTAAAAATTTAATTGGATAATTACAAAAATAAGTAAAAAAAGAAAATGAAGAAAATAATTCACTAAAATTCAGAATTGAACAAATGAAGATGAATGACTCAATGAGACAATAAGAATCAGTCAAGCAAAAACAAAAACAAAAATAAAAATAATAGAAAAAATGTAAATTACTTATTTGGGCAAATAAGCAACCTAGAAAATAGATCTAGGAGAGACAATCTAAGGTTTATTGGACTCCCTGAAATACATGATGGAAAAAAAAAAAAAAAAAAACAAGACACTGTCTTTCAGGAAATCATTGAGAACTACATGGATATCATAGAATCAGAAAGCAAAATGACCATTGAAAAAATTCACTGAATCTTAAAGAGACCCAAAATTAAAACCCCAAGGAATATTGTGGCTAAATGTGAGAACTATTGGACCAAGGAAAAAATACTACAAGCATCCAGAAGAAACAATTCAAGTACCAAGGAGCCACAAAAAAGAATTGCAGATGGATTTATATGTGAATTCTACCAAACATTTTTTCTTAATAACTTTTTATAGATAGAACTCATGCCAGGGTAAATTTTTACAACATTATCCCTTGCATTCACTTCTGTTCCGATTTTTCCCTCCCTCCCTCCACCCCCTCCCCCAGATGGCAAGCAATCCTTTACATGTTGAATAGGTTAAAGTATATCCTGGATACAATATATGTGTGCAGAACTGAAAAGTTTTCTTGTTGCACAGGGAGAATTGAATTCAGAAGGTATAAATAATCTGGGAAGAAAAACAAAAATGCAAGCAGTTTATATTCATCTCCCAGTGTTCTTTCTTTGGGTGTAGCTGCTTCTGCCCATCTTTGATCAATTGAAACTGAATTATCTCTCTTTATCGAAGAGATCCACTTCCATCAGAATACATCCTCAAACAGTATCATTGTTGAGGTATATGATGATCTCCTGGTTCTGCTCATTTCACTTAGCATCAGTTCATGTAAGTCTCTCCAGTCCTCTCTGTATTCATCCTGCTGGTCATTCCTTACAGAACAATAATATTCCATAACATTCATATACCACAATTTACCCAGCCATTCTCCAATTGATGGGCATCCATTCATTTTCCAGCTTCTAGCCACTACAAACAGGGCTGCCACAAACATTTTGGCACATACAGGTCCCTTTCCTTTCTTTAGTATCTCTTTGGGGTATAAGAATTCTAACAAACATTTAAAGAATAATAAACTTCAATGCTATATAAACTATTTGAAAAAAATAGGGAATGAAGGACTCTTACCAAATTCCTTATATGACACAAACATGGTATTGATCAAAAACTATGTAAGATGAAAACAGAGAAAGAAAATTATAGACCAATCTTTCTGAATATTGATGCAAATATCTTAAACAAAATAATTATCAAAGAAATTACAGATAATCATCCCCAAGATAAAAATACCATGATCAAGAAGGATTTATACCAGGAATGCTGGGCTGGTTCAATATTAGGAAAACTATTAGTAAAATTGACTGTATCAATAACCAAATAAACAAAAACCATATGATTATCTCAATAGATTCAGAAAATGCATTTAATAAAATCCAACACCCAACACTAGAGAGTATAAGAATAAATTGACTTTTCCTTAAAATAGTCAGTAGCACCTATTTAAAACCACCAGCAAACATCATATGTAATGGGGATAAATTGGAACCATTCCCAATAAGATCAGAGATGAAACAAGATTGCCCACTATCACCATTTCTATTTAATCTTGTTTTAGAACTGCTAGTCTTGGCAATAAGAGAATAAAAAGCGATTAAAGGAATTAAAGTAAGTAATGAGGACACCAAATTATCATGCTTTGCATATGATATGGTGATATACTTAGAGAACCCCAGACAAACAACTAAAAAGATATCAGAAATAATCCACATCTTTAGGAAAGTTGCAGAATACAAAATAAATCCACATAAATCATCAGCATTCCATTTAAAATAACAGTTGATAATATATAAAATATTTGGAAATTTATCTGCCAAGGGAAAGTCAAGAACTATATAAGCAAAACTACAAAACACTTTATACACAAATAAAATCAGATCTAAGCAACTGGAAAAAAAATCAAGTGCCCATGGATAGGTTGAGCAAATATAATAAAGTTGACAATATTCCCCAAACTAATCTTTTTATTTAATGGTATACCAATCAAACTCCCAAGGAACTATTTTACTGACCTAGAAAAAATAACAACAAAATTAATCTGGAAGAACAAAAGGTCAGGAATTTTAAAGGAATTAATGAAAAGGAAAGCAACTAAAGGTGGTCTAGCTTTACCAGATCTAAAACTACATTATAAAGCAACAGTCATAAAAAACATTTGGTATTGGCTAAAAAATAGAGAAGTTGATTAGGGGAATAGGTTAGGTTCACAGAACAAAGTAGCCAAAGACTATAACAATCTACTATTTGAAAACACAAAACCCCCACCTTTTGGAATAAGAATTTTTCTTTTGACCAAAACTGCTGGAAAAATTGGAAACCAGTATGGCAGAAAGTAGGCATAGAACCACACCTAATACCATATACCAAGATAAGGTCAAAATGGGTTAACAATCTAGAAACATAGAATCATTTTTATCTCAGATTTGTGAAGGAGGAAGAAATTTGTGACCAAAGCACAACTAGAGATCATTATTGATCATAAAATAAATAATTTTGATTATATTAAGTTAAAAAGTTTTTTGTACAAACAAAACTAATGCAGACAAGATTAGAAGGGAAGCAATAAACTGGGAAAATATTTTTACATCCAAAGCATTTGATAAAAGCCTCATTTCTAAAATATATAGAGAATTGACTCAAATTTATAATATTTCAAGCCATTTTCCAATTGATAAATGGTCAAAAGATATGAACAGACAATTTTCAGATGAAGAAATTGAAAGTATTTGTAGCCACATTAAAAAGTACACCAAATCACTATTGATCAGATAAATGCAAACTAAGACAACTCTGAGATAGCACTACACCACTGTCAGATTGACTAAGATGACAGGAGAAGATAATGATGAATGTTGGAGGGAATGTGGGAAAACTGGGACACTGAAACATTGTTGGTGAAACTGTGAACAGATCCATCCATTCTGGAGAGCAGTTTGAAACTATGCTCAAAAAGTTCTCAGACTTTGCATACCCTTTGATCAAGCAGTGTTTGTATTGGGATTATGTCCCAAAGAGATTTTAAAGGAGGGAAAGGGACCCACATGTGCAAAAATTCTTCTGGCAGCCCTCTTTGTAGAGGGAAGAAACTGAAAGCTGAATGGATGCCTATCAATTGGAGAATGGCTGAATAATTTATGATATATGAATGCTATGGAATACCATTGTTCTGTAAGAAACTACTAGCAGGATGATTTCAGAGAGGCTTGGAGAGACCTTCATGAACTGATGCTAACTAAAATGTTCAGAACCAGATGATTATACACAGCAACAAGAAGACTATATGATGATCAGTTCTGTTGGACATAGCTATCTTCAACACTAAGATGATTCAAACCATTTCCACTTGTGCAGTGATGAAGAGAGCTATTGTATATCCAGTGAGAGAACCATGGAAACAGAGTGTGGACCACAACATAGCATTCTCATTCTTTGTTGTTATTTGCATTTTGTTTTCTTTCTCAGTTTTTCTTTTTCTTTCTTCTTGATCAGATTTTTCTTGTGCAACAAGATAACTGTATAGATATGCATGTATATGTTGCATCAAATATGCATTTCAACATATTTAACATGTATTGGATTACCTGCCAGCTAGGGGAGAGGATGGGGGGAAGGAAGGGAAAATTTGGAACAAAAGGTTATGCAGGGGTCAATGTTGGAAAAATTACCCATGCATATGCTTTTTAAATAAAAAAAGTTTTAATATAAATAAAGAAATAAATAAGAATTAGATTATTTAATTTCCAATTTTTTTATTCTGTCTTTCTCTGTCCCTTTATTGAATGTAATTTTTGTTGCATTGTGATTTTAAAAGAAACCATTTACTATTTCTGCCTTTCTGCATTTGATTGTGAAGTTTTCATTCCCTAATTCATGGTCAGCTTTTGTGTAAGTACCATGTATTGTTGAGTAAAAAGTATATTTCTTTCTATCCCTATTCAATTTTTTTCCAGAGATCTACCATGTCTGTTTTCTAAGATTCTATTGACCGCCCTTGTTTCTTTCTTGCTTATTATGTGGTTCAATTTGTCTACTTATGAGAGGGGGAAGTTGGGGTCTGCCAGTAGTAATATTTTACTATTTCTTCCTATAACTTAATTAACTTCTATAAGAATTTGGATGCTATACCACTTGATGAGCATTAATTGTGGTAATAATTCCCTTCAATCTATTTCCATGGAATTTTCCTCAACAAACTATTTTAACTTTCACTTTATATTTCCCTTCTTTTGATTTTGATTTACTGCTTCTTGGTGTCTTTGGGAGTTATTAGATTTCAATTTATATAAATGGTTTCCATTTAGCCAATTTTACTTTCTTGTTCTTTTCATCAGTTTTTATGCCTCATTTACCATTTGCCTAATTCTGTTTTGGGGTGTTGTTTTCTTCAATAGTTTTGCCTTTTTCACTATACTGTTGACTATGTTTTTACAATTTTCTTGCATTATTCTCATTTTTCCATTTTTTTTCTACCTCTCATTTCATTTTAAATTACTTTTTAAGCTCTTCCAGCAATTCCTGTTGAAATTTTATGCATGTAACATTTCTTTTTGAGGCTCCATTTGCTGCTATTTTGACATTGTTGCTTTATTTTGGGTTTCTATCTCGATCTTCCCTGATATTATAGTAACTTGTCATGGTTAGATTAATTTTTATTTTGTTGCTGATTGTTCATTTCCTGAGCTTATTTTTTGACTTTTAATTTTATGTTAACATTAATCTCTTTTTCTTGGGTACAGATTTCATGGTACTAGTCTTCAGGACATTCTTGGTGTTGTTTTCAGATAAGAATAGGTTAAGTAGGAATGGGAAGTTTTGAAGTGATGAGGCTGTAGCCTTTCAGTGCTTCCAAAGTGATGTGCTCTAAGAAGAGATACATTAACTGGTCTCCTGTTGTATGTTCTGGTCTTTATTCAGTAAGGGACCTTGTTTCCACTAGTGCTTCTTGAAGCTCTGGAACTTTGATCGTTTGCTATTAAAAACAGCAACATTTCAATGCAACTGAAATAGTCATTTCTACTTTCTTTTAGAATTGAGACAACAATTCCTACTACCTCATGGACAACCACAAGCTCACATTTCTGCCCTGGAATCATGATTTGGGCTCTTGTTCCCCTGTTGCCACAAATGTTATCACTCCTTTTAGCTCTGAGATTGCAACTTGAAACTACATGGGGACTACAAGGTCCATAATGCAATTCCAGTCAGAGGTCTTCTGAAATCTCCTTCCAACTGATTGTTTAATCCTACCAACATGCATGGGAACTGTGCTGAATTCCCCAGACCCACTAGCATCAGGGTATCCTGTCCACTTTCTAAGTTGTCTTGAGCTATTAAATTGCTTCACCAGTCTTTTGCTAGGTTTGACACACAAGAATTCATTTTGATGAATTATTCCAGATTTGTTTGTAGGATACCTTGGAAGAGCTTAGATTAGTGCTTCTTTACTCTACCATTTTAGCTCCACCTCTCCCTGACTTTTATACCTATATTTTCACAACTCCACTAACTTATCCAAATTTTTTTCTGCTTTCTTTTTTTTTTTTTTTTTTTTTTCTATTTGCTTCCTTTTGGCTTCCCTGCTTCTCCATCCTTTTTCTTACTCTCTCTTTTCTTTCCATCTATACTTCTTTGCTTTATTTACTTTCTTCTTTCTTTCCTTAATTTTCTTTCTTCCTTCTATCTTCTCACTCCCTCTCTGTCTATCTGTCTGTCTGTCTCATTGTTTCTTTGTGTAGGGGAGAAGGAAGAAATGTGTTCAGAAGTGAAAGTGATACACATTGAAAATGGAAAGGTAGATTGCCCTCACGATATTCAGCTGGGGGCGGCGCCAAGATGGTGGAGAAGGCACACTTGACTTTCTAAGCTCCTCTCATCCCCTTACAACCAACTATTAAATTCAGCCTCAAAAATAGCTCTTCACTGCTAAAATTCATGCAAATTAGAAGCACACAATTTACAAGTGGAAGAAAATCTAAAAGATTGCCAGGAAAGATTTGTCCTGAGTGCCCAGGAACAGACCAGCAAAGACAGGGAAAGACAAGCGTCCTGATCAGACTAGGGGTGGGATTGATCTCTGTGGCTAGAGAAGTTATAGAGATGACTCTGCTATAAGCTAACTGCTCTGCCTTGATTACAAAGGAGTAAACTGGCAGAGAAATTAAAGCCTAAAACAGAGGGTACTATAAAAAAAAATGCCAGAACCTAACAAGATCTGACTTTAACCACCCAAACCTGTAAGTGACTCAGGCAGACCTGTAACCCAGCCCTGCAGCCACATCCTGCAATTCCAGGCTTTTGTAGGGGCAGATACAAATCTATGTAGCAAGGGGGCACAGCCTGGGGCAGCCTCTAAACTGCACAGAGCAGGGCTCAGCCTGGGACAATAGAATTTCCCAAGCTGGACTGTGCTTCCCTTAACAGGGACACTTCCAGTTCCAGCAGGGCTATTCACTGCTCAGCCTCTAATACCCACAGCCCCAGGGCAGGATTTGGCTTTGGGTAGTGAAACTCTCACTGCTCAGCATCTAGCCCCAGGGCAGTCTTTATCCCACACAGTAGGATTCTTTGCAAGGCACTTTCCCAGCTCAGCTCTGCAGGCCTCCAGTGGGGAACTCTTTCTCAGAGCATTCCAGTACCTCACTGCTTTTTATAGCCAGCTAGCAAGACAGCTACCTGTCCATACACCTATCACTGCTTTGCCGAGGAAGTTGGTAACCTCCTGGCCCTGAAGGCAGACCCTACAGGCTTTTAAAAAATGAGTAAAAAAATCAAAAGGACGATTGATAGTTTCTATACAGAAAGAGAACAACTTTTCAACCCGGAAGAGACTAATAGCAGACATTCTCTAGACAATTGTTGGTCCCCAATACAAAAGGCTCTCCAAGAGGAGACTATTAAAAACCTTAAAAGAGAACTAGAAGAAAAATGGGGAAAGGACAGAGAAGTTATACAAGAGAGCAACAACTTCCTGAAATGTGAATTGGAAAAGCTAAAAAACTCCCAAGAAGTGCAGGGAAACAGAATTTGTGAATTAGAAAAAGAAAATAACTCACTTAAAAAATATATACTGAAATGGAAAAAAAAAATCTATAGAGCAAAACAACTTATTTAAAAACTCAATTGGACATATACAAAAAGAAGTAAAAAAAGCTAATGAAGAAAATAACTCACTAAATATCAGAACTGAGCAAATAGAAATGACTGATTCATTGAGACATCAAGAATCAGTCAAGCAAAACCAAAAAAATGAAAGATTGGGAAAAAATGTCACATATTTACTTGGAAAAACAACAGACCTGGAAAATAGATCTAGGAGAGATAACCTGAGGATCATCGGGCTACCAGAAAATTATGATGAAAAAAAGAGACTAGATACTATTTTACAGGAAATCATCAAAGAGAACTGCCCAGAAGTAATAGATCCGGAAGGGAAAATAGGCGTTGAAAGAATTCATCAAACACCTTCTGGAAAAGACCCTAAAATAAAGACTCTGAGGAATATTGTGGTCAAACTTCAGAATTTTCAGACTAAAGAAAAAAATCTTACAAGCAGCCAGGAAAAAAGTCCAAATACCGAGATGCCACAATAAGGGTGACGCAAGATCTGGCTGCCTCAACATTAAAGGATTGAAGGGCCTGGAATCAGATATTCCGAAAGGCAAAAGAACTTGGAATGCAGCCAAGAATAAATTACCCAGCTAAGCTGAGTATTTTTTTCCACGGAAGAAGATGGACATTTAATGAAATAGAGGAATTCCATCTGTTTCTAAGGAAAAAAACCAGACTTAAACAAAAAATTTGATCTCTAACAACAGGAATCAAGAAAAGTAGAAAAAGGTAAAAGGAACTCTTGAGAACTGTATTTCTGTTGTGGATATACATAAAAACCATATGTATAATTTGATTTTACTGATCTAACATAAAAAAAGGGAAGTAGAAATGGAAAGGGGATAGTGTCAGAAAAAGGGAAGAGGGGAGGAAAAAAAGAGGGAAACTACATGCCATGATGAGGCAAAGGAAACTTATCATATGTGAGGGAACTTAGAAAGGGGAAGGAACATTGTATGAATCCTACTCTCATCAGAGTTGGCTCAAAGAGGAAACAATTGACATATTTGTTTTACAGAAATTCTTCTCTCACTTCATTAAAAAGTGGGAAAGGAAAAGGGAGAAGGAAAAAGAGTAATAAGGGAAGGGTACAAGAAAGGGGAAGTGATTCAAAGGGAGGAAGGAGGGATACTAAAGAGGGAGAGCTGTGTGACATTAGTGAGACCAATAAGTTTAATACTAGGGAAGAAGAGAAGGAGGGTAAGAAAAAGAAAAGTATAATCTGGGGATATTAGGATGGCAGGGAATACGGAATTAGTAATTTTAACCATAAATGTGAATGGGATGAACTCTCCCATAAAGTCTCCCATAGCAGACTCGATCAAAATTCAGAACCTTACAATATGTTGTTTACAGGAAACACATTGAAAACAGGGAAATACATACAGAGTAAAGGCAAAAGACTGGAGCAGAATCTATTATGCTTCAGGTAAAGTTAAAAAAGCAGGGGTAGCCATCCTTATCTCAGATCAAGCAAAAGCAAAAATTGATCTAATTAAAAGAGATAAGGAAGGAAATTATACCTTGCTAAAGGGTACTATAGACAATGAAGCAATATCAATATTAAACATATATGCACCAAATGGTATAGCATCTAACTTCCTAAAGGAGAAATTAAGAGAGTTGCGAAAATAAATAGACCCCAAAACTATAATAGTGGGAGATCTCAATCTTGCACTCTCAGAATTAGATAAATCAAATCACAAAACAAATACGAAAGAGATTAAAGAGGTAAATAGAATATTAGAAAAATTAGGTATGATAGATCTTTGGAGAAAACTGAATGGTGACAGAAAGTAGTATAGTTTCTTCTCAGCAGTTCATGGAACCTGTAATGGGCTGAGGCTAGAGTTGATGCACTGAGATCCAAAGCACGTGAGGCTAAATAGTAATTGGACTATACTCTATTAATATATATGCTTGGAGAAAGAATGGCCCCTGCCCACTCTTTGTGCAAGTCCTGATGTGTTGTATAGGAAATGAAAATTTTGATGGTGGAGGAAGGGGAGGGGAAAGGGAAGTGGAAAGAGAGGCTGCTGGCTGGTTTCTTGACACAGCTGCTCGCATTGCTATCATGACCGCTCTTCACCTCTGATCCCCTTTTCACCTGCAGGTCTCCTTCACCTCTGCTATCTGGCTTCTTGTTGCAGCTGTCCATATTGCTATCACAATCCTTCTTCTCCTCTACTGAGAATAAAGATTGAAGATTTTTCCCTTAACTTGAATTCCTGACTCCAGCTGATTTTAAATACATGGTCATCACAGGAACCTACACAAAATATTGACCATATATTAGGACATAAAGACCTCAAAATTAAATGCAGGAAGGCAGAGATAGTAAATGATTTCTTTTCAGATCACAATGCAATAAAAAGTATATTCAACAAAAAGTTAGGTGTAAATAGAACAAAAAAAACAATTAAAAACGAAATAATCTCATCTTAAAGAATGATTGAGTGAAACAGTAAATTATAGACACAATAATTTCACTCAAGATAATGACAACAATGAGACATCATACCAAAATTTGTGGGATGTAGCCAAAGCAGTAATAAGGGGAAATTTTATATCCTTAGAGACTTACTTGAATAAAATAGAGAAAGAGAAGATCAATGAATTGGGCTTGCAACTTAAAAAGCAAGAAAAAGATCAAATTAAACCCCCCAATTACTAAACTTGAAATTCTAAAATTAAAAGGAGAAATTAATAATATTGAAAGTAAAAACAAAACAAAACAATTAAACTAATAAATAGAATTAAGAGTTGGTTTTATGAAAAAAAAAACAATAAAATTGATGCAACTTTGGTAAATGAAATTAGGAAAAGGAAAGAGGAAATCAAATTAATAGTCTTAAAAATGAAAAAGGAGAACTTTCCACTGATGAAGAGGAAATTAAAGAAATAATAAGGGGTTACTTTGCCCAACTTTATGCCAATAAATTTGTCAACCTAAGCGAAATGGATGACTACCTCCAAAAATATAGGCTTCCCAGATTATCAGAGGAGGAAGTAAATTGCTTAAATAGTTCCATTTCAGAAAAAGAAATAGAACAAGCTATTAATCAACTCCCTAAAAAAAAAAAATCCCCGGGACCAGATGGATTTACCTGTGAATTCTACCAAACAGTCAAAGAACAATTAGCCCCAATGCTTTATAAACTATTTGAAAAAATAGGGAATGAAGGAGTCCTACCAAACTCCTTTTATGACACAGACATGGTACTGATTCCTAAACCAGGTAGGTTGAAGACAGAGAAAGAAAATTATAGACCAATCTCCCTAATGAATATTGATGCTAAAATCTTAAATAAGATATTAGCAAAAAGACTACAGAAAATTATCCCCAGGATAATACACCATGATCAAGTAGGATTTATACCAGGAATGCAGAGCTGGTTCAATATTAGGAAAGCTATCAGTATAATTGGCCACATTAATAATCAAATTAACAAAAACCATATGATCATCTCAATAGATGCAGAAAAAGCATTTGATAAAATCCAACATCCATTCCTATTAAAAACTCTTGAGAGTATAGGAATAAATGGACTTTTCCTTAAAATAATCAGTAGCATCTATTTAAAACCAGCAGTAAGCATCATATGTAACGGGGACAAACTGCAACCATTCCCAATAAGATCAGGAGTAAAACAAGGTTGCCCACTATCACCATTACTATTTAATATTGTATTAGAAATGCTAGCTTTGGCAATAAGAGTTGAGAAAGAGATTAAAGGAATAAGAATAGGCAATGAGGAAACCAAATTATCATTCTTTGCTGATGATATGATGGTATACTTAAAGAACCGCAGAGACTCTACCAAAAAGTTATTAGAAACAATCCACACCTTCAGCAAAGCTGCAGGATATAAAATAAACCCACATAAGTCATCAGCATTCTTATATATCACTAACAAAACCCAACAGTTAGAGTTACCAAAAGAAATTCCATTTAAAGTAACTACTGATTATATAAAATATTAAGGAATCTATCTGCCAAGGGAAAATCAGAAACTTTATGAGCAAAACTCCAAAACACTTTCCACACAAATTAAATCTGATCTAACCAACTGGAAAAATATTAAATGCTCTTGGATTGGGTGAGCAAATATAATAAAGATGACAATACTACCTAAATTAATCTATTTATTTAGCACTATACCAATCAGACTCCCCAAAAACTACTTTGATGAACTAGAAAAAATAACAACAAAGTTCATATGGAAAAACAAAAGGTCAAGAATTTCAAGGAATTAATGAAAAAAAAAATCAAATGAAGGTGGCCTAGCTGTACCAGATCTAAAATTATATTATAAAGCAGCAGTTACTAAAACCATCTGGTATTGGCTAAGAAATAGACTAGTTGATCAATGGAATAGGTTAGATTCAAAGGACAAAACAGCCAATAACTTTAATAATATAGTGTTTGACAAACCCAAAGACACCAGTTTCTGGGATAAGAATGCATTATTTGACAAAAATTGCTGGGAAAATTGGAAATTAGTATGGCAGAAACTAGGCATTGATCCACACTTAACACCATACACCAAGATAAGATCAAAATGGGTTCATGACTTAGGCATAAAGAATGAGAGTATAAATAAATTGGAAGAGCATAGGACAGTTTACCTCGCAGACCTGTGGAATAGGGAGGAATTTTTGACCAAAGAAGAACTAGAGATCACTATTGACCACAAAATAGAAAATTTTGATTATATCAAATTGAAAAGTTTTTGTACAAACAAAACAAATGCAGACAAGATTAGAAGGGAAACAATAAACTGGGAAAACATTTTTACAATCAAAGGTTCTGATAAAGGCCTCATTTCCAAAATATATAGAGAACTGACTCTAATTTATAAGAAATCAAGACATTCTCCAATTGATAAATGGTCAAAGGAGACAATTTTCAGATGAAGAAATTGAAACTATTACCACTCATATGAAAGAGTGTTCCAAATCATTATTGATCAGAGAAATACAAATTAAGACAACTCTGAGATACCACTACACACCTGTCAGATTGGCTAAGATGACAGGAAAAAATAATGATGAATGGTGGAGGGGATGCGAGAAAACAGGGACACGGATGCATTGTTGGTGGAGTTGTGAACGAATCCAACCATTCTGGAGAGCAATCTGGAATTATGCCCAAAAAGTTATCAAACTGTGCATAGCCTTTGATCCAGCAGTGCTACTACTGGGCTTATACCTCAAAGAGATACTAAAGAAGGGAAAGGGACCTGTATGTGCCAAAATGTTTGTGGCAGCCCTGTTTGTAGTGGCTAGAAACTGGAAATTGAATGGATGTCCATCAATTGGAGAATGGCTGGGTAAATTGTGGTAAATGAATGTTATGGAATATTATTGTTCTGTAAGAAATGACCAGTAGGATGAATACAGAGAGGCTTGGAGAGACTTGCATGAACTGATGCTATATGAAATGAGCAGAACTAGGAGATCATTATACACTTAGACAACAATATTGTATGAGGATGTATTCTGATGGAAGTGGATTTCTTTGACAAAGAGACCTAACGGAGTTTCAATTGATAAACGATGGACAGAAGCAGCTACACCCAAAGAAAGAACACTGGGAAACGAATGTGAACTATGTGCATTTTTGTTTTTCTTCCCGGGTTATTTTTACCTTCTGAATCCAATTCTCCCTGTGCAACAAGAGAACTGTTCAGTTCTGCAAACATATATTGTATCTAGGATATACTGCAACATATCTAACATATATAGGACTGTTTGCCATCTGGGGAGGGGGTAGAGGGAGGAAGGGGGAAAATCGGAACAGAAGTGCAAGGGATAATGTTGTAAAAAAAAAAAAATTACCCTGGCACATATTCTGTCAATATAAAGTTATTATTAAATAAAATAAAAGAAAATATTAAAAAAAAAAAAAAAGAAAAAATCCCCAGGACCAGGTGGATTTCCATGTGAATCCTAGCAAACTTTGAAAGAACAATGAACCCCAATGCTATACAAAGGAATTGAAAAAAAATCAGGATTGAAGGAGTCCTACCAAATTCCTTTGATGACACATACATGGTACTGATACCTAAACCAGGTGGGTGGAAAACAGAGAAAGAAAACGCTAGGCCAAGCTCTCTAAGGAATATTGATGCTAAAATGTTCCAGAAAATATTAGGCAAAAGATTACAGAAAATCATCCCCAGGATACTACACCAAGACCAAGTAGGATTTATCCCCGGAATGCAGGGCTGGAGACACTGACAAGAACGGATGCTTAGTGAAATGAGCAGAACCAGAAGGCAACAACAAGATTATGAGATGACCAATTCTGATGGACGTGACTCTCTTCAACAATGTAAGGAATCAAACCAGTTCCCATTGGTCAGTGATGAAGAGAGCCATGTACACCCCTAAAGACGACTGCGGGGAAGGAGTATGGTTGAGTGTTGCCTGCCTGGTTGCATTTTATCCTGCTTCTTTTTGATACTTGTTTGATGTGATTTTTTCTTGTGCAGCACAATAATTGTATAAATATGGATGCATATGTCGGCTTGAACACATGTCTCTAGGATGTGTGACATATATTGCGGATTACTTGTCATCTGGGGGAGGGCGAGAGGGAAGGAAGGGAAAATTGGATCACCAGGTTTGGCAAGGGCTTAGGGTCAAGTATTGCCCACTCCTATGTATTGAAAATAGAAAACTTTAATAAAAATCGTTCTAACATATCAAATGAGTCAAAATGTTCTTTGGGATGGAATGGAGAACTCCTAAAGCATTTTAGATGAAAAGGCCAGAGTGAAGTAGAAACATTGAAGTGGAAACAAAGGAGTCCAAAAAAGGCCAAGCAGAGGCTAAGTACTTGAGTTCAAACCTTATTCCATGGAAGAAAAGTCCTAAGTGTGAATAAGCCTCAAAGACCAGAGCCAAGTTGAAAGTTTGAAGTGACAACCAAGGGAGCCAGCCAAAGCACCAGTAGGGCCTAATTACCTGAGTTAGAACCTCCCATCCAAGAAGAGTCCTAGGTGTCAACAAGGCTCTGGGTCAAAGGAAGGCTAAAAGAATTGACACCTTGCAGGAAGGAGGGGCTTCCATGTCCTTTGGAAAGGTCTATAAAAGGCCCAGAGAAGAAAGTCTCGGCATTTCTGTATGCTGACAGAAGAAGAGTGAAGCTGAAGGAAAGCTACCAGAAGACCAAAGGAAGGGTCATGGTTGGTGTATTTGAACAGTCAGAGCCTAATGTCTGCATTATGTGCTTGGGTGAAGACACCGAGCCCATCCCCCCTGGATGTGGGCATAGTATCTGTTCGTCTTGCCTCAGCAGCGAACCCCGACCCGCCTCCTGCTGTCCTGAATGCCAGGATTTCTACCAGCTGGACACTCAGGAAGACATGGCTCTGCACCCGGATGGAGAGCCTAATGTCTGCATTATGTGCTTGGGTGAAGACACCGAGCCCATCCCCCCTGGATGTGGGCATAGTATCTGTTCGTCTTGCCTGAGCAACGAACCCCGACCCGCCTCCTGCTGTCCTGAATGCCAGGATTTCTACCAGCTGGACACTCAGGGAGATATCGCCCTGCACCTGAAAGGAGAAGACATGGGTGAAGTACACGGAGAACAGAAGTTGTTCTGGGATAATGATGAGACTCTGTTCTCTGACACCAGCTCTGACTCGGAGGATCATGAGGATCACCCACATTGGCCCAGTGCACTGGCTACTCAGCACCTCAGAGAGAAGATCCCCAATGATGGGAAATCTAGTGTGCAATGGACAACCAATTCAGGAGTTTCTTCTAAAAGAACAGGAAGAACCCCTCACGGACTGTGCCTATGGATCGACTCTAAATATACAAGCAAGAGAATTTTGCAGAAGCTACTCAATCTTGGATGGCAACTTAATCTGGCAAGGCAGAAGAAAGGGACAAGGGGAAAATTCCTTCGGCAAAAGGAGAACAAGAACTTCTGGAAGCACTATCCAAAGCTGAAGGCCATGGGGCTTATACAGGAACACCAGATCATGGAGGAAAAAAAGGAGTGGGAGCTCAGGAGGTCCAGCCAGAGCAGATTCCTCACAGCCACCATCACTGCGCTGCAGGAAAAGATGCAGAAGCCAGAGGGACAAATGCTAAGGCATGTGGCAGAAACATTGCAAAGAAGCTTTGGCCAAATGTGGAACCTCTCCTAGTCAATCTGAATGATTCTTATCTTAAAGTTGGGATGGACTTTGTAAAATCTTCCAAAGACATAAGCTATGCCAAAGAGGTGATTGCTCTACCTGGTCTCAGGAGGAAAAAAGGGCCATCAGAATTGGCCCTGGCCTCTCAGGTAAGAAATTCCTGGCATAAATATATATACATATATATATATATATATATATATATATATATATATATATATATATATATATAAAGATCACTTTAGAAAATGCCTAGCAGGACTCTTTTCTTGCAGTAGAATAGTAGCATAAGCAAATATTTGTACATAGATGTGGAGATGGGTCTAGATGGTGTTGAATCGATTGTATTGAATAAAACTGTACCAAAAACAAACAAACAAAAAAGAAGTCATACTAAGCTTGAGTTCACTCTTCCTAAAGACAAAAGTGATATTAAATACAATGTATCTGTGAAATGTTGTGAAGTAACGTTTGCACTTATAGTATAAGTATAGATATAGATATAGAGATATAGTATATAGAGTTAGTAATGTATCTTATAAATAGTCTTTTGCAAAAGCTAATTGTTCACTTGTTTTCAATTCTTTCTCAAATGACTTTTGACACATCTGCCACTTCTTTGCCTGCATGATGATGTATGTAGTTCATCTGGGCCAGGGAATTTAAATACTAAGCTTGAGTTCACTCTTCCTAAAGACAAAAGTGATATTAAATGCTAAATGTATCTGTGAAATGTTGTGAAGTAAGGTTTGCACTTATAGTATAAGTATAGAAATAGATATATGGAGATATAGTATATAGAGTTAGTAATGTATCTTATAAATAAAGAGTCTTTTGCAAAAGCTAATTGTTCACTTGTTTTCAATTCTTTCTCAAATGACTTTTGACACATCTGCCACGTCTTTGCCTGCATGATGATGTAGTTCATCTGGGCCAGGGAATTTAAATTTATCAAAGGTAACCATTTGCCCTCTGATTACCAATGTGGATATCAAATGCAACTTTTGTACATCATTTTTCTTCTGTCACACCCAGTACAAAACCCATCCTTATCGGTGGGGGGGAGGGGTGGGGGATGGAAGAGAAATAAAATTAAAATCAAACAATTCTAGCGTCTTTTTCTTGTCAACGATCTCAATCCCACCTATCCCCAAGCAAGGTTTTATCTTTTCTTTCTTCATATTTTCTTCCATTATAGCTCCAAAGGATGCCCACTATTTTGTATCCTTTTATTTCCCTCATCAGCTTCAGTTTATTATGAGATTCCTATTTCTGACATGCTTTTGACATGACAAGGCCATTTTCTTATACTCACCCTCCATGTCAAAACTACATTAATACGACTCTTGTGGCTGAAAAGGGGAGATTTTTGTCCCAAACCTATATAGTCCCAGAGAAATTGAATCCCATCAATGATATTCTTGCAAAAAATCAATCAATAAATACAAATCAGAAGACATCAAATAATTGTCGCGAATGGAAGGATGGCTGCCCGGGTTTTTCTTTTCTTTTTTTTTTTTTTTTCCCAAGAGGCAAATAAAAGAGTTGGTAGGATCGCTCATCAACAGGGCCTAATCTGGATACAAATCTCGCCTAGGAGGCTGAGAAGGGGCAATCCGGCTGGATGTTTTATCCATTGGGCCACCTAGCAGGCTGAAATCACCAAGAAGTGACATCCGGGGGGCGGTGCCAAGATGGCGGAGCAGGCACACAGGACTCTCTAAGCTCCTCTCATTACCCTCATAACCAATTATTTAATCCAGCCTCAAAAATAACTCTTCACGGCTTAAATTCATGAAGATTAGAAGCACTACAATTTACCAGCCAAAGTCCATCTGGAAGCTCACCAGGAAAGATTTGTCCAGAGGGGCCAGGAACAGACTAGCACAAGCAGTGAGAGGCTAGCATCCTGAGCAGACCAGGGGCGGGGGTGATCTCTGTGGCTAGAGAAGTTATAGAGACCACTCTGCTATAGGCTAACTGCCCTGCCTTGATTACAAAGCAGTAAACTGGCAAAGAAGTTAAAGCCTAAAACAGAGGGTCCTCTAAAAAACGCAAGAACCTAACGAGATCTGGCTGTAACCCCTCAAACCCGGAAGTGACTCAGATAGACTTTACTGCAGCCCGGCAGCCACATCCTGCAGATCTGGGCTTTTGCGGGGGCAGTTACTAATCTGCACAGCAGGGCTGCACAGCCTGGGCAACCTCTAATCTGCAGAGTGGGGGGCTCAGCCTGGGGCAATAGAACCTCCCCTGCTGACTGCCCTTCCCAGGCAGACACTTCCTGTCCCTGCAAATCCATTCACTGCTCAGCTGCTAATACCCACAGCCCCAGGGCAAGGTTTGACTTGGGGCAGTGAAACTCTCACTGCTAAGTGTCTAGCCCCAGGGCAGTCGTTATCTCACACAGCTGGGGTTCTTTAAATGGCACTTTCCCAGCCGCACCCTGCAGGCCTGAGTTACTTTCAGGTGGGGAACTCTTTCCTAGAGCACTCCAGTATCTCCCTGCTTTTTGTAGCCGATTGGCCGGACAGCTACCTGTCCATATACCTTTCACTGCTCTGCAGAGGAAGCTGGTAACCTCCTGGATCTGAAGGCAGACCTTACAGGCGTTAACAAAATGAGTAAAAATGTCAAAAGAACAATTGATAGTTTCTACACAGAAAGAGAACAGCTTTTCAACCCTGAAGAGACTAATAGCAGACAGTCTCCAGACAATTGTTGGTCTCCAAATACAAAAGGCTCTCCTAGAAGAGACTATTCAAAACCTTAAAAGAGAGCTAGAAGAGAAATGGGGAAAGGAAAGAGAAGCTATGCAAGAGAGTACAGAAAAGACTCATAACTCACTAAAAGAAAAATTTAATAAAGTGGAAAAAGAAAACAACTTCCTGAAATGTGAATTGGAAAAGGTAAAAAACTCCCAAGAAGTGCAGGGAAAGAGAATTTGTGAATTGGAAAAAGAAAATAACTCACTAAAAAAAAAAAAAAAAAATAGTGAAATGGAAAAAATTTCCATAGAGCAAAACAACTCAATTGGACACATGCAAAAATAAGTAAAAAAAAAGCTAATAAAGAAAATAACTCACTAAAAATCAGAACTGAACAAATAGAAATGACTGATTCATTGAGACATCAAGAATCAGTCAAGCAAAACCAGAAAAAATGAAAGAGTGGAAAAAAATGTCCAATATTTACTTGGAAAAACAACAGACCTGGAAAATAGATCTAGGAGAGATAACCTGAGGATCATCGGGCTACCAGAAAATTATGATGAAAAAAAGAGACTAGATACTATTTTACAGGAAATCATCAAAGAGAACTGCCCAGAAGTAATAGATCCGGAAGGGAAAATAGGCGTTGAAAGAATTCATCAAACACCTTCTGGAAAAGACCCTAAAATAAAGACTCTGAGGAATATTGTGGTCAAACTTCAGAATTTTCAGACTAAAGAAAAAAATCTTACAAGCAGCCAGGAAAAAAGTCCAAATACCGAGATGCCACAATAAGGGTGACGCAAGATCTGGCTGCCTCAACATTAAAGGATTGAAGGGCCTGGAATCAGATATTCCGAAAGGCAAAAGAACTTGGAATGCAGCCAAGAATAAATTACCCAGTTAAGCTGAGTATTTTTTTCCACGGAAGAAGATGGACATTTAATGAAATAGAGGAATTCCATCTGTTTCTAAGGAAAAAACCAGACTTAAACAAAAAATTTGATCTCTAACAACAGGAATCAAGAAAAGTAGAAAAAGGTAAAAGGAACTCTTGAGAACTGTATTTCTGTTGTGGATATACATAAAAACCATATGTATAATTTGATTTTACTGATCTAACATAAAAAAGGGAAGTAGAAATGGAAAGGGGATAGTGTCAGAAAAAGGGAAGAGGGGAGGAAAAAAAGAGGGAAACTACATGCCATGATGAGGCAAAGGAAACTTATCATATGTGAGGGAACTTAGAAAGGGGAAGGAACATTGTATGAATCCTACTCTCATCAGAGTTGGCTCAAAGAGGAAACAATTGACATATTTGTTTTACAGAAATTCTTCTCTCACTTCATTAAAAAGTGGGAAAGGAAAAGGGAGAAGGAAAAAGAGTAATAAGGGAAGGGTACAAGAAAGGGAAGGGATTCAAAGGGAGGAAGGAGGGATACTAAAGAGGGAGAGCTGTGTGACATTAGTGAGACCAATAAGTTTAATACTAGGGAAGAAGAGAAGGAGGGTAAGAAAAAGAAAAGTATAATCTGGGGATATTAGGATGGCAGGGAATACGGAATTAGTAATTTTAACCATAAATGTGAATGGGATGAACTCTCCCATAAAGTCTCCCATAGCAGACTCGATCAAAATTCAGAACCTTACAATATGTTGTTTACAGGAAACACATTGAAAACAGGGAAATACATACAGAGTAAAGGCAAAAGACTGGAGCAGAATCTATTATGCTTCAGGTGAAGTAAAAAAAAAAAGCAGGGGTAGCCATCCTTATCTCAGATCAAGCAAAAGCAAAAATTGATCTAATTAAAAGAGATAAGGAAGGAAATCATACCTTGCTAAAGGGTACTATAGACAATGAAGCAATATCAATATTAAACATATATGCACCAAATGGTATAGCATCTAACTTCCTAAAGGAGAAATTAAGAGAGTTGCGAAAATAGACCCCAAAACTATAATAGTGGGAGATCTCAATCTTGCACTCTCAGAATTAGATAAATCAAATCACAAAACAAATACGAAAGAGATTAAAGAGGTAAATAGAATATTAGAAAAATTAGGTATGATAGATATTTGGAGAAAACTGAATGGTGACAGAAAGTAGTATAGTTTCTTCTCAGCAGTTCATGGAACCTGTAATGGGCTGAGGCTAGAGTTGATGCACTGAGATCCAAAGCACGTGAGGCTAAATTGTAATTGGACTATACTCTATTAATATATATGCTTGGAGAAAGAATGGCCCCTGCCCACTCTTTGTGCAAGTCCTGATGTGTTGTATAGGAAATGAAAATTTTGATGGGTGGAGGAAGGGGAGGGGAAAGGGAAGTGGAAAGAGAGGCTGCTGGCTGGTTTCTTGACACAGCTGCTCGCATTGCTATCATGACCGCTCTTCACCTCTGATCCCCTTTTCACCTGCAGGTCTCCCTTCACCTCTGCTATCTGGCTTCTTGTTGCAGCTGTCCATATTGCTATCACAATCCTTCTTCTCCTCTACTGAGAATAAAGATTGAAGATTTTTCCCTTAACTTGAATTCCTGACTCCAGCTGATTTTAAATACATGGTCATCACAGGAACCTACACAAAATATTGACCATATATTAGGACATAAAGACCTCAAAATTAAATGCAGGAAGGCAGAGATAGTAAATGATTTCTTTTCAGATCACAATGCAATAAAAACTATATTCAACAAAAAGGTGTAAATAGAACAAAAAAACAATTAAAAACGAAATAATCTCATCTTAAAGAATGATTGAGTGAAACAGTAAATTATAGACACAATAATTTCACTCAAGATAATGACAACAATGAGACATCATACCAAAATTTGTGGGATGTAGCCAAAGCAGTAATAAGGGGAAATTTTATATCCTTAGAGACTTACTTGAATAAAATAGAGAAAGAGAAGATCAATGAATTGGGCTTGCAACTTAAAAAGCAAGAAAAAGATCAAATTAAACCCCCCAATTACTAAACTTGAAATTCTAAAATTAAAAGGAGAAATTAATAATATTGAAAGTAAAAACAAAACAAAACAAAACAATTAAACTAATAAATAGAATTAAGAGTTGGTTTTATGAAAAAAAAAACAATAAAATTGATGCAACTTTGGTAAATGAAATTAGGAAAAGGAGAGAGGAAATCAAATTAATAGTCTTAAAAATGAAAAAAACCAAAGAAGAGGAAATTAAAGAAATAATAAGGGGTTACTTTGCCCAACTTTATGCCAATAAATTTGTCAACCTAAGAGAAATGCATGACTACTTCCAAAAATACAGGCTTCCCAGATTAACAGAGGAGGAAGAAAATTGCTTGAATTTCATTTCAGAAAAAGAAATAGAACAAGCTATTAAGCAACTCTCAAAAAAAAAAAAAAAAAAAAAAAAAAAAACCTCCAGGACCAGATGGATTTACATGTGAATTCTATCAAACATTTAAAGAACAATTAGCCCATATCCTAAACTATTTGAAAAAATAGGGAATGAAGGAGACCTACCAAATTCCTTTTATGACACAGACATGGTACTGATAGCTAAACCAGGTAGGTTGAAAACAAAGAAAGAAAATTAGAGACCAATCTCCCTAATGAATATTGATGCTAAAATCTTAAATAAGATATTAGCAAAAAGATTACAGAAAATCATCCCTAAGACAGTACACCACAATCAAATAAGATTTTTGCCAGGAATTCAGGACTGGCTCACGATTAGGAAAACTACCAGTATAATTTGCCAAATTAATAACCAAATTAACAAAAAACATATGATCATCTCAATAGATGCAGAAAAAGCATTTGATAAAATCCAACATCCATTCCTATTAAAAAACTTGAGAATATAGGAATAAATGGACTTTTCCTTAAAATAATCAGTAGCATCTATTTAAAATCATCAGTAAGCATCATATGTAATGGGGACAAACTGTAACCATTCCCAATAAGATCAGGAGTGAAACAAGGTTGCCTACTATCACCGTTACTATTTTTTTTTTTTTTTTGTTATTCTCAAATTCTTTTTTTTTCTTTTTTTTTCTTTTTTTAAATTTTTATTTAATGATTACTTTATATTGACAACATTATCCCTTGCACTCGTTTCTTTTCCGATTTTTTTCCCCTCCCTCCCTCCACCCCCTCCCCTAGATGGCAAGCAGTCCTTTATATGTTGGATATGTTGCAGTATATCCTAGATACAATATATGTTTGCAGAACCAAACAGTTCTCTTGTTATATAGGGAGAATTGGATTCAGAAGGTATAAATAACCCGGGAAGAAAAACAAAAATGCAGATAGTTCACATTCGTTTCCCAGTATTCGTTCTTTGGGTGTAGCTGCTTTTGTCTGTCATTTATCAATTGAAACTCAGTTAGGTCTCTTTGTCAAAGAAATCCACTTCCATCAAAATATGTTCTCATACAATATCGTTGTCGAAGTGTATAATGAACTCCTGGTTCTGCTCATTTCACTTAGCATCAGTTCATGTAAGTCTCGCCAGTCCTCTCTGTATTCATCCTGCTGGTCATTTCTTACAGAACAATAATATTCCATAACATTCATATACCATAATTTACCCAGCCATTCTCCATTGATGGGCATCCATTCATTTTCCGGTTTCTAGCCACTACAAATAGGGCTGCTACAAACATTTTGGCACATACAGGTCCCTTTCCCTTATTTAGTATTTCTTGGGGATATAAGCCCAATAGAAACACTGCTGGATCAAAGGGTATGCACAATTTGATAATTTTTTGGGCATAATTCCAGATTGCTCTCCAGAATGGTTGGATTTGTTCACAACTCCACCAACAATGCATTAGTGTCCCAGTTTTCCTGCATCCCCTCCAACATTCATCATTATTTTTTCCTGTCATCTTAGCCAATCTGACAGGTGTGTAGTGGTATCTCAGAGTTGTCTTAATTTGCATTTCTCTGATCAATAGTAATTTGGAACACTCTTTCATATGAATGGTAATAGTTTCAATTTCATCATCTGAAAATTATCTGTTCATATCTTTTGACCATTTATCAATTGGAGAATGGCTTGAATTCTAGTAAATTAGAGTCAATTCTCTATATATTTTGGAAATGAGGCCTTTATCAGAACCTTTAACTGTGAAAATGTTTTCCCAGTTTATTGCTTCCCTTCTAAACTTGTTTGCATTAGTTTTGCTTGTACAGAGGCTTTTTAATTTGATATAATCAAAATTTTCTGTTTTGTAATCAGTAATGGTCTCTAGTTCATCTTTGGTCACAAATTTCTTTCTCCTCCACAAGTCTGAGAGATAAACTATTCTATATTCCTCTAGTTTATTTATAATCTCGTTCTTTATGCCTAAATCATGGACCCATTTTGATCTTATGTTGGTATACGGTATTAAGTGTGGGTCCATCCCTAATTTCTGCCATACTAATTTCCAGTTATCCCAGCGTTTTTTTTTTTTTTTAATCAAATAATGAATTCTTATCCCAAAAGTTAGGATCTTTGGATTTGTGAAACACTAGATTGCTATAGTTGACTATTCTGTCTTGTGAACCTAACCTTTTCCACTGATCCACTAATCTATTTCTTAACCAATACAAAATGGTTTTGGTGACTGCTGCTTTATAATATAATTTTAGATCAGGTACAGCTAGGCCACCTTCATTTGATTTTTTTTTTCATTAATTCCCTTGAGATTCTCAACTTTTTATTGTTCCATATGAATTTTGTTGTTATTTTTTCTAGATCATTAAAATATTTTCTTGGAAGTCTGATTGGTAGAGCACTAAATAAATAGATTAGTTTAGGGAGTATTGTCATCTTTATTATGTTCACTCGACCGATCCAAGAGCACTTAATATTTTTCCAATTATTTAAGTCTGACTTTATTTGTGTGGAGACTTTTTTATAATTTTGCTCATATAATTCCTGACTTTCCTTTGGTAGATAGATTCCCAAATATTTTATGGTATCAACAGTTATTCTGAATGGAATTTCTCTTTGTATCTCTTGCTGTTGAGTTTTGTTGGAGATGTATAAAAATGCTGAGGATTTATGGGGATTTATTTTGTAGCCAGCTACTTTGCTAAAATTATGAATTATTTCTAATAGCTTTTTAGTACAATCTCTGGGGTTCTCATATCATCTGCAAAGAGTGATAGTTTGGTTTCTTCATTGCCTACTCTAATTCCTTTAATATTTTTCTCGACTCTTATTGCCGAGGCTAGTGTTTCTAATACGATATTAAATAATAATGGTGATAGAGGGCAACCTTGCTTCACTCCAGATCTTACTGGGAAAGGTTCCAGTTTTTCCCCATTGCATATGATGCTTACTGATGTTTTAAATATATGCTCCTGACTATTTTAAGGAAAAGTCCATTTATTCCTATGCTCTCAAGTGTTTTTATTAGGAATGAATGTTGGATTTTATCAAATGCCTTTTCTGCATCTATTGAGATGATCATATGGTTTTTGTTTGGTTGGTTATTGATATAGTCAATTATGCTAATAGTTTTCCTAATATTGAACCAGCCCTGCATTCCAAATAGTATAAATCCTACTTGGTCATAGTGTATTATCCTGGGGATGATTTTCTGTAATCTTTTTGCTAATATTTTATTTAAGATTTTAGCATCAATATTCATTAGGGAGATTGGTCTATAATTTTCTTTCTCTGTTTTCAGCCTACCTGGTTTAGGTATCAGTACCATGTCTGTGTCATAAAAGGAGTTTGGTAGGACTCCTTCAATCCCTATTTTTTCAAATAGTTTATTTAGCATTGGAGTTAATTGTTCTTTAAATGTTTGGTAGAATTCACATGTAAATCCATCTGGTCCTGGGGATTTTTTCTTAGGGAGTTGATTGATAGTTTGTTCTATTTCTTTTTCTGAGATGGGACTGTTTAGGATATTTACTTCTTCCTCTGTTAGTTTGGGCAAGCTATATTTTTGGAGGTATTTTTCTATTTCATTTAAGTTGTCGAATTTATTGGCATAAAGTTGAGCAAAGTTACTCCTAATTATTGCTCTAATTTCCTCTTCGTTACTGGTGAGTTCTTCCTTTTCATTTTTAAGACTAACAATTTGATTTTCCTCTTTCCTTTTTTTAATCAGATTTACTAAGGGTTTGTCTATTTTGTTGGTTTTTTCATAGAACCAACTCTTAGTTTTATTAATCAATTCAATAGTTTTTTTTACTTTCAATTTTATTGATCTCTCCTTTTATTTTTAGAATTTCAAGTTTAGTGTTTGACTGGGGGTTTTTAATTTGTTCCTTTTCTAGCATTTTTAGTTGCAAACCCAATTCATTGACCTTCTCTTTCTCTATTTTATACAAATAGGCCTCTAGAGATATGAAATTTCCCCTTATTACCGCTTTGGCTGCATCCCATACATTTTGGTATGATGTCTCATTATTATCGTTTTCTTGGGTGAAGTTATTAATTATGGCTATGATTTGCTGTTTCACCCAATCATTCTTTAGTATGAGATTATTTAGTTTCCAATTATTTTTTGGTCTGCTTCCGCCTGGTTTTTTGTTGAATGTAATTTTCATTGCATCGTGGTCTGAAAAGGATGCATTTACTATTTCTGCCTTACTGCATTTGAGTTTGAGGTTTTTATGTCCTAATATATGGTCAATTTTTGTATAGGTTCCATGAACTGCTGAAAAGAAAGTGTATTCCTGTCTGTCTCCATTACATTTTCTCCAGAGATCTATCATATCTAACTTTTCTAGTATTCTATTTACCTCTTTGACTTCTTTCTTATTTATTTTGTGGTTTGATTTATCTAATTCTGAGAGTGCAAGGTTAAGATCTCCTACTATTATAGTTTTACTGTCTATTTCTTCTTGCAGCTCTCTTAGTTTCTCTTTTAAGAATTTAGATACTACCCCACTTGGTGCATATATGTTTAATATAGATAGTGCTTCATTATCCATGCTACCCTTTAGCAAGATATAGTGCCCTTCCTTATCTCTTTTAATTAGATCAATTTTTGCTTTAGCTTGATCTGAGATCAGGATGGCTACCCCTGCTTTTTTGACTTCACCTGAAGCATAGTAGATTTTGCTCCAACCTTTTACCTTTACCCTGCATGTATCTCCCTGCTTCAGGTGTGTTTCATGTAAACAACATATTGTAGGATTTTGGCTTTTAATCCATTCTGCTAACCACTTCCTCTTTATGGGGGAGTTTACCCTGTTCACATTTATGGTTAGAATGACCAATTCTGTATTACTTGCCATCTTGTTAACCCCAGTTTATGCTTGTCTCCCTTCTTTCCCCTTTCCCCCCTTCCCAGTATTAAGCTTGTGAGCACCACTTGCTTCTCACAGCCTTCCCTTTTTAGTATCCCTCCCCCCGCCTTAGATTTACTCCCCCTATCTTACCCCTTTCCCTCCCAGTTTCCGTATTCCCTTCCGCTTAGCTTATTCCTTCCCTTTTCACTTTTCCCTTCTCACTTTTCAATGAGGTGGGAGAAGTTTCACCATAGATTTAATATGTCTTAAGATTTTTCACTTAAAGCCAATTCTGAAGGCAGTAAGATACCCACTATATTCATCCCCCTCCCTTCTTTCTCTCAGATATAATAGGTTTCCTATGCCTCTTCATGAGATGTAGTACCCCCACTTTACCCTTTTTCTGGTACAATGTCCTTTCCACATCAATTTCTAGAACAAGGTATACATGTATTCTTTCTACATCTATATAGTCAAAATATAGTTCCCAAGATTAATCTTTACCTTTTTAGATTTCTCTTGAGTTCTATATTTGTAGATCAAACTTTTTGTTAAGTTCTGGCTTTTTCATCAGAAATAGATGAAATTTGCTTACTTCATTGAATGTCCATCTTCTTCCCTGGAAAAAAATGCTCATTCTCGCTGGGTAAGTTATTTTTGGTTGCATACCAAGTTCCTTAGCCTTTCGGAATATCATATTCCAGGCCCTTCGATCTTTTAATGTGGATGCTGCCAGATCCTGGGTGATCCTTATTGTGGCTCCTTGATACTTGAATTGGGTTTTTCTAGCCGCTTGCAATATTTTTTCTTCATCTGAGGGTTCTGGCATTTGGCCACTATATTCCTTGGTGTTTTGATTTTAGGATCCCTTTCAGTGGGTGATCGATGAATCCTTTCAATGTTTATTTTTTCCTCTGTTCCTATGACTTCTGGGCAGTTCTCTTTGATAATTTCCTGGAAAATAGTGTCCAGGCTCTTTTTTTCATCATTCTTTTCTGGGATTCCAATGATTCTCAGATTGTCTCTCCTGGATCTGTTTTCCAGGTCTCTTGTCTTCCCCAGAAGATATTTCACATTCTTTTCCATTGTTTGATTTTTTTGGATTTGCTTGACTGATTCTTCTTGTCTCCTCGAGTCATTCAATTCCATTTGTTTGACCCTGATTTTTAGTGAAGTATTTTCTTCACTCACTTTTTTAAGATCTTTTTGTAATTGTCCCATTGAGTTCTTTTGTTCTGTGGAATTTTTTTCCATTTTGCCAATGTTTTCCAGTTCACCAATCCTATTTTTCAAGGATTTTACTTCTTTATCCACTCTCTCTTTAACTGACTTCTCCAGGCTCTTTTGCCAAGCCTCCCTCTCCTTTTCCCAAGCTTCCCTCTCCTTTTGCCAAGCCTCGCTCTGCTTTTCCCATTTTTCTTCTAGCTCCCTTGTGAGAGCCTTTTTAATTACTTCTATGAGGTTCATCTGTGCTGAGGAACAGATGGTCTCCTCCTTTGGGGATTCACCTGGAGAATGTCTGTTTTTATTCTCCTCAGGATTTAGAGTCTGCTCTCTATCTGTATAGAAGCTGTCAAGGGTTAAAGTCCTCTTCAGTTTCTTGCTCATTCTGTCTAATAATCAGAGACAAACTAGCAAAGAAAAACAGAAAAAACTGGAGTCTTTCTTTGGGGGAGGGGCTGGGTATGTTATCGAGCTTCCTCTCCAGATTGCGGGGGGCAGCAGTGAGACACTACCCCTACTGTGCTGCGCCTGCACTCTGAGATCCCAGAGCATACTGAGTCACTGTGTGTGTGTGTGTGTGTGGGGGGCGGCCAGGTCCCGAGAGACTCCAGCTGTTTGGGGTTGTATTCTTCAGCCCCAGTGTTTTTAGCTTCTCTGCTGGGCTGCTGACTTGCTGCCAGAGCAAAGTATCCAAACTTGTAGCGAAGCTCTCCCCACAGAGACTGCGATCACTCCCCACACCCTCTCCAGTCTGCTCCCGTGCTCTCACTGCCGCTGCCTTCAGCCTGCGCCCGATCTAAAACCATCCCAGCCCTCCAGTAAAGACAGACCTTTCTTGGCGAATCTCAAGGATGGCTTCTCTTGTTAACTATATGTGGGTTTTTTTTCAGTCAAGCATTAATTCAGAGGCTTGTAATGAAATGGATAGTGAGAGAAAGTGCGGAGCTTATGCAGCTGTGAGCCTCCTCTCCACCATCTTAACCGGAAGTCCCACTGTTACTATTTAATATTGTATTAGAAAAGCTAGGTTTGGCAATAAGAGTTGAGAAAGAGATTAAAGAGATTAAAATAAGAATAGGCAACGAGGAAACCAAATTATCACTTTTTGCTGATGATATGATGGTATACATAGAGAACCTCAGAGATTCTACTAAAAAGTTATTAGAAATAATCCACACCTCTAGCAAAGTTCCAGGATACAAAATAAACCCACATAAGTCATCAGCATTCTTATATATCACTAACAAAACACAACTGTTAAAGTTACAAAGAGAAATTTCACTTAACGTAACTACTGATTGTATAGAATATTTAGGAATCTATCTGCCAAGGGAAAATCAGAAACGTTATGAGCAAAACTACAAAACACTTTCCACACAAATTAAGTCTGATCTAACCAACTTCAAAAATATTAAATGCTCTTGGATTGGGTGAGCAAATATAATAAAGATGACAATACTACCTAAACTAATCTATTTATTTAGCAGTATACCAATCATACTCCCAAAAAACTATTTTAATGACCTAGAAAAAATTACAATAAAATTCATATGGAAAAACAAATGGTCAAGAATTTCAAGGGAATTAATGAAAAAATAAAATAAAAAGAAGGTGGCCTAGCTGTACCAGAACTAAAATTATATTATAAAGCAACAGTTACCAAAACCATTTGTTATTGGCTAAGAAATAGACTAGTTGATCAATGGAATAGGTTTGGTTCAAAGGACAAAACAGCCAAGAACTTTAATAATGTCATGTTCGACAAACTCAAAGACCCCAGTTTTTGGGATAAGAGCTCACTATTTGACAAAAATTGCTGGGAAAATTGGAAATTAGTATGGTAGAAACTAGGCATTGACCCACACTTAACACCGTACACCAAGATAAGGTCAAAATGGGTTCATGATCTAGGCATAAAGTAGAGGTTATAAATGAATTGGAAGAGCATAGAATAGTTTACCTCTCAGACCTATAAAAGAGGAAGGGATTTATGACCAAAGAAGAACTAGAGATCATTATTGACTACAAAATAGAAAATTTTGATTATATCAAATTGAAAAGTTTTTGTACAAACAAAACTAATGCAGACAAAATTAGAAGGGAAACAATAAACTGGGAAAACACTTTTACAGTCTGATAAAGGTCTCATTTCCAAAATATAAAGAGAATTGACTCTAATTTATAAGAAATCAAGCCATTCTCCAATTGATAAATGGTCAAAGGGTATGAACAGACAATTCTCAGCTGAAGAAAGTGAAACTATTCCAAGCCATATGAAAATATTCTCCAAGTCATTATTAATCAGAGAAATGCAAATTAAGACAACTCTGAGATACTACTACACACCTGTCAGATTGGCTAGAATGACAGGGAAAAATAATGCAGAATGTTGGAGGGGATATGGGAAAAAGGGACACTAATACATTATTGTTGGAATTGTGAATACATCCAGCCATTTTGGAGAGCAATTTGGAACTATGTTCAAAAAGTTATCAAACTGTGCATATCCTTTGACCCAGCAGTGTTTCTACTGGGCTTATGCCCCAAAGAGATACTGAAGAAAGGAAAGGGACCTGTATGTGCCAAAATGTTTGTGGCAGCCCTGTTTGTAGTGGCTAGAAGCTGGAAAATGAAAGGATGTCCATCAATTGGAGAATGGTTGGGTAAATTGTGGTATATGAATGCTATGGAATATTATTGTTCCGTAAGAAATGACCAGCAGGATGAATACAGAGAGGCTTGGCAAGACTTACATGAACTGATGCTAAGTGAAATGAGCAGAACCAGGAGATCATTATATACCTCAACAATGATACTGTATGAAGATGTATTCTAATGGAAGTTAATCTCTTTGATAAAGAGAGCTAATTCAGTTTCAATTGATCGATGATTGACAGAAGCAGCTACACCCAAAGAAAAAATACTGGGAACTGAATGTAAACTCTTTGCATTTTGGTTTTTCTTCCCAAGTTATTTTTACCTTCTGAATCTAATTCTTCCTGGGCAACAAGAGAACTGTTTGGTTTTGCATACATATACTGTATCTAGGATATAGTGTTACATATTTAACATGTATAGAACTGCTTGCCATCTGGAGGAAGTGGTAAAGGAAAGGAGAGGAAAAGTCGGAACAGAAATGAGTGCAAGGGATAATGTTGTAAAAATAAATTACCCAAGTATGGATTCTGTCAATAAAGAGTTATAACAAATAAAAAAAAAGAATTTTGAAAAAAAGAAAATGGAAAGGTTTATGGCTCAAATTTATGATTTTATTGGTCCAGGGAACAACCTGGCAGTGTAATTGCCTTTTATCCATCTGTATAAGAAAAATTTATACCACTTGAAGTCTCAAAAGAGGTTCCTAAAACACTGAGAAGTTGTGACTTTCTTGTCATCATAACTACTACATGACAGAAGTAAAGATTGTTTTGTTCTGTATTCAATGTAACATATTGTCTTTAAAAACAAACATCTTTTTTTAATATTTTAAAAAAGGTATAATTGGTATCTATAAAAAAATGAAATAATTGTCTTAAAAATTAGCATGCATTCAGACCAAGTGAAATAAGACCATGAGAAGCTTATTTTCCTTTATAATAAAATCACTAAATTTGTTTATCAGCAAAATGTGATTAACCTTGATGAGCTCAATTTTAGAAAAGCTACTGATAATGGATATAATGTTTTTATTGTAAAAAATGGTGGCAAGCAAGGTGTGGATAGACGGTAAGATAGTTAAAGGAATCAGAATTGATTGTACAATCTTATTCAAAGACTAATCATTATAGGTTCCACATCAGTTTGAAATATCTCCATGTCTCTGTGCCTGATCTTGTGCTACTGTGAATAACACAAGTTTGTGCATGATATTATCCTAAAGGGGGGAAATAGTAATAGTATGGTGATAAAGATAAGCTCCCAAGTGATTTTTAGAGATTAGAAAACAAATATAAATCTAATATGATAAAAATTAATGAAATATAAATTTAAAGTCCTACTCTTGTGGCCAAAAAAATTGACTTCACATGTACAACATGGAGGAAGTTTGATGAGATGGCAGTTTGAAAAAGTTCTAGGTGTTTTTATGGATTGTAAAAACCATTCATAAAATATTTAATTTTATTTTTGGCTGAATTAAAATAGACACAGTTTGCAGAAATTAAAGAGATGATTGCTTTGCTGTACTCTGTCCTAGTTGAAATTTAGCTACAATACTAAGTTAATTTCTAGATGTCAAATTTTAAGGAAATTGGAAAATTGAAGGGTATCCAACACATCTATTCAAACAAGTATAATAGAGAAGAAATCAAAATGAAATCTCTTCCGTATAAAGATAAGATAAAAAATCAATTATGTTTAACTAGGAGAACAGAAGGAGATAGCTATTTTAAGTATTTGAAAGGCTACCAAGTAAAAGTAATATAAGTGCTGTACTTAGCCTCAGAATAAAGTGGAGGCGTAATGGATGAATATTTTAAAAGTACTATTTGGGCCTTATATCATAAAGAACTTCTATAGAGTTCTCCCAAAATGGTATGAATGTTTTCATGAAGTGATTGGGTCAATCTGATTAAAGATCTTCAAGCAAATTTTTCATGATAACTTGTTTTACAAGCTATAAAAAAGGGATAGCTGGAAGGCACAGTGGATAGAGCATTGGCCTTGAAGTCTCAAAACATCTGAATTCAAATCCAATATCAGACACTTACTAGCTATATACCCTGACTGGTGAAAGAAAGAGAGAAAAAAAAAAAACAGACAGACACAGAGAAACAGAGAAAGAGGATTATTTTCTAGTTGTGATTTGGACAGAGTATCTAACAAGCTCCCATACAAATCCTAAAAGTATTTGAATCCCTGATATATGTGTGTGTTTGTCAGTTGGTTTCTCAGAGCAAGCTAAAAAATGTGAAACACACTGAGTTAAGAGGTGGTGGAAACCCTGTGATTAGAAGTGTTTAAATGAAGGTTGGATGACCATTGTTATAGATTAGATTTCAGTCCAGTTAAAAAGAACACCAGGAGATTTCTGCAATGTCTTTTACCTGTGCTTTCTGTAAGTCAGTTAGACAAAGGAACCTTAAGGGCAAGTGTTACATCTGATGAGTATCAAAGGGAGGGTATTCCCCTGCCAAACTAGTGATGGAGAAAGCAGCTTTTGGGTCCAAAGCCAGACAGATGAATTGTTATTGAGCTGAGCCTATAGCCCCAAGTGTTGCAGGTGCAGTCACTCAGTTAATTCCTGGGTCTTCCAACCTCACAGGGAGGACTGCAGCTGGGCCTGTTCCCATTTTAATGATATTGCCAAACTCCTGGTCTTAATGTCTAGTGATAAGAGCCTCTAAATGCATTTTGCTTAGAAGAGAGAGGAAGGAATTTAGAGTTAGAAAAGGTAATGGATAGCTGTTTTAGTCTCTCCTAGAAGAAGATTAGATTTACCTTGAAATGTTATAATGTTATGCCCTGTCCTTTTCCCCTCCAGACATAAAAAAAAAAGAAAAAATGTAAGAGAAAAAAAACTATTTTATTCAATATTTTCTCCATTGAACATGATTTAAATAAAGAAATCTAACTTTGGGGATTTGTGACTTTTTGATCTCCATTAGAATTCAATAGTTTGTCCTTTTGAGAAATTAAATCATTTAATTTTTAACTCATTTAACTATAAAAATAAAATCCCTCAAAAATGTTCTCATCAAACAAATTGGTACACTTATTTGGAAGAATTGGTATACTCATTTGGAAATTGTCCTTGTTTTTCTTATCATTTTATTTTTAACAAACATTTATTTTTCCCTCTCACTACCTCGTCTAATTGACTATATTTACCCTCTTAAAAAACATATGACTCATTCTGGATTGTAAGCCCATCATCTTTCTGGCAGAAGGTAGGTGACATCTTTCATCTTCATTATTCTGCATATATACTGGGATATAATGCTTGAAGACCCTATTCATTCAGCCTACTACTCCTATAGTAGAAGAGAGAGAAAAATGAGAAATTTCAAAGGGAAAGACTTCAGAGAAAATCAGAGTAGGAAAGGAAAGATATTACCTCAGAAGCATCAAAGGTAAATAAAAAAATCATCACTTAAGGCCATGAATTAAATAACAAAAGTTTAGACATAATTAATGAAGAAAGCATCTTAAGGAAAAATATGTAGACAATTTGGAAAAAAAAAAGTTGAGAAAGGGAAAAGGAAATACTATTTTCCCTGACTTACTAACTCTGGGAGGACAGACAATAAAGGAAGAATCAAATAACTAAATCAAATGAAGAAAGAAAACAAATTAACAATTTAAACAAAACTCTGAAACTAGGGAAAAAATAAGAGAGAAGAGGTGGTCAAAGAGAGTGCAAATAAGACAGTAGGAACAGATTGTCTTAAAATAGATTAAGCTAAGATAATTAAGGAGATGAAGTTCTAGGTTTATAGAAAAGGAAAAAATTATAACTTGAAATAGAGATAAATGTAGGAAAATATAAGTTTTATTTCTCTAACTTTCAATATAAATAGCTTAAATCATCCAATCCAACAAAATTATAGATTAATGAAAATATTTTTATAATAAACTCTTTAAAAATAAAGAAGAATAAAGATTAGGATTGAAGTTTTTTTTTTTCTAAATACCAAGTGAATGCAAAAAAAAAAATCAAGCATTATATCCATCAACTATCATCAATTCAAGACCATATCAATTCAAACTATTTCATAGAACCTATGTTTTGGGGAACACAAACAAACAACCAATATAAATATTCAACTTTTTTCTTTCTTTTTTTTTACCTTTGTATTTAATCATAGAGGCAATATTCATCAAACTACAGAAATATAGAGTGATACAACAGAAGTAGGAAATTTTATTGCCTCTTTTGATTTTTACATGACTCCAACAATAAGATAAGTAAGGGAAAATACATAGAATTGAACAAATTTCTAGAATGTCTAGGGCTCACATACTTATTGTCATTTAAACGAGACTCTAAAGAATATATATATTCTCAGTAACAAATGAAACTTACAAAAAATGATCATGCTTTATGGTGCAAAGATATTGAAAAGAAATACAATATGGCAGAAATAAAATATACACATTTTTAGACTATAACAAAAATATAATAATGTTTAGACAGACTAAGGAAAAGACAAAGAACCAAACAAAAACTTAACAAAGACATCCTTTTTTTTTTTAAGCTTTTTATTTTCAAAACATATGTGTGGATAATTTTTCAACACTGACTCGAGTAGCCTTGTGTTTGAGATTTTCCCCTCCTTCCTTCTACCCCTTCCCCTAGATGGCAAGCAATCCAATATATGTTATACATGTTAAAATATATGCTAAATCCAATATGTGTAAGCATATTTATATAATTCTCTTGTTGCACAAGAAAAAAATCAGATCAAAAAAAGGAAAAATATGAGTAAGAAAACAAAATGTAAGTGAACAACATCAAAACAAATGAGAATGTTATGTAGTGATCCACATTCAGTTCTCACAGTCATCTCTCTGGGTGTAGATGACTCTTTTCATCACAGGATTATCTGTACTCAAAGCTGTATGATTCTAAATCCAGCTCTCTGTCCACTATGCTCTATAGCTAATTCTAATTAAAATAACAATAAATTGTCATTTGAAAGAAAATTATGTAATAGCCCTTCCACCAGTACATATAGGAGACTGCTTTGCATTGAAAGAATTAGAAATTTTCCAAAGTCTTGCATTTGTCATTGATAGTCCTTCAACTTAGTTTTTCAGAATCAGAGTTTACTAATCACCTTTCCATAATGTGATTTTACCATGACTTACCCCTCTTTTAACAATGGTTATTTGTGAACAATGACATCTGTCTTGTAAACATCTTACCATTTTCCAAATGCTTTTCCATATATGAGTGGATTTCAACCTCATGATGACTCCTAGAGATAGCAAGGTCAGGTATTATTATCTTTATCTTGAAGAGAAAAAAATGAGTCTTTGATTAAGTAACTTGATCAAGGTTGAATTACTAGCAAATGAAAAACTATAACTGGACCAGTCCTTTGTCCCCTTCATTCTAGTGTTCTTTAAAACACACCTCATCTTCCTCGTCAGTAACAAAAAACTAAAATATTCTATCTGATTATATACTTAAAATAATGAATGGATCATCTGTAATATGTCAAATTAATCCACAACAAAATGACAAAAGCAGTAACTATTTTCAGTAAAAAGAAAAAGTAAAATGTTCTACTAAATTCTAAATGAAAACTCATATAGTTGAAATACTATTAGATTTTTAATCAGAACACCTGATTTAAAAAAAAAAATAGTAAGCTGTATTTGCTCTAAGCAGCATGCACAATAGAATTATAATGAAATAAACATAAACCATGAATAGGTGACAAAGCATTTTGGAAAAATATTGTGCAATTTTTCTGAATAAATAAACTTTTAATTTAGGGTTTTTTAATTACATTTTTTTTCATTGTTCAGGCTCTGTAATCTCACTTGAAAATTATGGGATAATACTTGTACCATTTATTCTTAATCTTAAAGCTATCTTACTCTAACTATGGATTCAATCTCAATGGAAACAGTATTGCTTATAATTTAGAGTCTCAACCTTGAAGTCAGGAAGAGGTATCCAAATCCTTCCTTTGATATTAACTGTGGAGCTATTTTCCAAGTTATTTCACTCATTATAGTATCAGCTTTTTTCTTATTTAAAATGTATGAAAGACTACTATAATGCCTGCCACATGGCATTAAGTGAGACAAAAGAGATACAACATGCAAAAGTGTTTTGTTGGTTTGTTTATTTGTTTTACAAACTTTAAAGTAGTATATAAGTGCCAATTGGTCTTTTTAGTTTCAGGATTAGAGATATATGGTCAATTATACATTAATATTAGAATGATGTAAAAAAAGTTGTTTTCGTAATAGACATTTAAAAATTAGATTCAGTAAAGGCTTGAAAGCTCAGGTTGAGGATAGCTGATAGAACTTTTGGACAAAATTAACTTGGAATACTATAAATATGATCCTGTATCATAGAGAACATTTGTCTAGGAATATATGCTAGTGTATTTGCAAAATAAATTTGCAAAGCATTAGCAATTGGTATTACAATTCTCAAACTAAGCTTAGACATCAGTTGATATGGATTCTCAACAAATGGTTTCTCTTAGTTGTTTACCATTGAAAACCATCATTAAATGTGACTAAGGGTACTAAAGACCACTAAATGTGGTCTATCCAGCCACCTTGCTTGAAAAAAGATATTTATTAAGATTACAATGAATTGAAAAAATAATTGCCTGTTTTGAAGTACTTAAACAGTCAGTGATAGCCTGGGGGAAGTTTTTTTTTTTTTTTTTTTTTTTAAATAATAACTTTTTATTGACAGAACCCATGCCAGGGTAATTTTTTTTTTTTTTTACAACATTATCCCTTGCACTCTCTTCTGTTTTGATTTTACCCCTCCCTCCCTCTACTCCCTTCCCTAGATGGCAAGCAGTCCTATATATGTTAAATATGTTGCAGTATATCCTAGATACAATATATGTTTGCAGAACCGAACAGTTCTCTTGTTGCACAGGGAGAATTGGATTCAAAAGGTAAAAATAACCCGGGAAGAAAAACAAAAATGCAAGCAGTTTACATTCATTTACCAGTGTTCTTTCTTTGGGTGTAGCTGCTTCTGTCCATCCTTGATCAATTGAAACTGAGTTAGATCTTCTCTTTGTCGAAGAGATCCACTTCCATCAGAAAATGTCCTCATACAGTATCATTGTTGAAGTGTATAATGATCTCCTGGTTCTGCTCATCTCACTTAGCATCAGTTCATGTAAGTCTTTCCAAGCCTCTCTGTATTCATCCTGCTGATCATTTCTTACAGAACAATAATATCCCATAACATTCATATACCACAATTTACCCAGCCATTCTCCAATTGATGGGCATCCATTCAATTTCCAGTTTCTAGCCACTACAAACAGGGCTGCCACAAACATTTTGGCATCCCTTTCCCTTCTTTAGTATTTCTTTGGGATATAAGCCCAGAAGTAACACTGCTGGATCAAAGGGTATGCACAGTTTGATAACTTTTGGGGCATAATTCCAGATTGCTCTCCAGAATGGTTGGATTCGTTCACAACTCCACCAACAATGCATCAGTGTCCCAGTTTTCCCGTATCCCCTCCAACATTCATCATTATTTTTTTCTGTCATCTTAGCCAATCTGACAGGTGTGTAGTGGTATCTCAGAGTTGTCTTAATTTGCATTTCTCTGATCAATAGTGATTTGGAACATTCTTTCATATGAGTGGTAATAGTTTCAATTTCATCATCTGAAAATTGTCTGTTCATATCCTTTGACCATTTATCAATTGGAGAATGGCTTGATTTCTTATAAATGTGAGTCAATTCTCTATATATTTTGGAAATGACACCTTTATCAGAACCTTTAACTGTGAAGATGTTTTCCCAGTTTGTTGCTTCCGTTCTAATCTTGTTTGCATTAGTTTTGTTTGTACAAAGGCTTTTTAATTTGATATAATCAAAATTTTCTATTTTGTGATCAATAATGGTCTCTAGTTCATCTTTGGTTGCAGATTTCTTTCTCCTCCACAAGTCTGAGAGATAAACTATCCTATGTTCCTCTAATTTATTTATAATCTCATTCTTTATGCCTAGATCATGGACCCATTTTGATCTTATCTTGGTGTATACGGTGTTAAGTGTGTGTCCATGCTGGGGGAAGTTGTTAACAACTGTAGAGATAACTTGATGTCAAAATCCAAACAAAAGAGAAGATTTTTACTGAGTAGTTATTGGATCTATGTGTTTCTCTGTCTTTAAAATTTCACTCATATCACCCTTTTAAGATAATTTTATCAGTAATGTCTAGAAGGTAGTTCAAAGAAACAGAATGGGAAAGTATAGAGAGGGCCAGCCTTACTTAAACTTAGGGAGGATGGTGTGGAATAATGATGATGATGATGATGATGATGTTTATGTCGTTGATGATGATAATTAATAGCAATAACTAGAATTAGCCCTTTTCCCCCTGGTATCTCATTTGGACAGGAAACAGACCTGTGATTTCATGAAAACAGAAACTTATAGAGTCTTCTACCACAGTAAAATATCACTTCATCTCAAGTTCTCATTTTAGAAAGTTGTGGAGTGTACACAGAGATTAAGTAATGTCTACTGTAAAGGCTGAAACTCTGAGTTGATGCACTGGAGTCAGACAACTGAGCACTTAAGGCTAATTACCAATTGGACAATATTCTATTAGCATATGCTTGGAAAATAGCCCTTCCCACTATTCTGTGCTGCTTTGATCTTTTTGTGTATACAGAGAATTGTGGAGGGATTAGGGGGTGGAGTAAGACAGGCCAGAGCCACTTTGGCAGTAGATGAGGAGAAGGAAGATCATGGAGATTCTGTGTCTATCCCCTTCACTTCTACCCCTAAACACCAAGAAGAAAGACCAAGAACTTTTGCTTATCCTGACTCCAGGTGATTCTAAGATATCCAGGATGCTAACTCGGTCTTCACATTTGGTGCTCAACGTGTAGACCAAGGACCCTAATTTCACTGAAAAAGTCCCCAGTGACCAGGAAATAGGGTGAGTATTTTAATAGACAAACAGGGAACTTACTTTGTTAAGGGCTAAACTAATAACATTTTCTAGCTGAAATGGGGCAGATATTAGGAAAAGATTCTCCCCCACCCCCAGCTCCACTCCCACCCCTGCCCTGAGGGGGCTCTATAGAAAGCATACTTAAGTTGATCAAGGGACTAAATTGCAAAAGGCACTACTTAAAAGCACAGAAGAAGGGCAGGATACAGCTGATTTGAAAATAGGAATGTATTCTGTGATTCAACAGTTTAACTCTTCAGGTCAAGAAAGTAGAAGATACACTCCTTTTGATATAGAAATCCTCAAAGATCTGAAAAAGGCTTACATTCTTTATGAGGCTATATCAGATTATGTTAAGATATTATTACAGATTTTGACTTATGAAGTCTTAACCCCTAGGAACTGGAAATCTATAGCAAGGACATGTTTAGAACTTCTAAACATTTTGCACGCTTTTGTGCACAGTATAAGATTTTACACACTATGGGCATACCCTTTAATTCTGGGACAGCCAATAGTAGAGAGAAGAAACAGAAACATTAAGAAGTTCCTCCAAAAACAAAAGAAAGGAGGAGCCACAGGTAACCCTAGAGAACTTCTAAATCTAGCTCTTTATACTATTAACTTCTTACTATTAACTGTTACTATTAACATTAACAAAGATGCACTGCTCTAGCAGAAAGGTTTCATAACCCACTGGAAGGGCAGTGTCCAGTGTGAGTAGCTCCACTATCTTTGGATAATTAATAGGTGATGGGGAGAGACCCAGAAAGTGGTTAATGAGCCATCATATTCACCTTGTCCATCAGAGAAAGATGGAGCAAACCCTTGAAACAAAAGTGAAGACCCAAGAAACATTGGGTGGTCTATCACTGACTGTGCCTACCCCTGAAAGAGCATGGCAGTTATGGCATTTGACTCATGGACATCAAAAATTGTGTGACTTCAAAATCCTCAGGAATCGTTGGATTCTCTGAGACATGATAAGATTGTTGTAGGACTTGAAAACCCTGAGGAATCATTGGATTTTCTGAGAAATGATAAAACTGTTGCAGGACTTCAAAATCTGCAGGAATCATTGGATTCCCTAACACATAAAAAGACTGTTGCAGGACTCATGGGGATCACTGGATTCCCTGACATGTGAAGCAATGGACAATAGATTGATTTTGGACTATCTCTTGGCTGCTGAAGAAGGCATATGTGTGACTGTTGGTTCCACACCTTTCTTCTAGGACTTCTGGAAATCTTTTACAACACCCTGTTGATTTATATTGTTTGTTATATCACCACTTTCATGTACAATTCATGTTTGTTATACAACATTGAGCCTGCACCGGCTGTGGGGAGAGTCATCCCTAATAGCCTGTATGTTATTGCTATGTGCTTGTATAATACTTCCCATGATGATAGGTTTGAGCACACCTGTTTCTAATAAGATTCTTCAGCCCAGAAGCCCACTAGTCTGGCTTGACTCCCCACTTCCCTTTGATGCTTTTCATCTCCCTTCCTGAGAAATCAGGGGGCCATGATCACCTCCTTTTTGGTGTTTTGACCTCCTTTCCTGAGAAGTCAGGGAGGGCATGATTACCTCCTTTTTGGGGTTCTCACCTCCCTGAGAAGTCAGGGATGGTGTGACCACTTGTGTTCTAAAACAAAAGAAAGCAGGACATGTAAAGGGCTGAAACTCTGAATTGATGCACTGGGGTAAGACAACTGAGCACTTAAGGCTAATTTACTGATTGGACAATATTCTATTAGCATATGCTTGGAAAATGGCCCTTCCCACTATTCTGTGCTGGTTTGATCTTTTGGTGTATACAGAGAATTTTAGGAGGGATTAGAGGGTGTACTAAGACAAGCCAGAGTCACTTTGGTGGTAGATGAGGAGAAGGAAGGTCATGGAGAACCTGTGTCCATCCCCTTCACTTCTCTCCCTAAAGACGAAGAATATAGACCAAGTACTTTTGCTTATCCTGACTCCGGGTGACTCTAAGGTAACTCGATATTCACAGACTACTCTCAAATAAGTATATGTCTGGGTCAGAACCATAACACATGTGCTCTTACGTTATCAGGTTCTCTCTATGTACTAGAAAGAATTCTGGATTTGGAGCTAGTCTGCAAGTAGTTATTAGATTTAGATTAATAATTAGTTCAATATTCAATGATTTCCCTATACAAATAGATATTAGATTCAGATTTATAATTAGCTCAACATTTCTATATATATATTAATTTTTAAATTTAGAAATCTCACCTTTGATTTTCAGGATTTCCAATTTAGTGCTTGATTGAGAATTTTTAATTTGTCCTTTTGGTAAGATATTTTTTAACTGCATGCTTAATTGTTTATTTGTCTTTTGTTGCAATGTAAGAATTTAGTGGAACAAATTTTTAGAAAATGGAGTCAATTTATTTTTTTTATAAAGAACCTTTCTCCAATTGATAAATGATAAATGATATGAACTATGCCCAAAGGCGATAAAACCACACTTATCCTTTATCCTAAAAATACCACTACCAGGCATGAATCCAAAAGAGATTAAAAAGATGAAAAGAACCTATGTGTACAAAATATTTAAAGCAGCTCTTTTCTCAGGACAAAGAATGGGAAATTGAGGAGATGTCCATCAACTGGAAAATAGCTGAATAATTGTGTTACATGATTATAATGGAATGTTATTGTTCTGTAAGAAATGATGAGCAGGATGTTATCAGAAAAAATTGAAAAGTTCTCCATGAGCTCAAGCAAAGTGCAGTACATTTTGCACACAGAATAACTAAGTTGTGGGATGATCAGCTGTGAATGATTGCTATTCTCAGCAAGACAATGATCCAAGACCACTTTGAAAGACTTAGAATAAAAACACTTTCCATAGCTAGAGAAAGAACTGATTGTGTCTGAATACAGACTAAAGTATACTGCTTTTGATATCCTTTTTTTTTTTTTTTTTTTTTTTTTTTTTTTTTTTTTTTTGTGGAAGGGTAAATTTATGTGTTTTTTTGCAACATGACTTTTATGGAGATGTTTTGCAAAAATTCACATGTGTCTTTTCAATGAGAGAAGGAGAAAGGAAAAGAATCTGAAACTCAAAGTTTATGAAACAATTGTTTAAAAAAATGTTTTACATGTAAGTGGGGGAAGTAAAAATATTAAAACATGAAAGAATCTAAAAAAAAAAATTTCCACTAAGTATGACTTTGGCTATATCACAGAAATATTGATATGCTGTCTTTTAGTTGTTGATTTAATGAAATTTTTAAATTATTTCTATTATTCCTTGACCAACTGATTTTTAAGATTAGATGATTTAGTTTCCAATTAATTTAATCTATCTTTCTACTGACATTTATTGAATATAATTTCACTGCAATATTATCTAAAAAGAATACATTCAATATTTCTGCATTTTTTTCCATTTGCTTTTGAGGTTTTTCTGTCATGTTACATTATCTGTTTTTGTGTGGCTGCCAAGTGAAAATGTATTTTCCCATTCTAGTCCCATTCAGTTTTCTCCAAAGGTCTGTTATAGCTAACTTTCCTAATCTTTTATTTAACTTTTTATTTTCTAATTCTTTATTGGTTGGGTTTAGCAACTTCTAAGAGGGGACAATTGAAATCCTTTACTAATATTGTTTTGCTGACTATTTCTTCTTGCAATTCTCTTAACTTTTACTTTCAGAATTTGGATATCATACTGTGGTTTATATTTGGGTCATATGTGTTTTGTATTGATGTTGCTTTGTTGTTTATCGTACCTTTTAGCAAAATGTAGTTTCCTTCCTTACCCCACTTAATTTAATTAGGTTTATTTTGCTTCTTTTTTGGGATCTGATATCAGAATTGTAAACTCTGTCTTATTTTTTGTTTGTTTTTTAACTTCACTTGAAACATAATAGATTTTGCTCTATGCCTTCACATTTATTCTGTGTATATTTCTCCCTGTTTCAAGTGTTTTTTTGATAAACAATATATCACAGTATTCTAGTTTTTGATCCACTCAACTACCTACTTCTGTTTTATGAGATAATTCGTCCCATTTGTAGTCACCATTAAAATTATGACCTATATATTCCCCTCCATCCTATTCTTTCTTCTGTTTGTCCTTTCTCTCCTTTTACCCTTTCTCTCTTTATTCGTTTTTTTTGCTCCTATCTATAATGTCCCATAATCTGCCCTCACTTCTGTTAGTCCCCACCCTGCTTTTTATTTACATCCTTCTTCCATTCTGCTTTCCTGTCAGGTAAAATAGATTTCTATATTCAATGGATTGTGTATACTATTCATTCTTCAAGCCAATAGAGATGAGAATAAAATTTAAATGATGTTAATTGTCTACCCTCTCATCTTCCCCTCTGCTGTTTAAGATAGGACATAGCATGAGATTTCTCTTCATTTCAAATAAATCAGCATTTGTAAATATAATATCTGCATATTTTCATATATATGAATACAAAGTCTTTTGTACTTTTGCATTTGAAAAAAAATACAGTTCTGCCTCTCCCTTCCTTTGGCACCCATTGTATTCCTCATTCTCATCCTTTAATTTATTTATGCCATTCCCTCCAATTCACTTTATTTACAAGCCCTTCATCTATATTTATTTTTGCATTATTTTTAATTTGTTGGTTGATTTTTGATGTTTCATGGAATCATCAGCTTCTGCTGACTCAATTCTAACTGTTAAGATGGTATTATTTTCTTCTTCATTTTGCCAATTGTATTTTTTAAAGGAGTTGTTTTCTTCAGTGGATTTTTAAAGTTCCTTTTCCATTTGGGTGATTCTACTTTTTAAGTAGTTTTCTAAGCTGTTGACTTTTTTATATAATTCTCTTGCATCACATTCATTTCTTTATCTACTTTTTCTGTCACTCATGAATTTTAAACTTCCTTTTTAGCTCTTCTATGACTTCTTTCTGGGCTTGAGACCACTTCCTAATTTTGGACTTTTGTCTATGGGCATTTTGACATTGTTGTTCTCTTCTGAGTTTATGTCTGAGTTTATATAAGTCTTATACTTATATAAAGTGTTATATAAATTTCAGTTATTTGCGATTTATGTAATATCCTTGATATGGATGCTCACTCCAAAGATGTGATCATTTTAATTATATTTCTATTATCATAATTATCTATCTTTCTTTCCCTCTGTCCCTTTCTCCCCATTCTTTCTCCCCTTAAAATAATTAATTAATAAAATTAATTCTTCCCTGTCACCATAATAACTTTACATGGCCAGATTTTTCTTTGTTGTTTTTTTACTCATCTTTCTCCTCTTACTAGGAAGCTTTGAGGCTTGGACTACACCCTCTTCTTATCTGAGTGAGAGGGACCCTTCCTAACAATTCCACAAATTTCCTGGGCTAAAAGATTCTTTCACTTTTTCTCCTTGCTGGTTCTAACCTCTCCAGCACATATTTTGGGGCACAATGTTGTGGCTGCCTGGAGGTGTTCATGGAAGGTTCATAGTGGTTCACTGTTGTCTTTGCTGCTGGTAGTTGAATGTAAACTAGATAACTGTTAGCATCCCTAGATACTCAAAACCTTAAAAGCATTTGCTATGAAGATCATACTTCCTATACTTATATAAAGTGTTATATAAATTTCAGTTATTTGCGATTTATGTAATATCCTTGATATGGATGCTCACTCCAAAGATGTGATCATTTTAATTATATTTCTATTATCATAATTATCTATCTTTCTTTCCCTCTGTCCCTTTCTCCCCATTCTTTCTCCCCTTAAAATAATTAATTAATAAAATAATTATTTTCTTTGACTTTATGTGAAATGCAAAGCAACCTAAGGAAACTGAGGATTCCCAATTATTTTCTTTTAACTCTATAATATTATTTAAATTAGTGCTGTTAAATTCATGAAATGTAAATGAATATTCTATAGTTGTTTGCTTCTTTGAAGACTCAAATCAGCTAATTCATAAGAATTATTATCAAATATTTTGTTGAGTACTAGGAAAATAAATAGAGAAGTGATATAACTGTTGACTTCAAGAGCACATTTTCTAAGAAGGGAGGCATTGTATTCACACATATGAAAATAAGCAGATATTATACTTACAAATGCCGATTTATTTGAAGTGAAGAGAAATCTCACCCTATGTCCTATCTTAATCACATGTATAAGAAAGGAGTGATAGATTATTCCATTATTTTAAAAAAAATGTAATTTATGTTGCTATTTTCTGTCATAGCATCCCATGTATTCTTTCTTATATTTCTCCTGAAGAGCTATCTCATGTGACAAATAGTATAGTTTTTGTGAGATGGGAAAAGGCACACAACTAATTGATATTTTTAAAATATTGAAAAATATACAATATGTAATGCCTTTGGATCTCCTATTTACATCAAAGGATAGGTTGGAGGTTTTTCTCAGAACTGTATATTTGAGTCCTCAAATTAATAAATTTTGTTATATTTACTATTGATTTTTATGTTTTTTTCTACTTGCATTATTGTAATTATAGTTGTTTCCATGGCTCTACTTATTTTACTTTGTATTATTTTATATAGACCATTCTATGCTTCCTTGTATTCATTACATGCATCATTTCATAAAGCATAATGATAGTGATATATTCATGTACCAAAGTTTGCTTAGTCATTCTCCTTGGAGTACAGATCTAGTAGTGATATTGTTGGATCAAAGGGTATATATAGTTTTATAGCTCTTCAAGTATTGTTCCTAATTGCTTTCCAGATTGTTTGAATTAATTCACAACTCTACCAACAATGCATTAGTGTCTCAATTTTTCCACATCCCCTCTAATATTTATTATTTTTAATTTTTATTACATTAATTAGTCTGAATTGATAGGTGTGAGATGATACCTAAAAGATGTCATAATTTTCATTCTCTAATAAATTGCCATTTAGAGATTTTTTTCATGTGACTTGATACCTTTAATTCATTCATCTGAAAACTGTTTATTCATCTTTTATTTTTTATCAAAAGGAGTACAATGCAGATTCTTATAGACATGATTTAAGTCTCTATAAGGCATTTATAAGGGAAATTTGCCTTAACATTTTCTTCAGTTTCCTTGTTCCTTTCCTATCTAGGCTGCATTGGTTTTGTTAGTGCAAAAATTTTTTTTTAATTTAATGTAATCAAAATTATCCATTTTATATTCTGTGATGCTCTTTCTTTCTTGTTTGGTCACAAGTCTTTCATTGTCCACAAATCTTACACATAAAATAGCCCATGCTCCTCTAATTCACTTATAACATTACCTTTATGTTTTAATTATAATTCCATTTTGACCTTATCTGAGTATACTATTTTAAATGCTGGCTAATTCCTGAAATTTCTATCAAACTACTTTCCAGTTTTCCTAGACCTTTCTTTTCAATTTGGATTGTTATACAATACAATTTGTTTATTTTATATTTAATATACATATATAAAGAAATTTCTTTCTAAACTAATATATTTATACTATTACAAATATATATATGCATATATATACATACATGTGTACATACATGTATACACACATCTATATTTAGATCTCTCTCTCTCTTTCTCTATCTATCTATCTATCTATATGATTATTGTCCTTCATTCTTCAAAGTCTCAAAGGATCAAAATAATATCATATTGTTAAATTAAAGTTACATGTGTCTGAGTATGGCTGATCAGACCAATATGAGCTTGGAATTCTCTGCCATAGGTCAGACATAAATAGTCCATGTGAATATTTAGCTTCTCTAAATTTGTGTGTCTCGTGTTTGCTTTGGGCTAATTCAGTTCTGCTTTGCTTTAGAGCACAACACTTTCTCTGATGGGGACATGCCATGTGGAGTGGGGTGTAGGATATGTTCAGGGAAGACTAGTACCTCTGATGTGAAGGCTGCCAAGCCCTTTAGAGGGCTGCTTTCCAACTTTGGTGTCCACTTGATCCATCTAACTATCACCTGTGGCTCTAAGAATCTATAGCAAGTACAGTGGCAACAATCCTGTAAACTATTTTGGCTTATATCTTAAATCAGATTGAGTAATGAAGGGTCTCAAATCCTATGGTGAGTCAGGGAGATGTCCAATCCAGGAATATAAAGACTTCTCCTGGTGAAATGGGCAAATGAGAGCAATTTGTTCCAATGGCCACGAAGACAGGTGAACCAGGCAATGTGGAGTGCTTAGAACTTAAATAGATGTCAAAGACAGCAAGGTCATAGACAGTGTCTTGAGTAATCTTGACTCTGTCCTACCATTGGACAGTGGTAACTTTCTATGCAAACACACACACACACACACACACACACACACACACACACATACACACACACACCTGGATATTTATATGCATTAGTATTTCTTTTTAAAATAATTTTGACATTTTATATGCACACATATATGCTTAAACACATTTTTTTTCTATTTTGGGAAAGGAGAGATCTATCAGCTTGAAGAAACAAAAATTGTATCATGTAACATATATTGTATGAAGAAACAAGGGATTCCAAGAGGCATTTCAAGTGTAGTTAGCAACCTATTTAAAGGTACAGAAAAAGAATACAGATTGTTTTATGTCCACATAAACAATAAGGACATTATGGGACAACTATGGAGTATGAAAAGAAGAGTGTATTATCAGAAAACAGGAAAAATATGGAGGTATAAAATGATGAAAAAGTTAAAATATCTTCCATAGGAATTTATATTTTATGCTAGATATAAAGAATCACTGAAATTCTCTAAGAGGATTACAGAGCAACATGTTCTATCTTGTACTTTAGGGAAATTTTGCTTCAGAACTACAAGTTTTTAGTCTACTATTTTTTTAAAAACTTATGTCATCATGTCATTCAAAGGTATCATGATGTCATAATGAATCATGAAATAGATTGGTTTTCTGAGAGGCTTTTTTAACTTGGATAACTGGTTTAATTTTGTTTAACTTCAGTTTTTTCATTAGTACATAGGGATAACAATTTTCTTGACTCGATAAGGCTGTTGTAACATTCTAATGGCATAAAGGATGGAAAGAAATTTGTGAACTTTTAAATGCTTTCTAAATATCAGTCATTGTTATTTTAGTTATTGCCAGGCATCAGCTTGTAATGAACTCTGATTAAAATATATTTTCTGAAAAAGTTAATTTATTTTTATTTTTTAAAATAACTTTTTTTTAATTTTCAGAACCCATGCTAGGGTAATTTTTTACGATATTATCCCTTGCACTCACTTCTGTTCTGTTTATTTCCCCTCCCTCCCTTCACCCACTGTGGCAAGCAGTACTGCACCTGTAAAATATGTCACAGTATAGCCTAGATACAATATATGTGTGCAGAACCGAACAGTTCTCTTGTTTCACAGAGAGAATGGATTCAGAAGATAGAAATAACCCTGGAAGAAAAACAAAAATGCAAACAGTTTACATTCATTTCCCAGTGTTCTTTCTTTGGATGTAGCTGTTTCTGTCCATCCTCGATCAATTGAAACCGAGTTAGATCTCTTTGTCAAAGAAATCCAAAGTTCAATTTTTTCTAAGTAACTAACATGATTTCTTTTCTAGTATGATTAGTATCTTGCCCCTGTCTCTTGCAATTCCTAGCTCCTTTTAAACTACATATCTACTTTCTCCTCCTATAGCAAGCATTTAGCCAGTGAGTCAATAAGCATTAATTAGGCATTATGTGCCAAGCACTGTATGAAGATCAGATATATAGAGAAAGGTAAAACACAAAAGGTTTCTCATAGTTTTTCTCACCCCTAAAATTAATGTATCAGAGGTTGTATATCATGGAGCATGCACAGAACTGCCTTGACCAGGCAATAACCTGTAGATAAAAGGGTTCAGACTCAAAAAGCACTGAATGTAAATGAAAAACTTCAAAGTGCTGAATGACCATAAAATCTTGATATTGCAAGTCTTCAGTTCTCAATGTGAGTTTAAGGAGTTTCTGTGTATATGTTTCTCTCTGTGTGTATATATGTGTGTGTTTTAGCAAAATATAGCTAAAGTAAGTCATGTGAGACACTGAAAAAGGAAAAAAAAACAAGAGAAAGGTAAAGTATGAGTTATCCCACATCAATGACATATAGTAGGAGCAGCAGTTCGTGTTGTGCATTTCTCTAAATTCCTTCTTTAAGATGATGTATTAAACTCATTTGAATGGACAGTCTATAATGATTCATATTCCTCCAGGAGCAGAACTAAAGAGAGAAATAAATCCTCTGAGAGAAGAACAATGGAATGACCTGTCCTACCTCAGTGTTACTTTAATTTTTCTTTTACCTAAATTTATTATTTTAATTAATACATTTGCTGAAATTTATATTATTTTCATAAATTTTTGGGGAAATTTTATTCTTATTTTACTGAGTATTCCTTTTTGTATCAAGAGGATGAAATGGGAGCCACACGAGGGTTTGGAGGACACCTTTCTTAGCATTGGGTGGTAAGCTCTCACACCAAACCCAATGATAGACATTTTGCCCTCTTACTAGGATTATAAATCTGAATAATTTCAGAACTACACTCATAAATGGAGAATTAATATGATTTCAGGCATAAAGTGATATCTTAAACACATGTTCCAGTTACTTATGCATTTGCCCAAGAATCTGCAGTCATTTCAGTTTTAAAGGACTCCAGTATATTGAAGCAGCAAAACAATCCCCTTATTATTTCTTTACTCAAAGATAGTGGTAGGAAAGAGAGTACATAAGTTTAAAATAGGACAATACAATGTTTTTCTCTTAACATCAATAGTTCTCTTTTACTAGACTTCTCCAGAGGGGTCAGTCAAAAAATAATGTCTTGTCATGGCCCTGACAACATGATGTCCATTATCACATGAAAATTAAAGCAGTGACTTGTTCTTAGGGTCCCTGAATCCCTTTATTTGTTTTGCATATATGCTTAGAGAATTAATTCAAAATGGAGTTTCCCAACTTAAAGACAATCTTATAAATTCAAGAGGCTGAGAAATATTGGGTCCTTTGCTTGAAGCTCGCTGATAGCAAAATGAATTTCTGTTTATGGGAGGATACCAATAATTTGTGAAACCCTTACTCTATTTTACCAGAAGACATGAAGCTATAGGGAAACATTTGAAAAAGTTTATAAAAACATTGTAAAAAAAATCTGATGAAAAAGTCCAATTTAGCAGCCTTAAACATTTTTTAAATTTTTATTGTTTTCATCATCAACATACTGGTCGAGCATACAAGTAATTATATTTCTGTTTTTTATGGTAATGTGTATTAGTGGTTCTTGCACCTATTAAGATTTCTGAATACATCGGGTGCCATTGTTGTTTTATACTACTTGATTTATATCACACATTGAATACCTTTTTATTCTTCCTTTAGGGGAGACCGTAGATATGGATTAAATTTAATTTATAAATATTTTGGGGTGGCACTAGGATAGGTGTTGTTATTCAGTCATTTCAGTCATGTCCAACTCTTCATGAGCCATTTTCTTCACAAAGTAATTGAAATGGTGTAATAGTCTCTTCTCTAAAATATAAAGTTCTCTGGGGGCAGGTTTCTTGGGGGGCTTCTGGGAGCAACCTTTGTTTCAGTTCAAAGTAATAATCACCTCAAATGCAGCCAGCTATTAAAGTCTAAATCCTTTATTGTTTCCCTCAAAATCTTATCTCCTTCACTTGGGGCTCCACTAGTTTTCTGGAGGCCTTCCGGATTTTGGTTTCAGTGTTCTCCACAAGACAGTCTGCTACTACTTCTCTGTCTTCCTTCATTCTGCCTAGCTTGTGGATCTCCTTAACTGAATCCTGGCTCTGAACCTCTCGAGGTGCATCAAGGTTGAGGATCCTAGCTTATATATGCTCTCTTAAAGGTGTGAACTCTAATATGTACTAAGTACATCTAGAGAACTGTTAAGCACCCTGCTAAACAACCATTGTCTATCAATTCCACTGACTTAGCACCTTGTAAGAATTCTAACAAAATGGGTTGCTATTTCCTTCTCCAGTTCATTTTCCAAATAAGTAAACTAAGGACAACACAGATATAAAGTGTCTGAGGACAAATTTGAACTCTGGTGTTCTTGAATCCAGGCCCAATTCTCTTTTCCTTGCCATCTAGTTGTCCAGGATTGTTATTTGAAGAGCCAGAAAGTAGAGGGGAAAGAAAAAGGAATCTTAAACTTACTCATTAATTCCAAGCTCACATAGCATTGTTTTCAATTAATGAATAAAAAACAAAAACAATAGTTCAGTTTAGACACTTTATGTATATTATCTCATTCTATCTTCAGCACAATCCTAGTAGGTAGGTAGGTGTTATTATCAGATAAATTATACAGATGAGAAAATTGAGGCAGAGGTCAAGTGACTTGTCAATGATCCAAAAGACAGTAAATACCTAGTCCAGATCTGAATTCATGTCTTCCTGACTTCAGGTCCAAAGTTGTCACTAAAATACTACATTAATATGGTTCCATTTATGGTGAATTTCTAGGTACTAGATGGTAAGCCACCAGATGCTTATTTATTTTGTTCATTAATAAATTCTATATTTTAAAGGTGATTTGTTTTCTCAGAATCATGTTTAACTATAAGCACGAAGTTTTAGATAGCAAATGAAATAAAAGGTGTATTTCCAGGGTTATATTGTTTGAAGAATATTCATCATATGCCCAGGTTTTTGAAGAAGAAAGAAAAAGCAGAAGAAGGAGGAGGAATAGGAGAGGAAGAGGAGAGGGAGGGGAAGAAAAAGAGAAGAAAAAAAGAAGAAAAGAAGGAGGAAGAGAAGAGAGAAGGAGAAAAAGAACTTTGAAAGGGTAATTGACACTTATGCCTTTACATGGAGAGACTGAATATATCATATTGATTAAAATAGTAATAAAATGATTGTTAGCTTTTATGCAGCACTATACATCTTGCAAAACATTTTGCAAATATGATTCCACAACAATCCTTGGAAATCTTATTATTGCTCCTATTTCACATATAATTCATTTTAATTGTTTATGAAGAAACTTCATCTGAAGATTTTCTTTTCAAGCAAATTATCATCACCATCATCAACATCATCATCAACATGTTGACCTTACTACAGGGCTGTTGATAGTATGTAGTCATAGCTAGCAGTTTTAGTACTGGGGTTCAATTGAGCATTTTATTCAGAAAGAATAGAGAGACCTTAGGAGACTCAAGTCATAGAGGTATTGGAGAGTTGTATTAGAAGGTCATGCTTAGCTTTCAAATACCTAAGAAATCAGTGAGTCCAAAACTCTTATTTTTATATATGAGGAAAATGAGGCTAGAGTAGGTAAGTTACTTATTCAGTGTAAAATCAGTAATAAAATGCCTGAGATGGAATTTGAAAGTGATATTCCTGAATTCATTTGCAAAACTTTCCACTACACAATGCTATTTCTTGGGGAAAAGATGACAAGGAATTTGCCTGGAGTATATAAAGATGAGAAAGAAATTTTATTTTCAATGACTATTCTTAAAAGATTGATGCCATAATTGGATTTTTTTAAATTTTAAGGTAGATGAAGTAATACATATATTTAACACCCTAAAATATTGGTGCTCTAAACTAATCTCTTTGCTTTCATCTTAGCTTTCTTCTTGATAGTATAATCTCATTAAATATTATTGATTAAATGTGAAAAGTGTGTCTAATAACACAACACAAACTCTTGCCTAGCTCTAAAGTTTCCTGCCCTCTAGTGTAAAATCTGCACTTGTTTTTTAAGTGTTATGGTTTTCCCTTATGTCTCCAAAATGAAAGCCTTAGAAAAGGAAAGATGCAATCATTATTTATGAATTGAAACAAAAAAAAAGTATCATGCAATTTGTGAAAGGTATTTATGCAATTTTATAAATGCTCTGTACCTCAATAATAACCATCAAACTTTATTAGCTCTATTCTAGCTTGACTACAAAAGAGTTTGTTTCCTCTTAAATTACTCATAGCCACATTTCCAACAATTTTAGTTTTTAGTTATTAATATAATGATGATGCTTCTACCTATAAATAGTTATGGCAAGCAAAAAGCATTCCTCCAACTGATTTCTTTTAAAGATCCTTAGCAAATGAATCCCCATTTCTGTATTTTTAATAAGATAAGTAACTCAAAAACTTAAGGTCCAAATTATTGATGGGAAAAAATAAAAATCTCAGTGCTAAATAATCATATCCAAATTTGTTCCTCCCTCTTATTTTTAAGTTTTGAGTTATTTTTTTAAATTAATGACTACTGCAAAGCAACATTCAGAGGTACTATTACTACTACTAGCACTACCTTACATTTTTAAACATTTAATTTTAAATCAAAGTAAATCATAAACACCATGTACAAAAATGTTAGGTTAAATTTAGAATTTGTGTTCATTCTTAATTCTTTCAGGAATTTGCTTTTATAATTCATATTCAGTTGCAGGAATATGCCTCAGTATGATTTGGCTTGCAAAGAAATAATCATTTCTGAAAGTAAAACTGTCTGATTTTAAAAAGGTAAGATAAATAGATGTGTCTGAAACAGCATTGTATTATCATTTGTAATCAGATAAACATCTCCAGGCTATTGAAAGTAAACAAATGAACTCAGTCTCATAAACTGACCAATGTCTCCTTGCATGTCTTGGTTTTCAATGAAATTCAAGTGCACATAAAGAAAGATGCAAAAAAAAATCTTTTAAATAAGCCCCTTTACCTCAAAACAATAAACAGGAACTGATTTTGACATGTAATTTATCAAGCTCTGAAATTTCTACTATTATAAACAAAGAGGACAAAGAAACAAAAATAAATGAATGTTATGAATGCTACCTTGGGGAAAAATCCTTAGGACAAAATATGAATTACCATAATTTGGGAATGCATTCCTAAACTCATTTTTGCCCATTAAACTTCTGCATCCCTAAAATAATTGATGCTATTGTAATTGTAAAGAATATTTTTAAAAATCTCTAAGAGCTAGAAAAGACAGTTCCTGGTTACATGGTTGTCTTCTAAATAATCATACTTCTTCATTTATATCTAAATTAAATACTCAAAAGTACAGAGTGTACTGGCTGGTTGGAATAAAAAGTGAAACAAAAATAGCTAGAAATGTTGAAAGAATGTTTTTTCTATCATATATCCTATGGTTTACTCTACACCAAACATTATTTACTTGACAATGTTTATCCCTCTTTCCTTTATAATATTTCTTTTGGCTAGATACTCACATGAAAAGAAAAGACTTCATTTAAAAAAGGTTGTTATGTGAACCCATGATGTTAGAATATAGTTTTCAACATTTAGGAGTTTTTTTTTTTTTTTGTTGTTGTTGTTTTGATTATTTTACAAAATAGATTTAAACCTATTTTTAATATCAAAATAGAGTTCTTCATGAATTTTCTTATTTCTCCAAAAATAGTCTGAAAAGGAAAACTATGATAAACTATCAATTGGATGCTATCAGCCTTAGGGATTTGATTCCTAACTTCATAATCATTTAGTTTCTTCCCCAAGAAAATGCTGGACTCACTGGGGGCATATTGAAAATGCACTGCTTTATCACTTGAATTATTTTCCATCCACTGAATCCCAGAACTGCCCCATATTATTCTCAAATGGATACATTTAGCTAACTATGCTAATTTTAAACACATAATAGTCTATAGCATCTCCTTTGAAGCCATTAAACTCTGTTCTGTGAAAGGATATTTGGCTATGGTTTCAACCTCCTACTCTTGACCCCAGACACTGAGTATTATTGAATAAGTCCAGTTGATACTTACATTAAAAATGTCTGAATACTCCAATTCATAATAACTTTTTAAATTTGATAAAATAACATTCTTCTTCCTCCTGATTCCCTATTCAGCTTGAATTTGTACTTGTTGGACTAAGGTGGGAGGGAGAGTGCAAATGGAAAATGACCTTGCAATTAGTTATAGCAGATTCTCATGAAACTCTCCAATTATAGCCAATTTGTATTCTGGCCTAGATACAAAGCACAACCCTAATTAGTGCAACTATTTGGAAAAGCTTAAAGAATACCTGTCTGCACTCTGCCCCCAGCAAATGTTAGCCCCTTCTTTTTCTCACAGGGGGACTAGGACTCTTCATCAAATACTTGAAAAATAATGGCAAACAGGAGACGATTGAAAAATAACACAAAAGTAAAAAATTCTTTTTTGAACTGTGCTTTGCAGTTGAATGGGTTAATTTATTCATTAAGTATTTTACATATTCACATATATTAAATATATAAATATATGTGTACATGCACACGCATGAAGGAATACACATGTATTTTATACAAACATATACATATTTTATGTAAATCATTTTCTAAAATGTATAGAGGTCCAAAGGGTACATATCTAGGTATATTTTTTTCCAGTGTATTCTAACTCCTACGTTTATTTTAAATAAGTTCCAGAAATTTTGGTATATCATCTGGCACCACATAATTCCTTATTTAATAGCAATGCAAGAAAACATTTACTATAAAACATAAATAAATTGTCAGCACATTTGTTACATTATTGTGCCACCACCTCCACCAGCCCCAGGCTATGGTTGTGAAAACATCTCCCCCCCCCCTTTTTTTTTCTCTAGACTCCTCCCTCTTTTTCTAAAGGTACATTCTCCTTTGATCTAGCAAATAATCACTCAAGCTTCCTTGTATAAGAAATCTTTACTTGCTTCTCTAAGTGTATTCTGGTGCTACGTAACCCAGAAATAGTTATTTGGGTATTTGGAAAACTGGAAGGCTTAAGATTCATCCATACACAAATCATTTGAACCTTGGAAACTTGTAAGAGGTTGAGGAATTTCCCCTGAAGCACCTGTGGGGTTGTCAATGTTTTGTTTCATAGTATATTTGAAGTGAAATTATTCCCATAGTGTTTCTTTATCCTGAAAGCTATTTCCTAGGTAAATATAACTTATACAGAAGCAGCTAAGTGATATAGTGGATAAAAGTACCAGGCTGGGAGTCAGAAGGACTCTTCTTCCTGAGTTCAAATTTGAATTTAGACATTTACTAGCTATGTGGGCTAGGCAAATCATGTAACTCTATTTTCCTCAGCTTTCTCATCTGTAAAATGACCTGGAAAATGAAATGGTAAACCCCTTCAGTTTCTCTGCAAACAATTAAGCTATAAAATATCTTGTGAAATTTTGGAAATCTAATTTTTTTTTATTTTCTTTTTTAATAATTATAACTTTTTATTGACAGAGCCCATGCCAGGGTAATTTTTTACAACATTATCCCTTGCACTCGCTTCTGTTCCGACTTTTCCTCTCCCTCCCTCCACCCCCTCCCGCAGATGGAAAGCAGTCCTATACATGTTAAAGATGCCACAGTATATCTTAGATACAATATATATGTGCAGAATCGAACCATTCTCTTGTTGCACAGGAAGAATTGAATGCAGAAGGTAAAATTAAGCAGGGAAGAAAAATCAAAATGCAAGCAGTTTACATTCATTTCCCAGTGTTCCTTTGTTGGAATCCTTACAAATTGCTAACTAATTAGAGTTGATCTAATCTTACAAGAAGATGTTTTGGGCAGAACCTGAAACAAGGTACTAAGTAGAACTAATTAATACAAGGCTTGTGTTCACACCTTTACTCATTGGAGTTCAATGAATTCACACCTCCCTTGAAGCTCGTTGGGCCAGAGAGCACTATGGGAGAAAACCCATAATCCCATTCTCTCAGAAGAGTCGTGGTGCCTCCAAATGTTAGAGTTCAAATGTTGGAGTTCTTGTTCTTCTCAAAGCACAGCCAATTTAGAGGCTTAGAGCCCTTCGGATGTCTCCAAATCCAAAGGTTCTGTCCTTCAGCCTCTGCCTCTGCTTTCTTCTGCCTCCAACCAACACAGAGATGGAATGTCTCTCTTGACTCCTTCTGGGGAGCCCAGCCACCAACTACAGTAGTGTGAGATGAAGATGAATCTGGTTGTCCACTGAACTCTCCACTCGTAGCTTTATCCTCTGAAAACCCTTCGTCTGCCACCAGAGTCGCTCCTCTCGAGTCCAGCTGAACTTTCTTCTGCGACCAGCCAGCCAAGAGGAAATAATGTATTCTGCCATAGAGCCCTCATCGCTGGCCTTTTATCTGACTCTTCTGAGAGAATGGGATTATGGGTTTTCTCCCATAGTGCTCTCTGGCCCAACGAGCTTCAAGGGAGGTGTGAACTCATTGAACTCCAATGAGTAAAGGTGTGAACACAAGCCTTGTATTAATTAGTTCTACTTAGTACCTTGTTTCAGGTTCTGCCCAAAACATCTTCTTGTAAGATTAGATCAACTCTAATTAGTTAGCAGTTTGTAAGGATTCCAACATTCCTTCTTTGGGGGTAGCTGCTTCTGTCCATCCTTGATCAATTGAAACTGAATTAGCTCTCTTTGTCAAAGAAATCCACTTCTATCAGAATACATCCTCTTACAGTATCGTTGTTGAGGTATATAATGATCTCCTGATTCTGCTCATTTCACTTAGCATCAGTTCATGTAAGTCTCTCCAAGCCTCTCTGTATTCATCCTGCTGGTCATTTCTTACAGAACAATAATATTCCATAACATTCATATACCACAATTTACTCAACCATTCTCCAATTGATGGGCATCCATTCAATTTCCAGTTTCTAGCCACTACAAACAGGGCTGCCACAAACATTTTGGCATCCCTTTCCCTTCTTTAGTATTTCTTTGGGATATAAGCCCAGAAGTAACACTGCTGGATCAAAGGGTATGCACAGTTTGATAACTTTTGGGGCATAATTCCAGATTGCTCTCCAGAATGGTTGGATTCATTCACAACTCCACCAACAATGCATCCATATCCCAGTTTCCCTGCATTCCTTCCAACAATCATCATTATCTTTTCCTGTCATTTTAGCGAATCTGACAGGTGTGTAGTGATATCTCAGAGTTGTCTTAATTTGCATTTCTCTGATCAATAGTGATTTGGAACACTTTCATATGAGTGGAAATAGTTTCAATTTTATCATCTGAAAATTGTCTGTTCATATCCTTTGATAATTTATCAATTGGAGAATGGCTTGAGGGAATCTCATTTTTCTGCTGAAAAACTGTTTTAGTTTGTTTCTGTTAAGCTGGACTTGCTTTATTTTATATAACATTTTCTATGTATTAATTATTATATTTTACTTTGTGATTTTATTTATTAGAAAGTGAGGTGGAGTAGAGATGTCATAACAAGTTTCATTGCCATACAAATTCCCAGTGTAAAAATTCCTTCTGACTAGTCCTCTCCTCCCTTAATCATCATCTCAGAGACTTGTTTGGGCCACTGAGAAATTAAAATTACTTTCCCATAGTCTCAAAGATAGTATAAGAGAACTAGAAATTTGATCAGTTGTGCTTACTATGGGATAACAGAAATTGAGTTCAAATTCTACCTTATACATTTATTACCAATGTTATCTTGGAAATGTAAATAGCCTCACTAGAACTCAGTTTCCCCAGAAATATTGATAAGAAAAATTAATACCAAATGTTGGGGTTTGGCAACAAATAATGGGATTCAGTAGCAAATCATATGTGAAAAATTAACAATAGCTTTCTCTTTGCCAAAAGGTACATTTATTTATAAGGAGAGGTTATATACAAAATTAAGAGATAAAATAAACACCAGGAATGGCAAATATAAATAGATTTGAGAGAATATATAATTAGCAAGGAAAGGATTTTTAACTATTAACAGTGGAAGAGATAAATTCCCTAATGGAATTCACAATTAACCAGGAGAAAGGGAATTCACCATAACATGGGAATATGCTACTGAGTGGCAGGCTAAATCTTCAAAGGGATTTAGCACCAAAAAGAGTTAGATAGCTATAATAAGAAGAAAGACACTATAAGGAATGGGGTAAAGAAAAAGAGAAAAGATACAATGAAACATAAGAGAGGTGAGGAAGAGGAAAAATAACATGAGTCATAGGGGAGGGGATGAAAGGAAAGATACCAGGAGACAGAACACTGTGGCAGGTTAACCCCAAAGGGATTCAGGAAAAATGGCATAGACCATGAAGATATTTATAAGGGCAATTTAAACTCAGGGGGTTTGACTTTGCAACTTGGATTTCAGGTTGAATACAATATGGTGGGGTTTCCAAAGACTTCCCCAGGGATGGGACTGTAAGGCTGAGCTGATCCTCATCAGTCCCTTTCCCTGTTTGCCTCAGGAAGGAATTTCATCAATATTTCAGGCTTTTTCTACCAACCCTACCATCTACCCAGGACCTCATCAATATAATATAATGCTTTTAAAATATATTTTGTTTTAAAATTCTTTTTTTTTAAATTTTCAGTTCTGAGTGTCTCTTTTCTCCTTCTGTCTCTCCATAACTCATTAAGATGTCAAGCAATATATTAAATACGCACTGAAATCATGAAAAACATTTCTTTTTTTAAGTAAAGCTTTTTATTTGCAAAACATATGCATGGGTAATTTTTCAACATTGACCCTTGCAAAACCTTCTGTTCCAAATTTTCCCCTTCTTCCCCCCACTCCCTCCCCTAGATGGCAGGTAGTCCAATACATGTTAAATATGTTACAATATATGCTAAATCCAATATATGTATACATAGTTATGCAATTATCTTGCTGCACAAGAAAAATCAGATCAAGAAGAAAAAAAAATGCAAGCAAACAACAACAGATAGAGTGAAATGTTATGCTGTGGTCTACTGTCCTCTCTCTGGGTGGAGATGGCTCTCTTCATCACTGAACAATTGGAACTGTTTTCAGTCATCTCACTGTTAAAGAGAGCCCTATCCATCAGAATTTGGGAACCTAATTCTACCAAATTTCACTGATCCAGGGACCTGTAGTGTTACTGATATTGGAATTCTCTCCACTGACAACAATTGTAAAAGTTCCTTAAAGCAGAGTTAATTTCCAGTTTCTATTAGTAAAGGTTTCATCACTCTCCTTCCAACATTCTGTCTATTATGCCTTGCTGCTCCTCCAATAAAAACTAATTTTAAATCTTTAACAATAGTATAAAATTATTGGAAAGCTGTACTATATATCTTTCATATGGAAGTGCTTTGTGATTTTATGCTTATTTCCCAATAAAATGAGAATGACTAAAGACTGAAGTTTGAGTGGCAGCATCCTAAAAGTTACTCCATTTAGTGTTTCTCTTCAATAGTGAAACCCAATCATTTATTGAAAAACAGAAGAGACAAGACTGCTAAGACTCCAGCTGAGTAGTCATCAATGAAGTAATGTAACATTATTTCTTATGAGCAGACAACCAAGAGAGATTCAATCTATACTGCGCTCTCTCATCAAAACTGAGGAGAAATACAGCAAATATCCTCTCCAACCCTGCCCATATCAGATTGCTTGGCTCTATCAGGTCTTTGTTTCTGAAAAAAACTCTCTGCATGAAGTCAAGGAAACTAATTCTTTCCTGGACATCTCAACTGTATTTTAGCTTAGACAAAAGTAACTTTTGTAAGGGGACAGGAGGAAAGGGCTTGTTTCCTGCAGGGATCACTTTGGAAATCAAATACCTCCTGTCCCAATCCTGATCATCATTCCCCCCTTGTCTCCCAAATCACATACTTGGAATACAAAAGAGACTCTTTGAAAATGTCTAAGTATCAGGTTTGCTTTTCAGCAGGACTCAGATGATGGGGAGATATTACTCTCCTATTAGAATGTAAGCTTCTTGAAAGTAAAGGTAATTTAATTTAATCATAAACATATTTATGTCTCTAGCAGCTAACATGATTTTTGACCCAATAAATTCTTCTTGATTCATTGCCAATTTCAAGTACAATGTAATTATATTCATTTTCCTTTAGTCTTTTTAAATAGGTTCCCCTTTGTTTTGCATTACAGAATAAAGTAGGGGGCTAATGACCTAGCAAGAAAAATGCATTTTGAATAAAAGAGCTTGCTTTTGAATCTCTCAGCTGCTTGTATGATTATATGATAATCATGTACTTTCTCTGCATTCCTTTTCCTCAAATATAAAATATGAAGTTCAGAAGAACACATGTATATTGTTCAATGTGGCTTTTGGTTCCAGTATTTTTGTCTTTAACTGCTTTTCTTTGTTATAAGAAGAAAGTTCAATTTTCTAGAAATATTGGTCCTGTAAAAAAATTAGTAAAAGCGATTCTAAAAATAAAATGAAAATTAGGGAATGCACCAAGATATTCTCTAAGGCTCCCTAAATCTTTGAGCATCTCATTTTATGGTGAACCACAGGTAAGTGCCACAATGTTTGATGCATCTAAGATGCCTTTGAATTAGCAGTATTCTCTCATGATGTATATTTATGCATGCCCTTGTGATGTAACTTTGTACATAAGTTTGCCATAGGTGGTACACTCACTATGCTAGAGGCCTTCCTTTTTGGAGGTTGAAAAATAAAATGCATTAATTAATGCTATTTTAAAATTAGGCACACTAGAATTTTCTATTGACTATAGGAGCACAGGGTTATGAACTCTAAATTCAAGCAAGACATTTACCATTACTAATACTAGTTGTGTCACATTATACAAATTGCTTCATGCGGATAAAAGGTCACTTAAGATGGTTTTATGCAAGTCACTTAATTGAATCTCTGTGCCTCATTTTTCTCATCTGTTGAACGGTGATGAATACTTCAATGACTAAAACAAAGAATTTGAAAGAAATACTTTTTTTCAGAACTAGCCTGTCCAACTTCAAGTTCTGTCTTTGATGTACTTTTGGCTGCTGAGAGGTTTCCTATCTAGAGTACTCTATGAAGCCAAAGAAATAATCTCTTCATTCCTACATGTTTATTTTTTTCCTTCTATAGAAACACATCCTTGAGAACGTTAGGGGCAAAGTAGGTGGATACAATGGATAAAGTACATAAATCAAATCCCAACTCAAAAACTTATTACCTATGTGACCTTGGCCAAGTTCCAACTTCAATTTCTCATCTGTAAATAGAAGACCATAATAACACCTATTAAATTCAGGTTTCTTGTGAAGTTCAAATGAGAAAAATATTTGCAAAGAACTTTATAAACTTTAAACTGCTATAAGGTGCTTGATAGTGTTATAATCTGATTGGATCAACTATCAAAATATGCTTTCAATGGAAAACATTCTGAGGACTTTCAAAAAATCTAGTCATAAGAAACTTTAGGTTAACTAATTTCTCTTCTGTTTTATTTATTTATTTATTTACTTAGTAAATACTGACTTACAGGCCTAAAGGTGTAAGACCCTAGAAACCAAAGCAATCCTGTTCCTTTCAGAAAATCTGGGGCACCAATTTTTCATATCCATTTACATAAACATGCATACTGATTAACATAAATTTACATGCATTGTTCAAGAATGGAAAATTAATTATTAAAGCTGAAAACAATATATTCAGACCTTCTTCTGAGGGCTTTTTAAAAAAGTGCAAAAGTTCAAAAATAAGTTTGGAAAGCTTGATTTCTTTTGGGCTTCAGTCCAACCCACGTACAATTCTCAGATATAACCATTCTTTTAGCATAAGCATGCGCTTGTGCAAAGTGGTGTGGAAGGTTTTTGTTTCCTTAATGCAGATCTTATCCTCATAAGAAACAATCCTTGATTCAGTCTTTTTGTCTATTTGGGCCAGTATCCATACTGACCCTCTTCCCCTTTCTCAGTTTTTACCATAGAATTGTTTTTTTTTTTTTTTTTTTTTTTTTGGTTTGTTTGTTTGTTTTTTGTCCACACACTAGAGAAACTATTGACTAAGCTGATCAGGACTGATTTACTCAATGATAAGAAGAAGCATTTAGTTCTCTAAAAATGGCATGAAGCCTCAAAAGAAGTCTTATATTATTTTGGAGCTCTGCTTTTTCAAACTCAGAAGCTTAAGCTGATCATTGTAGAGCGTAAAATAAGGACATTTTCCCTACTTTAGGGATGATAACCTGTGAAGTTTTAAAAGGCTCAATATTATAGGTATTAAGCTTTCCTGTCCTAGGAAACTTTAATAAGGAAGAATGCCAATAATCCCAAATCCATCTTACCTAGCTCTCTCAGCTGGGCCTGCCATGCCAAGACTCTGATGGATCATAGCTGATCAGGTCATTTGCTGATAAACATATTTCAAGGGATTTTCCTTTCCATCTTTGCTTGAAATTCTTATCCTCTAATGATATGTGGAGGATGCCTTGAATCCTAATTTTACTTCTTTCAAAAAAAAAAAAAAAACTGTAACTTCTGAACAACAAACTTTGTTTTTGAAACTCTCAAGATTTGTCTCTTATACAGAATGCTGACCCTCAAAGTGAAGTAAAAACATTTTCTCCATGTTAGTGCAAGAAAAACTAAATAATGCAAACTTTTGAGATATTTGTTTGCAGGTTTATTTTTTTTTCAAGTAAATATTACATAGTGAATATACTCAGTTTTTTTTTAATTATAGTTTTCAGAATATTTGGGTCAACACCTGTTCTGAAAAAATTCAGCACCCCATAAAATACACATAATATTGTGTGGGACAGGTGCTAGGCCCTTTACCTAAATTAACTAATCAGAGACATTTTCAGACACAAAGAGAAAGCAATTGTTTGGTACTTGCAGGGAAAGGCCCAAGCAAATCTGGGAGGCATCTCAGGTCCTAACATGTGCTTGACCTGGCAAGCTGGAAATAGTAAAGCTGGTTAAATTGCAAAAGACCCAAGTCTTTTCTTTGGATGGATTAAAAAGGAAGTAACCATTGTTGACCAGTGGTCACCGATCTTGTCTACTTCCTGTGGGGCATATCACGTCCTGCAGCTTAGGCCTAAATTATTTTTTTAACCTGAGTTTAAGGCCCAACCTTCCAGCCCTGCAGACCATTAAGAATAGATATCATGTGACTTAGGCTTAAGGTCTGATCTACTCCATCTCATAGACTTTTTGAGAAAACTTCACCTGGTCTCATTCAGCACAGTGCTGGTTTTTGAATCAGGTGATCTAGGTTCAATCCAAGAATTGTGTCATTTACTACCTGTGTAACCCGTCCTCTGGGCTATATTTTCTTCATTCACAAAATGAAACCTACCAACTTCTACAGTATAATAGATGTCTAATTCTATGATTATAATATAATATGACATAACAAATATTTGACATAACAGCATAGCATGTGCTATATATAAGCATATCTAACAGATGCAGGAAAATAGGAGGAAAACTATGATATGGGAAGTGGAGGACAGTTATAAAAGGGAAGACATATTGTAGGAGGGAAAGGTCAGCAGCAAAACACTTTTGAGAAAGGACAGAATTAAAGGAAAGAGAATAATAATAAATACAAATTTGTAAAGTGTAATTTATTTATTTAGGAATATATACATATATACATATATATATGTTAATGCCTATTTTCTAACTCCACAATTTGTACATGAATAAACTAAGGCTGGAAGAGGTTAATTAACTTCCCCCTGATTTTAATTCATAAGTATCTGTCAGGATCTTTTTATTTTTTAATTCCATGTCTAGATCTCTAATCAGCAGTACCTCAAAGTTACCAAAGATATATGATCTCTAGGGTATAGAGTGCCAGGATTGTAGTAAAGAAGATACAGTTTTGACCTTAGGAAAGTATTAGTTCTGTGACCCTTAGCATCTCTTTAGTCTGCACAAGCTCAGTTTGCTTATTTATAAAATGAGGCCTACTAAATAGAATAATTGTAAAGATGAAATAAGGCAATGTATGTAATATGTTATATAAACCAAACATTTTTAGTATTATGTTTCCTATAATATAGAAGAAATGGGTAGAAACTAGTGAGTAAGAATTGATATGCAAGGGGGAAAAAAATGGATTAAAAAATTGTCCATAGTGCAATGGGGCTGCTTTTTAAAATATCAAAGGTATCTTTCCATTACTAGATGATTTCAAGTAGAGTGGCTATTATTTTTTGTTATATTGAGTATTATTAATCTTGTATGCATCAAAATAGTTGCCCTTTGCAGATTGCTCAAGATCTCTTCCCTCTCCAAATCTTGCTGAGCTTACCATCCATTGTTGACATATTTTCTATATTGTTCACTTTATATTCAATTCTACATTAACTTTCAATATAATACTGATTATCTCTTTGCTTCTTGGATTATTTAATTTTGTACATTATTGTATCACAGTATAGCACTACATATTATGCTCTTTTAAGGTTAAGGACTGAATATTTGAATATATCAATAGTCCTATGTATCTTCTACAGTACTATATTTCTAATAGTCTTAAAATTATGAAAACAATTGCAAAACAACTGGAAATTAATTAAACTTATTTCCTGAATTCAGTTTTAAAAAAGGTAAGCTTTACTACTGGATCCATATCCCAAAGAAATCATAAAGGAAAAAATAGGACCCACATGTGCAAAAGTATTTGTAGCAGCTCTTTTTGTGGTTTCAAAGAATTGGAAAGTGAGTAGATGGCCATCAACTGGTAAATGGCTTAATCAATTGTGATATATGAAGATAATGGAACATTATTATTCTGGAAAAATTTACATGAACTGATGCTAAGTAAACAAGCAGAATCAAGAATACATTGTACATGGTAATAGCTAGATTTTGCAATGATCAACTGTGAAAGACTTAGTTAGTCTCAGTACTTCAGTGATCCAAATCAATCACAATAAATTTTGGATAAAAAACATCATCTTCATCTAGGTAAAAAATTATGGAGAAGGAATGTAAATCAACACATGATATGTTCACTTCTTTTTTCTGTGTTTTTTTTTTCTCTTCTGTGATTTCCCCCCTTTGTTTTAGTTTCTCTCTCCCAATATAATTCATTAAGAAATGTGTATTTTAAAAATTAATATGCATGTATAGCCAGAATAATAAAACAATTAATAAATAAAAGGTAAGCTTTTCTAGATAAGTCCCAGAAACCATATAAAGAAAATATCTAGTCTAGTGGCTAATTCATTTATTTTTCCACTTGTCATATAGAACTCTTTTAAATCAAAATCGAAAGAAATTTTAAAACATGAAAAAGGAGCAAATAGCTCATTTGTGTAAGTTGGAAAATTAAGTAACTTGATTTATTCTTGAATACATTTAGAACATATGCCATTTATAATTTTCATTTAAATGTGTGGAAATAAATTTGGAATAACATAATTTATGAAAAAAGATCCTCCACATGCTTTCTTCTATGTATGTGTAAATACATATATGCATATACATATATATGTGTGTGTGTTTATGAGTGTGTGTGTATGTGTGTGTGTGTGTGTGTGTGTGTGTGAGAGAGAGAGAGAGAGAGAGAGAGAGAGAGAGAGAGAGAGAGAGAAATAGATGGAGGAAGAGGTAGACCCTTCTGGGATAAAATGAAATATGGATTTACCTTACAAAGGATACTAAATTATGTTGAAATACCATTATTGAAATGTTAAAAAAAAATGAGTCCCTAGACCACAGGTTAAAAGTCACAGAGTCCACAATAAATTGTCCTATGAATGCATTCAGCAATTAAAAGGAAATTATTAAAAAAACTTACTATGTCATAGACAGTATGGTAAATTTTTGTAAATCATTGATACAAAACTGTAGCAAGCCCTTTGCTTAAGTAGATAAAATTTTGGTAGGAGAATTATGTAAGTAACTTTTGTCTAGAGAGTTACTGATTGTCATGAACAATTTTCACTTGCAGAAATTAAAGCTATTTATAGTCATATGAAAAATTGCTGATCTAATCACTATTAATCAGAGAAATAAAAATTAAGACAATTCTGAAGTACGACTTCACATTTTTAGATTGGCTAAGATTATAGAAAAAGATAATGATAAATGTTGGAAGTCATGTGGGAAAACTAGAACACATGCATTGTTGGTGGAGTTATGAAACTATCCATTCTGGAGAGTAATTTGGAACTATGCCAAAAGAGCTATAAAATTATGTTTACTTTTTGATCCAGCAGTGTAAATACTGGATTTGTATCCCAAAGAGATTATAACATATGGCAAAGGATCCACATGTGCCAAAATGTTTGTAGCAGCTCTTTTTGTAGTGGCAAGGAAATTAAGTGGATGCCTGTCACTTGAGGGTTGGCTCAATAAGTTATGATATGTGAATGTAATGAAATATTAATGTCCTGTAAGAAACGATGAGCAAAGTTATTTCAGAAAAGCCTGGGAAGACTTAAGGTAGTTGATGCTAAGTGAAGTGAGCAGAAGCAAGAATACATTTTACACAGTAATAGCAAGATTATGTGATAATCAACTGTGATGGAATTAGCTCTTCTCAGCAATGCAGTGATTCAAGATAATTCCAAAAGACTTTGGATGGAAAATGCCATCTGCACCCAGAGAGAGAACTATGGAGAATGAACGTGGATGAAAGCATAGTATTTTCACTTTTTTTGTTTGTTTGCTGTTTCTTTCTTGCATCTTTTTCTTTTTTGGTCTAATTTTTCTTGCACAAGATGATAAATATGGAAATATGTTAAACACATGTTTAACTTATATCAAATTGCTTGCTGTCTTGGGGAGGGGAAAGGTAAAGAAGGGGGGGAGAAAAATTTGGAACACAGAGTCTCACAAAATGAATGTTGAAAACATGTATTTTGGAAAATAAAATACTATGGAGAGTTACTGATCATTAATTCATTCATAGGGCAAGTAGTAGTACTATTAATTCCATTACTGATCATACAAAAAAAAGTGGAAAATGCCCATGGAAGGATGTTATACATGTGTCAATAGAGCAGATGGAAAGATGGCAGAGGTGCTTGATTGAATGTAAAACGCATTCTGGTCTGAAAGGCAGCCGAATAAATATGTTAGGCTAGGCATGTGTGCAATAAAACAACAAAATTTAACCCGAGGGTAGAAGTTACAAGTATAAGCAAATTTCCCTTTTCCTGTACTAAGGAAATGAATACATATAAACACGTATATACATATATAGTATATATAAACATAATTTATGTATGAATGAATAATTGTATATGGATATGTCTTATATTACTATATATGTGTGTATGTGTATGTATATGTAATTGATAGAATAAATACCTGTTTGGTTTTATATATAGTTTAGATGTGTGTGTGAGTATATGTGTGTGTGTGTGTGTGTGTGTGTGTGTGTGTGCGTGCGCATGTGTGTGTGTATACTTTTGTACTATAGGCAGATAGGCAGATAACTCTTCTTAATATTTTAAAATTACTAAATGGTGTTCTTTATAAAAATAGTGAATTCAATTGCTCTTTACTTATGTAATCCTCAATCAATTTCATTTTTTTTCCTATTGGTACTCATAGGAAAAGAAAAAATGTCCACCATTGTAGTACATTTTTGCTTTAGGTAACCTTTAAAATATTGAATATAATGTCATAGATTGAAAGAGATCTCATAAGTCATTTTTCCAATTCCCTATTTTATTGAAAAACCTGCAAGTCAAATTATCACTGACTCATAAGCATTTATCTTATTCTTAAGGATTTATTAGAAACATTTGAGGGAGAAAAAGACATTTCAACTTTATCTAATATAAACATGGGGGTATGAAAAGAGTGCTGCTTTTGTATTCTCAGTATTCAGACTCAGATCCCATCTTTATTATTTACTTATTTGAGTTGAGACAGTTTATTCAACCTCTATGGGCCAATGTCTTCTCATTACAAAATGAGATGGTTTGGTTAAATGACTTCTACATTATCGTCTAGTTCTTTGTGAATCATCATATAGCCTTTTCAGTTTTCCTATTATTATAGCAAATGCTTTGCTTTCATCTACCCTTAAAGATGTGGCTTAATAGCTGGTAACAATGATTTTATTTATACCTCATTTACTTTCTGCCCTTAGCCTTCTTTTGGATAGTACAAATAAATGTGATTATTTTCTAGTATAAACTTCAACAAAACTTCTTGTTCCTTAAATTTTCTACACATTCTCTATCTCTTTCCTCTTGCAGATTTTAATATAAAAATCTTGTAAGAAAGTAAAAACAAACAAACAAAAAGCTAGAGGCAAATTTCCTATTTAATAAACATGAATGTACACAATGTATATTTAGCTTTTCTCTCACTGACCTCTCGCCTGTGGCTCTAAGAAACTATATAACATGGGCAGCAGCCATACCATCTTGACAAACAAGTTAAATCAGATTGAAGGTAATGAACAGGCCTGAAAATTACTGGTGGATTAGGGTAATGTCTACCCCAAGCACGTGAAAACTTCTCTTAGTGGAATGATGGGTGAGAACAATATATTCCAATGGCAAGGAAGGCAATTGAAGTAAGCATTGTAGGGTGTTAGGTGTTTCTGTCAGACTTCAAAAAGGCCACTATCATCCACTGAATTCCAGGCCATCAAGATTCATCCTGACTTTTGTCCCACCACTGAACTTGAGAGTGAAGTTAATAACTTTCTTCACTCAAATCCAATTCACACATGAGTCAAGTCATCACTCTGTGATATCACTGGTCCTCTTCAAAAATGAAGATTGAACAATGATATATCTGTACAAACAAAGGAAATGGAACAATTATTTTGATATCTAGAAAAGAGAGAATGGACATGAATCAATCAGTCTATCAATCAGTAAACAGTTATGAAGCATTAATTATGATGTGAGAGGCAGCATGGCATAATGAATATGGATCCTTCCTGGAAGCCTGGAGCATCCAAAATCCACCTTTGTTACTATCTGACCATGTAACGTTGGCCAAGACATTTAACCTCTCAGTGTTCTAGGCAACACACTGAACAAACAAATGAAGAAATGGTGGAAGTAAAGCAAATAGTTAAATAGATTACTATTTGATACAAGATGGATATATCAATCAATAACCAAAAAACCCTCAAATGAATAGAAACCATAAATAAATGGATGAAGAATAAGCAAAAAATAATAATAATAATTACCAAACTATATTAGTAGGAGGAGTTTCATCAGTGGGAGTTTTCTGTATCAATGAAATGATAGGTTTATTTCCTATTCCTTAACTATAAGGAAGGAATAGGACCCACATGTGCAAAAATGTTTTTTAGCAGCTATTTTATGGTAGAAAAGAATTGAAAAATGAAGAGATGCCCATCAGTTACAGAATGGCTGAACAAGTTGTAGCATATGAAGATAATGGAATATCATTGTTCTATAAAAATAATGAACAAATTGATTTTAGAAAGGCCTAAAATGTACATGAACTAATGCTGAGTGAAAAAAATCAGAACCAGGAATACATTGTACACAATAGCAAGAATGTGAGATGATCAACTATGAAAGACTTAGTTCTTTTCAGTGGTTTAGTGATTTAAAGCTATTCCGATAGACATTTTGGACAAAAAAATGCCATCTGTAACCAAAAAAAAAAAAAAAAAAAAAAAAAAAAAAAAAAAAAAAAAAAAGAAAAGAAAAGAAAAGAAAAAGAATTAAGGAGACTGAATGTAAATCAACACATGTTATATTAACTTATTTTTTTTATCTTTTCCCCTTTTGCTCTGATTTTTCTTTACCAACATGATTCATAAAACAATGTGTATACAAATAAAAAAGAAAGAAAAAAAACTTATAAGGCTTGGATTATTCTTATGTACTGGGGTTATAAAGAAAAAAATGTGTAACAGTCTCTTCAATAAAATAATTTAATTTCTAAAGAAAAATCAGTGTTCTTGGTTTGCAGTATGTTTCATTTGACTATCAAAGGTCATGATAGAGATTTGGGAGTGATCTAAATGAAAGTGCTCATTTAAACAACCCAAGTGAATAAACTAAGCCAACAGAAATCATATATATGAAGTAAGAAGAACATAACAAGAAAAAATCTTAGAAAGGAGAGCAATCATACTAAAAGTTGCTGAAAACTAATCTTGACAAAATAAAGCGAAAGAACAAAACTAAACTAAAACCAAAAATGGAGCCAGTGGATAGGAAGTAGAGAGTACAGATTTTTCTTTTTTGAAGTTAAGGTTATTGCCGGGCTTAGTTCAAAATGGTCACTCCCTAAAAGTTTCTCTTTTTTTTCTGAATTTTTAATAATATGATAGCTGATGAAGATTTTCAACTTTTTTTGCTCTTTGATGACCAAACTTCTCTGAGAACTAATGAAAAGACACAATAAATGAAGCTGACAGTGATTTTAGAATGTTACTTCAGCCCAAGTAGCATCTTCATCAACACATGATAAACCAAGGAGAACACTTCAGAAAATACTTATACATATTCTACAGTATGTCTCTTCAAGGCATTACTCTTATACATCATCATAATTGGTGACTTCCTAGTATCCCTCATGGGGATATGCCAACTTAAAAAAAAACTACATATGTGCCAAAACACCATTAAAACCAGAATGACTTACTTGCTATGGTGTTCCACAAACCCTAAATCTTTCTCTTTCTTATATTAGTGCATTTTAAATATTATTTTGGCCAGAGATATCAAATTAACATGACATAAAATTCATGAATGGGTATGGAACCAGATTAAAATCTAATTTAGAAATGTTTAACAAAATTAAAATACAGTATAACATAGGTGATGTTACTTTGTGGTTTTCCAAGTTAATATAGGGCCAATATTTGAATTTTTAATCATTCCTTTAGACTCTTCTCTGAAAGTCCAAAAGCTAATCCTTCAAGACATTTTACTAATTTAGCCATATTTCATTATATAGATTTCTGTTTATTTCATGCAGAACTTTTACATTACTGATTCAACCTTGCCATACTTGTTTTCTAAGAAAAAGTGGTACTTTTTCAGAGAAGATGCATACTCCAGACATAAATAATTTCTTTGTGATAATATGATGAATTTAAGTTTAAGCCATGGATGTTACATTTCTATTCATATCAGAGGATCTAAACTTTCTTTCTTACACAAGTGAAACACTTGTTCCTCACTCTGAGGATATGCTTTCTGTATGGACCACTAGTTGTGCTTCTTTCTGTATTTGAACAGCATGCCATAGCCTCATCCACAAGTGAGAGTATCTGTCTCTGATACAGAGAATTTGGCCTTAGCTTCATTCCTATGTATGGTTTCTATTTGGGACTAATGTCTGCTTCTCACTTTATCTGCTGAGTCACCCTATTTGCTCAGTAAGACTTCCAATCTCTGTACTATCTTCACCAAATCAGATGTAGTTTGCAAGCCAATTTCAGTTCTTTTCTTCCACTATGATTGTATCCAGAATTTTTGAGTGATGAAATGACTCAACCATTTACAAAGCACAATTCTTAACACTATTTCTTGGCCTAACTTTAGCATAAACTATATCAGACTCTTTTAATCCCTTTAAAATTTCTTAGAACACTTTCTTAATATTACTATAATTAAATACAGAATCTGTATCTAATATTAGAAGAAATTCATGAAACTCATTACCGCCAACAAGATAATCTATATTGTCAAAGGATTTTAAATTAATTGATCTATGATGACAGTTTTTAAGCAACCAATGAAACAATTTAGCATAAAATATGTATTATTTATATATTTGTCATGTACAATACTATAAAACAGCAATGCAATGAATCGTTCAATGAAGATTTGGCACATAGCAAATAACAAGAATGCAATTAATAGCAGCCCAAAGTCACAGCCATATAGCAACTGATCTATAGGCATTAAAATCTGAATCATGGAACAGATGCATAGTTTCAGCAAACACATTATCAATGCATTATTAAAAACATTAAACGATGGACTTTTTATTAATGTTTGTCAGGAATGTAGCAGATTGAGTGTCATATAATGAAATAATCATGAGATCTTTAAAAATAAAAATTCATGACAAAAATAAAACAAAGTAAAAATAAAATGGATTTTTGAAAAATAGTCTGTAAAACTTGTGTAAGAATGGAGCAAGTTCATTTTTAAAGAATTTGTCAAAATTTTAAAGAAAAAGGGAATCATTACAAAAATTGTAAGCAAAGCTGAAATGCATTTAGCTAAAAGCCGTAACATCAAAGTAAAAGGAAAATATTTTTTTAATTATATATGTGTTTGTATGTTTACACACATACATATTGTAAAATAATATAATAATATCTCTAAACATAATGGTTTTGGTGCTAATGGTAGGAAGGTACTGAAAAGGAAGAGGAAGAAGATATAAAATAGTAAGACAGGAATAAAAGATTGAAAGAAAAGATAATTCCTCTGATAACCTCTGGTTTATAGCAACCTCTGGTTTTATTACAACAATTGTATGTTAAAGCTAGATGATTCAGTTGAAAGTGTACTGGCCTGGAGTCAGCAGGATCTTAGTTCAAATTCATCCTTAGACATTTAGACACCAGCTGTCTGACCTTCTGTAAGTCACTCAATCCTGGAGTTTGTGTGAGGTAATTATCTGCAAAAAAAAAAAAAAAAAAAAAAAAAAAAAAAAAAAAAAAAAAAAAGTTGAAGGAGGAAATAGCTAACCACTCTAATATCTTTGCCAAGAAAATCCCAAATGGGGTTATAATGAGTTGGACAGGACTGAACAACAGTAGATAAATAGATTGTAATAATATGGTAGTCAGTAGTTAGGCAGACATTTTAGCCCCCTCATTTGCTTCCAACCATTTTTGAGGCAATTTCTATTTCCAGGAGGTAATCAATGAAAAATTACATAGAGTATAGCATTCTCCCAACTATATCCAATTATGAGACTTATTTATATCATTTCTTTTCTCCCATTATTATACAATTTTCTATCAATCCAAGCTCACACCTATACTTTCTTGACTATGAATGATTTCCTTCTTTTCTTTTCTTTTTTTTTTCTTTTTTTTTTTTTTTTTTTTTTTTGTTCTCCCAGGGATATCTCATGGGGTCTGATTGTAATCCAGATACTCTCAACTGCTGTCTTAAGAAAAATCACCAGCCTCTTTCATCTCCATACTCTCTTTTTCATATCATCCATTTTAAAGACAATGACTGTGAAACATCACAGTGAAACTCTCTGCACTATGGTGAAGTGGCAATGCCCCTTCTATCTTCTCTTTCTTATGAGGGCACAATTTCTCTTTCAATATTTATTAAGCATCTTGCTCACCTTGATTTCTTCCCCAATTAAAACTGTTTTATCTAAATTTAACAATTTTAATGATATCTCAATGTCTTTTCACAATGCTCAATTTGTTTAACCTTTCTAAAATATTTGTCATTGTTACCTCAAGTTCTTGAGTTCTTCAAGCTTAATGTTAACTCTCTGGACTACTTAAAATCATACATATTTTGCCTATTAACAAATTCTTATCTTCACAATAAAAAACAGAAAGAAAAAGAGAAAGAAATCTACATAATTTTCCACATGTTTTCAGTAGGTTTGAACCTATTTGCTGAAAATATAAAATTATTATACCTTTTGATCAGTTTACAAGAACAATTTGGCATAAAGGAAGATAGAAAGGTAAAAGTTAAATTTTGACAGCAAAAACAATAATAAAATAATTTGTATAATTCATGAATAGGAATAAGAAAGTGATATAATTGTATAATATGTGTTTATTACATAATTATATTACTTTCTTATTGACTATACTATCAATAATTTTTTTCTCACTTTGAACTATATAAATCTTTGTGAATTAGAGTGTTTGTTTTTAAAGTAGTCTTTAAAATGCTAAAAGGGAACTTGGAATAAGATAATCAAAATGCTATATTACAAAGTACTAATCTCAGCTTAAAATATATAAGGAAACTTATTTACTTATAAAAGTATAATTATTAATAAACAATAAACTGAATTTTCAAAATATTTTGTACTTATTTCAACATTTAAAATGGTTTTAAAATAGTTTGAAAATGTGCATAATTTTCAGTATAGAAACATATGTAATTTTAAAATAAATATAGATGTGTGTATATAGGATTGAATCAAAATGGCTTTTTATTGAAATGTCTATGTAATCATAGAGTTCTAAAGAGGACTGCAGTAAAGAACTTAACACAAAGATTGAATTGCAACAACTGATAGCTAGTTTTCCATAAGGAGCATTGGATCTCTCCATTGCTGAATTTGTTTCATTTTCTGGCTTCTTATAATTTTTTTTTCCAGACTAACAAAGCCTCACAGAAGGATTACCCAAAATCCCACCCTCAGGTCTAATTCAGGGAGAACACCTTCCAGTACTTTAGAGGCCTTTTTGTGGTTCTGTATGCCATAATGAATCATCAGAGTAAAATACTTCTGTAGATGTTTCTTTGGATAATACTTAAATTTAACATTTTACTAAGTTTAACAACTAAACGAGTACTTTTAGTATCTATTGAAAAAATAGCATGGTGCTTTACAGATGGTCTGTGCTCAGTAAACGTATGTGGGAATCCATTAATTAAATTGAGATTTCATACAGGAATAAAATGTTTTATTTTGGGTCTCTATGGAATTTTATGAATAATTCACTTATTTTAACACTGATTCTTTAAATAGTTGATCAAAGTGAATAATAAAATTTCCAGATGTGACACAAAATGATGGATACTTCATAAATATGCCTTCTTTCATGAGATTGTTTTAAACCAAGATGAGCAGCTGAAATTTCATCTCTTCAACAGAAAATAAGACCTGACTTTTCACTTTTCTTTGTATCCCCTCCCCTTAACATACTTGCTGGCATGTAATAGGCACTTAATAGATGTATATTGACTGGTTAGCAATAATAATCCGTAACTATGTTCATTCATTAAGAAATCACTCTGGCTGATAGAGAACATTGCTCTAAGTTACCCACAAAATATAACCATTTAGATAGAATTTTGTATTATGAATACTTATTCCGATGAATGTTAAGTGATTTATTTTAAAAGTTCTGAAGAATAAGAGATAAACAGGAAATAATGAAATAAAATGTAACATATTGAAATATAAGTGAAAGTCACTTAAAGTGAAGGTAAAATCAGTTATGTATCAGCATTTTATATATATGTGTGTGTATTTTTTATTTATAAACGTATATGTACATATACACACACACACACATACATACACACATTTGTAGGTTTAAAATTTAGCATATGTATCCTAAGGAAAAATTCTGATATATGTTTTCAATTTATCTTGTGTGAGCCTACAAGCAATTGGTTATGTTCATTTGTATGGGGGGAGGAGTAATAAATATTAATTAGATTCCCAGGTAGTCAAATTGCTTGTCTGCTGCCAAAGTAACTGATTTAAATAGTTACCATTGAATTGTTTTAAGAATAGCAGTTGTGCCATATTTTAGCCACTCCCAGGCAGCCTGTGGGAGAAGAGAAGTGTGTATGTGTATGTGTGTGTACATGCTTGCAATATGTGCTTGTACATGCATACATATGCACATGTATATACTTTTGTGATTATTGTTGGATTTTGGATGTCATAAAAAGTAATGAATGGATTGAAGTTCATATGGACAGAGACAATGTCTAAATACTAACCTAAGGTTAATAGAAATATGGATAAAAATATAATATTTACCATTCTATAACTATGCTAGTTAGTTAAGAAAATTTAAATTATATAATGCCTAGTAACAAGCTAATGAATAATTCTAGCTTTGAAAATTGAAAAGTTAAATTTAAGAGAAAAATTTAAAAAAAAATAAGTTTTCTACCCCAGTGATCTAAAGCAGTTTGAGAAAAACTATGCAGTGGTGTGGGTGTGGATATGTGGATGTACACGTGAGTGTGTGTTATACCTTGTATACAAAAGCAATCTGGAATATTTGACCTGCTCTTATCAGTGCAGTATATATCTTATATCTTTCATAGGGAGCACCAGAGATCATGTTTATTTATTTAATTTTCATCTTAATTGTAATTTATTTTTCCAAATACATGCAAAGATAGTTTTCAACATTCATCTTTGCATAACCTTATGTTCTAAATTTTTCTTTCCCCACCATCTCTCCCCAAGACAGCAAGCAGATATGTTAGACATGTAATTCTTATAAACATATTTCCATTTTAATCATGCTGCACAAGAAAAGTCAAATCAAAAGGGAAAGAAACATAAGAAAGAAAACAAACAACAACAACAAAATGGTGAAAATACTATGCTTTGATCCACATCCAGTCTCCATAATCCTTTCTCTAGATGCAGATGACACTTTCCAAGAGATCATGTGTAGAAATTTCCTATCAACTTTAAGTTGAAAATTTATCTTAGGCAGGAGGGAAATGTTCTGTCTGATTAACTCCTTATTTCTTTTAGTAAGACAAAGGACAAAGTTTCTTATGTTAATGAACAACTGAAGTATAAGTCTGATGTTTTAACATCTATTTGAGAAAACAATTTCTGACAATATAAATAAACTAAAGATTCATAATCTCTGGGCTTGTGAATTTCATATAAGAGATCTAAAGGTGATATTAAGAATTTTGATTTATGGCGGTCTACTTCACTATTGCTGACTGGAAAAAAATTTAGAAGGAAATAAATATTTTTTCAATGAGAACATCAAAATGTCTAGTAAAACTTTCCTCTTGAAAGTAAAATATTTTTTCAAGAGAGAAACATATTTTGTTCTATGAATTTAGACATGAATCTTTATATTCTATTCAGATATACATCAATAAGTCAATCAACAAGCATCTAAGTGCTTAATATGATCCAGGCACTGTGCTAAGCATTGAGGATACAAAGAAGGGCCACACAAAATTATCCTTCTAAAGAAGAGACATATTTGATATAAATGGAAAATGACATGAGAGAGATAGTAATGGCATAGAAAGTTGGTGTGTGTGTGTGGGGGGATGTGTGTGTGTGTGTGAAGGGGTAATTTAGAAGACCATTTTCAGAAGATTATATGTGGGCTAAGTATCTAAAGATTTCAGGATGACCAGGAGGCAAAGGTGAGGAAGGAGAACATTACAGTCATTGAGAAAAGTCAGATGATTCCTTGGTTTAGGAGTGCTTTGTATGAATAACATTCTCAGGTAGTTAAAAAAAAAAAATGATATATGTGATTGGAATTGTCAATTATATCTAAAGAATTCTAGAATTTAGAAGAGGAAATTAAAAACTGCCAAAGAAAAAATGTTCCAGCTCTGAGGAAAAAAAAAAAGAAGAAAAATAATGTAAATGTGAATGTAGTCTAGACTTCAATGAACAGCAAAATTTAAGAACATATTATTTTCTTTATTTTTATTATTATTAACATTTTTGTGTTTTCAAAATATGCATAGATAATTTTCAACATTCACCGTTTCAAAATCTTGTGTTCCATTTTTTTCTCTTCCTTCTTCCCACCCCTTCCCCTAGATGGCAAATAATCCAATATATGTTAAACGTGAGCAATTCTTCTGTACATATGTCCACAATTATCGTGCTTACCCAACAAAAAATCAGATCAAAAAGAAAAAAAAAAAGAACTGAGAAAGGAAACAAAATGCAGCCAAACAACAACAACAAGAGTGAAAATATAGTCCTTTATCTGAGTGCAGATGGCTCTCTTCATCACAAAACTGTTGGAACTGTCCTGAATCATCTCTTGTTGAAAAGAGTCATGTCCATCAAAATTGATTGTACTATAATCTTGCTGTTGTTTTGACAGTAATCTCCTTGTTATACATATTTCACTTAACTCTCTATGGGCCTCTCTGAAATCATTCTGCTGATCATTTCTTATAGAACAATAATATTCCATAACATTCATATACCATAACTTATTTATCCATTCTCCAGCTTATGGGCATCCACTCAGTTTCCAGTTTCTTGACACTACAAAAAGGGTTGCCACAAATATTTTTGTATATGTAGGTCCCTTTCTTCCTTTATGATCTCTTTGGGATAGAGGATAGACGATAGACGATAGAGAAACTGCTGGATCAAATAATACACACCCTTTGTGCATAATTCCAAATTGCTCTCCAGAATAGTTGAATCATTTCACAACTCCACCAACAATGTATTAATGTCCCATTTTTGTCATATCCCCTCCAACATTCATTATTATCTTTTTCTGTCATCTTAGCCAATCTGAGAGGTGTGTCATGGTATCTCACACACATATTATTAAAGAAATGATTAGCCAATAGAAATGATGATCGAAAAGTATTTGTATGGCTTCACCAAAAATAGTGCATTTCAAAATGGATGAATTGAAGAAATAAGTAGAGGGTTTTTTTTTTATCTACTATGCTTAAGCACAGACTGAAATAATTGGAATAAAAAACTAATAGCTACAATATAGAACAATGAAAGTAAAATCTTATAAAATTGTTTAAAATATTTATTAGATACCAGTGCTTTCCTAAATCATTTACTTAAGCAGTGATATTAATAGAATGATAGGAAATAGGACAAAGGAGTCATGAGACTATTCAAAAATATTTATTTTACATAGCTTTCAAACCATATATAACCTTTAGTTTTACTTTTGTTACTCAGTGTTCAATTTTAGTTCAATATCCATTAAGTCCATTCGCTCATGGATAAACCAAACTGCATTCACAATGAAATCCAGATTATAAATTCAATTCAATTTAATCCATTTCTGTTGGAGTTCAAATGTTGAAGTTCTTGTTCTTCTCAAAACACAGCTGGTTTAGCTTAGAGCCCTCCGGATGTCTCCAAATCCAAAGGTTCTGTCCTTCAGCCTCTGCCTCTGCTTTCTTCTGCCTCCAACCAGCACAGAGATGGCATGAATCTCTTGTCTCCTTCCCTTGGGCTCAGCTAGCTTTCTGGTGAGTCTTTCAGACCAGCTTGGTCTCAGTGGAGGGCGTGCAGGAGCCCAGCCACCAACTCCTCTCCAATGCAGCTGAACTCTCTTCTGCGACCAGCCAGCCAAGTGGAATATATATTCTCTCTTGCCTTGCCTCGGAGAGAGGGCTTCCGGCGTAATTCTGCTGAAATCTCACCGAGAGCCTCTGTCTGTTTCTTTTATCCAAGAGGGAGGAATTGTGGGATACGAGAGAGAGGGATTATGGGTTTTCTCCCATAGTGCTCTCTGGCCCAAAGAGCTTCAAGGGAGGTGTGAACTCATAAAGGTACAAAGTTTACTTTGTGAAGCTGGCATACTTGTGAACTCCAATGAGTAAAGGTGTGAACACAAGCCTTGTATTAATTAGTCCTACTTAGTACCTTGTTTCAGGTTCTGCCAAAAACATCTTCTTGTAAGATTAGATCAACTCTAATTAGTTAGCAGTTTGTAAGGATTCCAACACATTTCAACAAACATTTACTATTTACTAAGGGTCAGACATTATGTTGATTTCTAAGGATTGAAGTAATAAAGAAACAATCCCTATATTCAAGGAGTTTGCCATCTAATGAAGGAAGGTAACATTCTTAAATCTTCCCCATTTAGAAGTCTGGAAGTTAAAACATTAAATTCCTATCCAAGCCTTATCTTATTGTGGCTCACAATCTTCCTTGTAGCTCCATTTTTCATCATTTCCTCTATTAACTTCAACTTTACCCTTGAACCAAATGCATCCATATTTTCTACAGCAACAGTCCAAAGCAGTCCTCCAAGGAGTTTTCATGTGAATGTAAACATATAGTAACAAAACAAAACAAAAAGCAACAATCATGACAGCACATCTTTTGTCAAATATAATAGTAGATAAAGAAATGATAAAAGAGCCAATAATCTACAGACAAATCAGAGTTTTTGAACCTAAAATTTATCAATATTTTCCTCAAGAAAAGAATCTGAAGATGTTATATATAGTGATATTACAAAAATGAAATTGATTTTATCTTTAAAGTCAGGAAATGACTAGGTAGAGATAGTCATCAATTCAGAATTAGCTTTATATGTGCAGTCACACCATCAACTCGTTTCAACACTAGCCAAAGTAAATATAAAAATAAGTGGGAAAAGAAAAAGATGAGAAGACACTGTGTGTGATTATAGCAACTCATATCTGAACTGTTTAATCAAGCTATTCACTCTTAAAACTGGGAAGTGAACACAATTTTAAAAAGCAGTGCCTCTCCTTGTCAGCATTTCTTACAGAAATTTAACATTAAATAAAATAGTTGCCAAGATAAAGAGTCCAAAGAAGTCTAGACATTCTATCAAATGTGGTAAAAACCTATTTGAACTGTGACACAGAGAGAAATCGATGCCAAGAGCCACAGTGATTTAGACCATTTTAAAAACCTTAAGTTAGAGATGGAACATTTGTTAACATTTTTTTTTAACATTGTTTTTAAATGTATTTGAGTTCTAGGTTCTCTCCCTTATTCCATCTATAATTAAGAAATTACACATGAAGTTATACAAAAGAAGGATTTATTCTTAAATCAGCCCAAAGAAAAATTTAAAAATCAGAGAATTCTTAGTATAATAAGTGTATAGGAAAGGAGAAGGAGGAAGACAATAGACATGAAAGAAAATTATCTTCTTCTGCTCTACAACTCAGCCTTGTATGTAGGGCATAAATACATGGCAAGAACATTTAAAAAGATAAAAGTAAAATGCTGTGTAACCATACTAATCCCCTCCTCAAGTAGCTTTAGTCATTACTTATTATATTTAGGAGAGGAAATAAATCCTTCACAATGCAATCTATCATTCCAGACTGATCTTATATTGTACCCCCTTTGTTTTAATTATCCAGTCCCTACTACTTTTCTTATCTTCAGACGTATAATTTTAACTGTCTATTGAACATCTTGAACACAGACACCTTAAATTTGTATATGTCCATGGCATAGTAGATAGAATACTTAACTTTGAGTCAGGAAGATCTGATTTCAAAATTGGCCCCAGTTACTTACTAATTATATTACCATGGTTAAGACACTTTTTCTTTTTTGTCTCAGTTTTCTAAACTGCAAAAATAATTTGGAGAAGGAAATGGCAAGCCACTCCAGTGTCTTTGCCTAGAAAATCCCAAATGAGATCACAAAAAGTTATATGTGGCTGAACCACAATAACAAAACCAAAATTGAATTCATTATCTTTCTCTTCCTCTTCCTACCTTTCATCTCTTTCTAAATTTTATGACTGTCAAGGATGGCAACATCCTCCCAATTATACAAGCTCAAAAGATGTCATCCTTTATTCCTTACTCTTTCACCTCACATATCCAGTATTTTGCCATGTCCTTTTCTTTCCACTTTTATAACATCTCATGTACTTTAATATTACAATTACAATATTACAATCACCCTGAGCCACATTCTCTTTACTTTGTGTCTAAATAATTGCAAAAGAGTGCTTGATTTCCTTTCTTCAGCTCTCTTTGTACTACAATCTTTCCTTCCTTCAGCTGTTAAATTGATCTTTGTAAATTGCAGATCTGACTATGTGCTCATTCTTTTCTCCAACAATTGTTCCTTATTTCTTCCAGGATCAAATATCAAATACTTGGTTTGACATGCAAAGTCCTTCACAATCTTTTCCTCACCTACCACATTACTTTTACATCTTTCTTCCTTTCAACATCTTTTGTTTTCTAAGGGGACCTATGGCATTTTAACTTGTAAACAGATTAAGTGAAGTAGAGTTGCCCAAAATCATCTGCCTCACCCTCTCTGATTTATTGAAGTCCAATATCAGTCAATGTTTGGGAAATGAAGGACTGCTAAGATGTCTAAGGCAAGATGAAGTCAGGTAAGTAAAACAGAACAAGTCAAAGCTTGAATGTTAATCATAATTGTGAAAAGCACTTCACTGATTATTGCAATTTTATGCTACATAAAAATCTCAAAAACAAATAAAAACCCAAATGTCACGATTAGTTTTCTTTTCTTTTGTATTTTAGCATTAAATCACATTTCACTTGTTGTTAGAATCCTTACAAAGTGTTAAGCCATTAGACTTGATAGAAACAATGTTTAAGTTTACATCTTTAAGAGTTTACACATTAGAAGTCACACATCAGAGCTCACATCTTTAAGAGACTTTACACATTAGAGCACACACATTGGAGTTCACAAGTACGGGAGATTCACAAAGTTAACTTTGTAACTTTGTGAATTCACACCTCCCATACTCCTACTCTCGGAGGAGGAGTCAACCTTTGAGTTTACAACTCTAAAAGAGCATAAAAAGAGCTGAGTTAGTGAAGTGAGTTCAGTTCGGAAGATTGCCAGGAGTCAGAGTTGAGCTAGAGACAGAAGCTGGCAGAGGCAAATGAGAGTTCTCAGAACCAAAGAAAGCTAACTGGGCTATTTTGGAAGAGACAATAAAAGATTGGATTTTAACTCCTGGCTATATTTGAAGTGATTTGAGGTGATTTACTTGGAACTTATTACTAAGGCTGCCTCCAGAAAACCTCCCCAAGAAACCTGCTCCCAGAGAACCATCAAATATTATACAAAAGAAGAAAATACCACAACTTGTGGTCCACTAAATCTGCCTAATCTTTTAAACATGAAAAAAGTTTTTTATCACTTTTTCTTTGTACTTGCCTTACACAAACTATTCTTTGAACTGAAGTATTATATAATATATATGAAGCATTAAATATATATGCATATATATTATATATATATATACATATGTATATTCATTTCTTCACATATTTCCATATGAATCATGTTAGGAGAAAAAAATCAGAATTAAAGGAATAAAGGAGGAAAAAGGTGAAAATAGCATTTGTTCGTCTTCATTCCATATCCATTTGGAATTTCTCTTCTCACAGCAAATGCTAGCTCAATACTTGGGGTTAAGAGATTTGTAAGGAGGGATTAGGGGGTAGAGTGAGATGGGCCAGAGTCACTTTGGAGGAGGATGACAAGAAGGGAGGTTAGTGGAGAGTTTGTGGCAGTTTTGTCCATGCCCTTCACTCCTCTTCCTAAAGACCAAAGACTTTTGCTTCTCCTGACTCTGGCTGATTCTGAGGCGTCCAGGGAGCTAATCCAGACTTCACACACACACATACATACATACACACACACACACACACACACACACACACACGCAGAGAGAGAAGGTCGTGTATCTATCCACAAACTAGAGATTGTGTATGTGTGTATGCAATCAAGGTTTTTCCTACACAAATATTAAAAAGTAAAAAAGAAGTATGTCTACCAAACTAAGTTTATGGAACAAAGGGGAAAAATGTATCTGTATATCTCTAGCATGTTTTTCATCATACTCATGAAAGATGTTCTTTTCTGATTCTGAATGGGGAAAAAAAAATCTCCAGCTAACTATGAGATTTTCCAAATGTTTCCTATTCATTCATGATAATCTGATGAGTATTACAGAACAATAATCATTATAAAGCATTATTTTACATGAAATTAATAATTTTAAAGGAGACTATTTAATCTATATTTTTAAAAGTCATTGAAAGAAGCTTATTGCTTGAATTATAACATGCAGATCGATGGGCATGTGTATAATGGAAAGATACATAGAATGAAGTCAGAAAAGCTAGGTTTGAAGCTCTGCTAGTTACTGGCAATATGCTTGCTATTTGGGTTACTAATACTTAAATCTTTTTAGAAATTGATTATTCCATCTATATAGTGATGGGATTGAAAAAAAATCTATACTCTTTTAAATACTATAAATCTATGATTTTTCAAATTCTAAAGTTTATTTCTGAAAATATGAATCTATGTACATATTTATGTAAAATCAATAACATAATCATTTAGTATTTATTAAACATCTATTGAATTTTGAACATTATGCTATGTTACAAGGATAGATACAAATAAAAGAAAATTAAACAATCACTTCCCAAGGAGATTAAATTCTACTATATAAACCAAGAAAACAAACATTAATTAGACACTTATTGTGTTTCAAACATTCTGATAAGCAGAAGTGAATAAGGTATTTAAAATGTATTGTATTGTATACATTTGAATTGTACGTGTGTGTATTTATGAAAGGAATTTTTGATTAATACCTAAGATGTTAAATATTTATGATTACTTTGTTATTTTTAGATAATAAGCAATCTGATACATGAAGTTTTCTTTCTATCTTAAATGAAAATTGTGTCTTACATTTTAGATGGGGATATCATTGCAGAAGAAAGATCCAAGAAGTCCTAGATTCAAAACCTTACACTGCATAAAAATGGCCAAGTCCTTCATTGTGTATTCTCTAAGCAAAATTAAAAACTCTAGAACCTAATGAATAATGCTGAGTTAAAGTTTTCATCCTAGATCATTTCAATGATAGAATTCACACTTCAGAAGTATCTTCAACTTCTGACAAAAGAAGAACTAGAGAGCATTGTGAAATGCAAAATGGACAACTTTTGCATCATTTCCAAAATATATGGAGAAATGACTCTAATTTATAAAAAATTAAGCCATTCTCCAATTGATAAATGATCAAAGGATATGAGCAGACAATTTTCAGATGATGAAATTGAAACTATTTCTGCTCATATGAAAGGGTGTTCGACTTCCATCCAAGATGGCAGAGAGGAGGCACACAGCTGTATAAGCTCCGCATTTTCTCTCAGAATCTATTTCATGACAAGCCTCTGAATTAATGCTTGACTAAAAAAAAAAAAAAAACACACAAATAGTTACCAAGAAAAGAAAAAAAGTTATCAGGAAAGGTCTATTTTTGCTCGAGGGCGGGGATGGTTTTAGATTGGGCACAGGCAGCAGCATCGAGAGCCTGGCAGGCAGCTCACAGTCCAGCAGACCAGAGTGGGGTGGGGTGTGATCTCAGCTGTCTCTATGGGGGGAGCTTTGCTACAGGATTGGATACTTTGCCCTAGTAGCAGGCCAGCAGACAAGCAGAGAAGCTAAAAGCACTGGGGGGTGAAGAATACAACCCCGAACAGCTAGAGTCTCTTGGGACCTGGTCACCCCTCCCCCACAGTGTCTCAGCACGCTCTCAGAGGCTCAGAGCACAGGTACAGCACAGTCTGGCTAGTGCCTCACTGCTGCCCCCGCAGTCTGTAGAGGAAGCTCGGTAACACCACCCAGCCCCTCCCCCAAAAAAGCAGATTCCATTTGTTTTTTTTTTTCCTTTTTTTTCTTTGCTAGTTTGTCTTTGATTCTTCTCTGACAAAATGAGCAAAAAATTGAAAAGGACCTTCACCACTGACTGCTTCTTTACGGATCGAGAGCAGACTTTAAACCCTGAGGACACTAAAAACAGACTGTCTTCAGGTGAATCCCCAAAGGAGGAGATCATCTGTTCCTCAGCACAGATAACTCTCATAGAAGAAATTAAAAAGGCTCTCACAAGGGAGCTAGAAGAAAAATGGGAAAAGGAGAAGAAAGCTTTTCAAGAGGGTCTGGAGAAGTCATCCCACTCATTTAAAGACAGAGTGGATAAAGAAATCAAATCACTGAAAAATAGAATTGGTGAACTGGAAATAGAAAATAGCTCTCTAAAAAATAAAATTGGTGAAATGAAAAAAAAAAAAATTCCATAGAACAAAAAAACTCAATTGGACAATTAGAAAAAGATTTTTAAAAAGTGAGTGAAGAAAATACTTCATTGAAAATCAGAATCAAATAAATGGAATTGAATGACTTGAGGAAATAAGAATCAGTCAAGCAAAACCAAAAAAAAAAAAAAAATCAAACAATGGAAAAAAATGTGAAATACCTTCTTGGGAAAATGACAAACCTGGAAAATAAATCCAGGAGAGACAATCTGAAAATCATTGGACTCTCTGAAAAATATGGTGAGAAAAAGAGCCTGGACACTATTTTCCAGGAAATTATCAAAGAGAACTGCCTAGAAGTCATAGAAACAGAGGGTAAAATCGACATTGAAAAAAATCATCGATCACCTATGAAAGGGATCCTAAAATCAAAACACCAAGAAACATAGTGGCCAAATGCCAGAACTATCAGAAGAAGGAAAAAATACTGCAAGTGGCTAGAAAAAATCAATTCAAATATAGAGGAGCCAAAATAAGGATCACCCAGGATCTAACAGCATCCACATTAAAAGACCAAAGGGCCTGGAATATGATATTCTGAAAGGCTAAGGAACTCGGTATGCAACCAAAAATAACTTACCCAGCCAGAATGAGCATCTTTTTCCAGGGAAGAAGATGGACATTCAACAAAATGAGCAAATTTACCCTATTTTTGATGAAAAAAACAGAACTTAATGAAAAGTTTGATCTACAAATATAGAACTCAAGAGAAACCTAAAAAGGTAAAAAGAAATCTTGGGAACTATATTTCTGCTATAAAGATCTATAAAGAATACATGTATATCTTGTTCTAGAAATTATAGGTAGAAAGGAAATTGTACCAGAAAAAGGATAAAGTGAGGATACTACAGCTCACGAAGAGGCAAAGGAAACCTATTATATCTGAGAGAAAGAATGAAGGGGGATGAATATAGTGGGTATCTTACTGCCATCAGAATTGGCTTTAAGAGAAAAATTTTAAACATATTCAATTTATGGTGAAACTTCTCCCACCTGATTGAAAAGTGAGAAGGGAAAAGTGAAAAGGAAAGGAATAAGCTAAGTGGAAGGGAATATGGAAATTGTGAGGGAAAGGAGTAAGATAGGGGGAAGAACTCTAAGGTGGGGGGAGGGACACTAAAAAGGGAGAACTGTGAGAAGCGAGTGGAGCTCACAAGCTTAATACTAGGAAGAAGGGTAAGGGGTTAAGAAGGGAGAAAAGCACAAACCGGGGTTAACAAGATGGCAAGTAATACAGAATTGGTAATTTTAACCATAAATGTGAACAGGGTAAACTCCCCCATAAAGAGGAAGTGGTTAGCAGAGTGCATTAAAAGCCAGAATCCTACAATATGTTGTTTACAGGAAACACACCTGAAGCAGGGAGATACATGCAGAGTAAAGGTAAAAGTTTGGAGCAAAATCTACTATGCTTCAGGTGAAGTCAAAAAAGCAGGGGTAGCCATCCTGATCTCAGATCAAGCAAAAGCAAAAACCGATCTAATTAAAAGAGGTAAGGAAGGGCACTATATCTTGCTAAAGGGTAACATAGATAATGAAGCAATATCAATATTAAACAAATATGCACCAAGTGGTGTAGCATCTAAATTCTTAAAAGAGAAATTAAGAGGACTGCAAAAAGAAATAGACAGCAAAACTATAATCGTGGGAGATCTCAACCTTTCACTCTCAGAATTAGATAAATCAAACTACAAAATAAATAAGAAAGAAGTCAAAGAAGTAAATAGAATACTAGAAAAGTTAGCTATGATAGATCTCTTGAGACAGAAAGGAATACACTTTCTTTTCAGCAGTTCATGGAATTTACACAAAAACTGACCATATATTAGGACATAAAAACCTCAAACTCAAATGCAGTAAGGCAGAAGTTGTAAATGCATCCTTTTCAGACCATGATGCAATGAAAATTACATTCAACAAAAAGCCAGGGGAAAGCAGACCAAAAAATAATTGAAAACTAAATAATCTCATATTAAGAATGATTGGGTGAAATAGCAAATCATAGACATAATTAATAACTTCACCCAAGAAAACAACAATAATGAGACATCATACCAAAATGTACAGGATGTACTCGAAGTGGTGATAAAGGGAAATTTCATAACTGTAGAGGCCTACTTGCATAAAGTAGAGAAAGAGAAGGTCAATGAATTGGGCTTGCAACTAAAAATACTAGAAAAGGAACAAATTAAAAACCCCCCAGTCAAATGCTAAATTTGAAATTCTAAAAATAAAAGGAGAGATCAATAAAATTGAAAGTAAAAAAAAAAAAACTATTGAATAAATTAATAAAACTAAGAGTTGGTTCTATGAAAAAACCAACAAAATAGACAAACCCTTAGTAAATCTTATTAAAAAAAGGAAAGAGGAAAATCAAATTGTTAGTCTTAAAAATGAAAAGGGAGAACTCACCACTAACAAAGAGGAAATTAGAGCAATAATTAGGAGTTACTTTGCCCAACTTTACGCCAATAAATTCGACAACTTAAATGAAATAGAAGAATACCTCCAAAAATATAACTTGCCTAAACTAACAGAGGAAGAAGTAAATATCCTAAACACTCCTATCTCAGAAAAAGAAATAGAACAAACTATCAATCAACTCCCTAAGAAAAAATCCCCAGGACCAGATGGATTTACATGTGAATTCTACCAAACATTTAAAGAACAATTAATTCCAGTGCTATATAAACTATTTGAAAAAATGAGGATTAAAGGAGTCCTACCAAACTCCTTTTACGACACAGACATGGTACTGATACCTAAACCAGGTAGGCTAAAAACAGAGAAAGAAAATTATAGACCAATCTCCCTAATGAATGTTGATGCTAAAATCTTAAATAAAATATTAGCAAAAAGATTACAGAAAATCATCACCAGGATAATACACTATGACCAAGTAGGATTTATACCAGGAATGCAGGATTGGTTCAATATTAGGAAAACTATTAGCATAATCGACTAAATCAATAACCAAACAAACAAAAACCATATAATCATCTCAATAGATGCAGAAAAAAGCATTTGATAAAATCCAACATCCATTCCTAATAAAAACACTTGTGAGTATAGAAATAAATGGACTTTTCCTTAAAATAGTCAGGAGCATATATTTAAAACATCAGTAAGCATCATATAGAATGGGGAAAAACTGGAACCTTTCCCAGTAAGATCTGGAGTGAAGCAAGGTTGCCCATTATCACCATTATTATTCAATATTGTAATAGGAACACTAGCCTCTGCAATAAGAGGTGAGAAAGAGATTAAAGGAATTAGAACAGGCAATGAGGAAACCAAACTATTACTCTTTGCAGATGATATGATGGTATACCTAGAGAACCCCAGAGATTCTACTAAAAAGCTATTAGAATTAATTCAAAATTTTAGCAAACTAGCTGGATACAAAACAAATCCCCATAAATCCTCAGCATTTTTATACATCACCAACAAAACCCAACAGCAAGAGATACAAAGAGAAATTCCCTTCAAAATAACTGTTGATAGCATAAAATATTTGGGAATCTATCTACCAAGAAAGTCAGGAATTATATGAGCAAAATTACAACAATCTTTCCACACAAATAAAGTAAGACAAATAATTGGAAAAATTTTAAGTGCTCTTGGATAGGCTGAGTGAATATACTAAAGATGATAATACTCCCTAAACTAATCTATTTATTTAGAGATATACCACTCAGACTTCCAAGAAAATATTTTAATGATCTAGAAAAAATAACAACAAAATTCATATGGAACAATAAAAAGTCAAGAATCTCAAGGGAATTAATGAAAAAAAAAATCAAATGAAGGTGGCTTAGCTGTACCTGATCTAAAACTATATTATAAAGCAGCAGTCACCAAAACCATTTGGTATTGGCTAAGAAATAGATTAGTGGATCAGTGGAAAAGGTTAGGTTCACAAGACAGAATAGTCAACTATAGCAATCTAGTGTTTGACAAACCCAAAGATCCTAACTTTTGGGATAAGAATTCATTATTTGATTAAAAAAAAAAAAAACAAACGCTGGGATAACTGGAAATTAGTATGGCAGAAATTAGGGATGGACCCACACTTAATACCGTATACCAAGATAAGATCAAAATGGGTCCATGATTTAGGCATAAAGAACGAGATTATAAATAAACTAGAGGAACATAGAATAGTTTATCTCTCAGACTTGTGGAGGAGAAAGAAATTTGTGACCAAAGATGAACTAGAGACCATTACTGATTACAAAACAGAAAATTTTGATTATATCAAATTAAAAAGCCTCTGTACAAGCAAAACTAATGCAAACAAGTTTAGAAGGGAAGCAATAAACTGGGAAAACATTTTCACAGTTAAAGGTTCTGATAAAGGCCTCATTTCCAAAATATATAGAGAATTGACTCTAATTTACTAGAATTCAAGCCATTCTCCAATTGATAAATGGTCAAATGATATGAACAGATAATTTTCAGATGATGAAATTGAAACTATTACCATTCATATGGAAGAGTGTTCCAAATTACTATTGATCAGAGAAATGCAAATTAAGACAACTCTGAGATACCACTACACACCTGTCAGATTGGCTAAGATGACAGGAAAAAATAATGATGAATGTTGGAGGGGAAGTGGGAAAACTGGGACACTGATGCATTGTTGGTGGAGTTGTGAACGAATTCAACCATTCTGTAGAGCAATCTGGAATTATGCCCAAAACGTTATCAAACTGTGCATATCCTTTGATCCAGCAGTGTTACTTCTGGGCTTATATCCCAAAGAAATACTAAAGAAGGGAAAGGGACCTGTATGTGCCAGAATGTTTGTGGCAGCCCTGTTTGTAGTGGCTAGAAACTCGAAAGTGAATGGATGCCCATCAATTGGAGAATGACTGGGTAAATTGTGGTATATGACTGTTATGGAATATTATTGTTCTATAAGAAATGACCAGAAGGATGAATACAGAGAGGTCTGGAGAGACTTTCATGAATTGACGTTGAGTGAAATGAGCAGAACCAGGAGATTTTTATACACTTCAACAACAATACTGTATGAAGGTGTATTCCATTGGAAGTGAATATCTTCGACAAAGAGAAGATCTAATTCAGTTCCAATTGATCAATGATTGACAGAATCAGCTACCCTCAGAGAGTTATACACTGGGAAATGAATGTGGACTACTTGTAATTTTGTTTTTTCCCCCCAGGTTATTTTTACCTTCTGAATCCAATTTTTCTTGTGCAACAAGAGAATTATACAGTTCTGCCCACATATATTGTATTTAGGATATACTATAACATATTTAATATGCATAAGACTGTCTGCCATCTAGGGGAGGGGGTGAAAGGAGGGAAGGGAAAAATTGGAAAAGAAGTGAGTGCAAGGGATAATGTTGCAAAAAAATTACCCATGAATATGTTCTATCAATAAAAAGTTATAATAAAAAATAGACAACTTTGATTTATTAAATTTTAAAAATATTTACTAACCAAAGTAACATGAATAAGATTAAAAGGGAAGTACAAAATTGGGGAAATTTTTTTAAAGCCAGTGTCTCAAATAAAGGCCTAATTTCTAAAATGTATAAAAACTGTGTCAAATTTATAAGAATACAAGTTATTCTCTAGTTGATAAATAGCCAAAAGAACAGAGAATTCTCAGATGATGAAATTAAAGCCATCTATAATCATATGAGAAAAAAAAAATCCAAATCACTATTGATTAGAGAAATCCAAATTAGAACAACTCTTAGATACTATCTCATAAATCTCTGATTGGCTAAGATGACAGGAGAAAAATAATGACAAATGTTGGAGGGGAGGTGGATGAACTGGGAAACTAATACGTTAGTGGAGTTTTGAAATGATGCAATCATTCTGGAGAACAATTATGAACTATACCCAACGTGCTATAATAACCTTTGGTGCATCTGTATCTCAAGGGAATAATATAGTAAAGGAGCCACATGTAGAAAAATGTTTATAGCAGCTCTTTTTGTAATGACAAAGAATTGGAGAAGGAGTAGATGCCAATTAATTGGGGAATAACTGAATAAGTTATGGTATATGAAAATTATGGAATAATTTTATTCTATAAAAATGATGAACCAGTTGATTTTAGAAAGATCAGGAAAGATTTGCATGATCTGATGCTAGTGAAACAAGCAGAACCAGTAATATATTGTACACAGTAACAGAAAGATTGTGCTATGATTAACATGTGGAGACTTGGTTCTTCTCAGTAGGTCAGTTATTCCAGGCAGTCCCAATAAACTGTATAGAAAATACCATCTGCATCCAAATTTAAAACTATGAATATTGAATGTAAATCAACACATTTGTTCACTTTTTTTGTTTTTTTTCTTCTCATGATTTTCTCTTTTGTTCTGATTTTTCTCTAGCAAGATGATTCATAAAATAATGTATATATTAAAAGTTAATATACTTAAAATAAAATACATATATGGGAGGAAAGATATTCAGAAGGGGGAAAAAAAGTACTTTCTACTTCTTTCCGTAACAAGAGGGATCAGTCCAGAATCTCCACTGTAGCAAAGTCAATCCTCTCATCATTTCTTATCCTGCAAGCTACACTTCCATCATGCATGCAAATTGAATATTTTCTTCCCCCATTACACCTAATTTTTATCTTCTTTTAATGTAATTTATTCCTCAGAGAAAAAGTGAACTTTTGATCATCTGACACCTTTTTCTTCATAGATCACAGTGTTTTGAAGTTTGAATGGCTTCAATGGATGGAGGAACTCATCAATGACAATCCCATCCTCTAGTGATGTGCTATACAATTCACTCACTAATCATTGTGTTCCTGTACTTCATATTATTTTACAAATCATTAATAGAAGACATTTTTAAAGTGTTAGACATTTTTTTAGGTATTTTAACTTGTACAGCCCCACAGCACTATGCTGCCATCATTTTTTTTTTCTGATCATAGATTTCATTGATGATTTAATTTATTTCACTGCATATAAATGATTATGTATAATAAGCTATAGGTAAATTACACGTAATACTTAAATATAAAGCTACTTCACCAATTTTTTCTTTAAAATATCATTTAAAATATGATGAATAAGCCATATCATTCCAGAGACATAGTCTAGTCATTGGTCAAGTGTTAGTGATGCCTGTGAGAACAATTTCCCTTTTGAAAACCAGCCCCTTAGTAGAATCTAAGATTATTGAGAACAGGATATCTATAGTGTTCCTCTTAGTATCCACAGGCACATTTTGAATAGAATTTAAATGACCATTTCTATCATTGTTACTTAGATTTAGTCAGTTATTATCTAATGTTAAGTGGCTAATGCTTTGGTTAGATAACTATTAAACTATATTTCTATATCTATCAAAATGTATTTAAACGATTGCTGTGAAATTCAAGTAGAAATTGAGTCACTAAAGTATACATAAGGATCATTGTGGGTGTGGACTAAGTTTGCTATCTATGCTTCATTTAACTTAATTTTATTAAATATCTCCCAATTAAATTTTCATCTGATTTAGGCTAAGCCACATTCTTGAAGTATTGTAGACTCCATGCATCCAGGAAATACATATGATGCTTCACCTCTAAATAATGTATTTGAAAGGTATTTTTGATTAATTTCTAAGATGTTAAATTTTTATCAATACTTAGTTATTTTTAGATAATAGACAATCTGATACATTTTCTCTCTATCTTAGATGTAAATTGTACCTTACATTTTTGATGTGGTTAGCATTGCAGAAGATAGATCCAAGAAGTCCTAGATTCAAAACTTTACATTGCATAAAAATGGGCATCATTGTATATTCTCTATGTACTTTTGAGAAATTGATATGATAATATTCTAGATCAATGACTGTATGTGTGCATGTACTATGTGTACATGTGTGTATACATGCATGTCTGTGTAAGTCTATGTATACATGTGCATATATGTGTATATGTTCATACACACACATGTGTATGTGTATGCATGCCCTTTTTAGCAGTATGTTGAAATCTAGTGACCCATCTCAGAATGTTTTTAAGCACACAAAACAAATACAGAGAATTAGAAAGGAAAGTAAATATATTGAAATGCTTTTTTTTAGGAAGTTCAGAGATTCCAGGTTAAGAATGAATTTACAGATAGTAAAATAGACCAGCCTGAATATGAACAGACAATTCTCAGACGAAGAAATTAAAACTATTTATAGACATATGAAAATATGCTCCAAATCATTATAAATCAGAGAAATGCAAATTAAGACTACTCTGAGATACCACTACAAACCTGTCAGATTGGCTAGAATGACAGGGAAAGATAATGCGGAATATTGGAGGGGATGTGGGAAAACAGGGACACTGGTACATTGTTGGTGGAATTGTGAACACATCCAGCCATTCTGGAGAGCAATTTGGAACTATGCTCAAAAAGTTATCAAACTGTGCATACCGTTTGATCCAGCAGTGTTTCTACTGGGCTTATACCCCAAAGAGATACTAAAGAAAGGAAAGGGACCTATATGTGCAAGAATGTTTGTGGCAGCCCTGTTTGTAGTGGCTAGAAACTGGAAAATGAATGGATGCCATCAATTGGAGAATGGTTGAGTAAATTGTGGTATATGAATGGTATGGAATATTATTGTTCTGTAAGAAATGACCAGTAGGATGAATACAGAGAGGACTGGCAAGACTTGCATGAACTGATGCTAAGTGAAATGAGCAGAACCAGGAGATCATTATATGCCTCAACAACAATACTGTATGAGGATGTATCCTGATGGAAGTAGATTTCTTCGACAAAGAGATCTAACTCAATTTCAATTGATCAAGGATGGACAGAAGCAGCTACACCCAAAGAAAGGACACTGGGAAATGAATACAAACTGCTTGCATTTTTTTTCTTCCCAGGTTATTTATACCTTCTGAATCCAATTATCCCTGTGCAACAAGACAACTGTTCGGTTCTGCACACATATATTGTATCTAGGATATACTGTAACCTATTTAACATGTATAGGACTGCTTGCCATCTGGGGGAGGGAGTGGAGGAAGGGAAGGGAAAAATTGGAACAGAAGAGAATGCAAGGGATAATGTTGTAAAAAATTACCCTGGCCTGGTTTCTGTCAATAAAAAATTATTTTAAAAAAAGACCAGCCTGAGAAACAGGAGGATCTGAATTTTATATAATTCTCAGATACACACTAGCAACAGGCCATGGACAGATCTCTTAATCTCTCAGTGACTCAAACAAGACTGTAAATTGCAGATGTAGTCCTGATGTATTTCCACATTGAGACTTTTCTCCACTGAGATCATAAGTCTAAAAAATGTGAAATGAGGTAAATTATTTTACCATTTTATTTGTTTGGCAAATTAAAATTTTTATTTCACATACATTTCTAGAAAGCTCCACAACCTACATACACTATGCTTTCTATGTTTTTATTGTCTTTGCAGAAATATTTATTTGTTTGTTTATTTATTTACTATCATTCAGATTATTTTTCCCCTCTCAGTCATGAGCAAAGTGGGGGAGAAAGGGAAAGCTAATTTAAGTTTTTCATGTACCTTTAAGAAAAAGTGACCCTGAGAATAAAGACTTTTCATTGTAACTCCATGGTAACTTTGTTGATTATTACAAGTAGCTGAGCTGGCTGGTTCAATGTTCCAGCCCCAAATCTGGGCTATTAACTTATAAAAAGTCTTTGACCTCAGATTTACCCCTTTGATAAAGACTTTTTCCTTTATATTAGAAGATAGAGCAGACAGCTTCAATTCAAAAAAGAAAGAAAGAAAGAAAACCTCTCAAAAAGATTTCTTTGGCTTTATCTCTAGTCTTGAGAAAATCCATAAGAGAGTACTTTGGAAGATGAACACAGTGGAAATGTAGATGTTCTCTGAGAGAAGATTGTTGGGTCAGGATAGGTTTCTGCTCTCACAATTAAATATTGAAAAGATCATCTAATAGGCTTTTGTTATTAATCTTTAAAATCTGCTAGGTCAAAAACTGAACACAATTCTTTCTCAACATGTTTCTGAAATAGCTGGTCACATTCAAAAGTTTCTAAATTTTCAAGTATTCCTAGTACTTAAATGAAATGAGAACTCATTCCCTCTGTCTATCTTTCTCCCTCTGTGTCTTTATTTGTCTCTCTACCCCCCCTTCTCCCATTAAAAGTTCCCTGAAACCAAAAACTTTGTCAATTTGATTTTATATCTTCAAAGCTTAGGAACTCATAGGAGTTACTTATTACATGCATATATATTGATTAATTGATTTTCTTTTTTTAATTTTTTTATTTTTTTAAATTTTTATTTAATAATCACTTTATATTGACACTCATTTCTGTTCCAATTTTTTTCCTCCCTCCCTCCACCCCCTCCCCTAGATGGCAAGCAGTCCTTTATATGTTGGATATGTTGCAGTATATCCTAGATACAATATATGTTTGCAGAACCGAACAGTTCTCTTGTTGCATAGGGAGAACTGGATTCAGAAGGTATAAATAACCCGGGAAGAAAAACAAAAATGCAGATAGTTCACATTCGTTTCCCAGTGTTTTTTCTTTGGGTGTAGCTGCTTTTGTCCGTCATTTATCAATTGAAACTCAGGTCTCTTTGTCAAAGAAATCCACTTCCATCAAAATATGTCCTCATACAATATCGTTGTCGAAGTGTATAATGATCTCCTGGTTCTGCTCATTTCACTTAGCATCAGTTCATGTAAGTCTCGCCAGTCCTCTCTGTATTCATCCTGCTGGTCATTTCTTACAGACCAATAATATTCCATAACATTCATATACCACAATTTACCCAGCCATTCTCCAATTGATGGGCATCCATTCATTTTCCAGTTTCTAGCTACTACAAACAGGGCTGCTACAAACATTTTGGCACATACAGGTCCCTTTCCCTTCTTTAGTATTTCTTTGGGATATAAGCCCAATAGAAACACTGCTGGATCAAAGGGGATGCACAATTTGATAATTTTTTGGGCATAATTCCAGATTGCTCTCCAGAATGGTTGGATTTGTTCACAACTCCACCAACAATGCATTAGTGTCCCAGTTTTCCCGCATCCCCTCCAACATTCATCATTATTTTTTCCTGTCATCTTAGCCAATCTGACAGGTGTGTAGTGGTATCTCAGAGTTGTCTTAATTTGCATTTCTCTGATCGATTAATTGATTTTCAACAATTTTTGATGATCTATATGGAAATGGATTGCCAATGGAAGTCAGGGTTTTCTCCAACAATAGGTCATCAAGCAATGGCTATACAGAAACTTATCAAAACTACTTATCAAAAAATATTATAGTAAGGGATATTTTTTTCATATACAGGACATACTATATTATTAACTAAATTTCTTTTTAGCTTTAAAATATTTGATTTTGGGAATTATGAGTGCTTTCAATATTCCCTAAATATATCCCCATGAGGCAAAACATTTATTTCCCCTATTAGTTAAAAATCTGGCCAACTATTAAATAGATTTTAGGGTGGTAAAATCAATTAATTTTGGTTTTCTGTATTTTTTTTCTCTTCCAAATATCATTCCAGATTAGCTAACTTTCAATCAATTCATTGGCTTTGTACCAAGATGGTATTAAATGAAACTAACTTGAAATAAGTCCAAACTGCATCTTGTGCTATAAGAAGAGTAGAGAAGATAAAGATCTACAATGATTCCTCCTGACTATACCCTTTCCCCATGATTACAGAAAATATTATAATACCTTCTATAGCTTTAGACCATAACATGGAGGGATTTTGAGCAGAGGGGAAAGGAAAGATAATTTTAAAAATGACAGATCAGTAAATAAACAACCATGGAGAAATCAGCATAGTCTTTGAAAGAGGAAAAATTAAACTGAAGCCTTCAAAATGCAATAGTTTCTGGCCTATTTCTCTTCCCCTCTATTCCAAAATTTTGGTTAATTATTGAAATTGTGATGATGATTTTGTAAAATGGTTTCTGGCTTGAAGAGGACTTTATACTACTGAAAGGCTTCATGAAAACATGCATCATTAGTCTTACTTCTTAGAAGAGAGGATTAAAAGTAAGTTTTAAAACTTGAAGGGATACAAGAGATTATCTATGTCAATTCTTCATTTTATGGTTGAGGCAACTGAGCTAAGAGGCTAAAGGACTTGACCAAATTAAGTGAGCTTTTAGGTAACAGAGTGATCATTAGAATATATTTGCTTCTCTGTTATTCTTTAAAGAAAAAAATGTATGACTGAAGTGATAGTTTTTTTTTAACCAAATGCTAGTTTTGCAGAGGTTTATCACAAATTAAAATAAAGTGAATAAACAGTATAATACAAGCAGAGAGAACAGTAAACAAAGATATTATACAAATAGAATATATCATGCAATATGAAGATTAAATGAGCTCTCCCACTGGAAGCAAGTTATGTGAGTCCATTGGAAAGTTTGCCTGATCCCTTCCAAAGAAGAAATCCCCCAAAACCTATATGAATGCAACCTGGGAATCAGGGATACATTCAGGAGCAAATGTTTCCTTACTTATCTGTCTTCAAATGTTTGTTTCCTACCTCTCTGTTTACAACAAAAGAGAGGTCCCCTAACCATATTTATGCTCCCTCCAAGTAGGAAGCAAGAGATTAAACACATAGAGAAGTAATATGCAAGGAATAATAAACTAATATATAAAATTACAGGAATAATGAATTATAACTGAGGTTATAAGGGGAAAATTCATATGCCTTTAGATCAGGCATTTCATCTAATTATGTCTCAATGTCTTCATTTGTTAAATGAATTATTCAAGGAAATGTTTTCTAAAAGATTCTCTGTGATCTTATTGAAAATTTAGATTTTCTGTAAACTTGAAAATCTCAGGGGCTTTAGTAACCAACCTCTTTTGATATTCTTATTAACTCATTCAGTTATTCATTTTCAAAAAAAATCATATATTCATTTAGTTAAAATGTATTTATTAAGCTTCTATGATATACCAAACAATGAGCTGGAGGATGCAAAAGCAAAAATTGAAACAGACAAAAAACTAGTCCGTGTGCTAAAAAGTTTTATATTTTGTTAATGAAGAAACACACACACACACACACACACACACACACACATACACACAAAGTGTGTCTGCGTAATAATTTTAAGGGAAAAAAAATTAACAATGAGAGGGACCGTGGAAGATCTCATGAAAGTGTTGGGACATGAGTTAAGATTTAGAAAAGGAAAAAAAAAAAAGAGTAATTTATGTCTTCTCAATTGTGTATTATGAGTTGCATATAACAGAGTAGATAAAGGCCAGTAATGAAAGGCTGTAAAGATCAGATGAATACATTCTGTGAACAATTTAATCTTTTTTCTAATTACATGTAAAATCCATTTCAACATTCATTTTTTAAATTTTTGAAGTCCTATTACAAAGTGAAGTTAGAAGAACCCAGAAAGTGTAATACTTAATAAAGACAATATTGGAATTGGGAAGGGGGGAGGGGCAAGACGGCAGAGATGACACATGTCTCTCTCTGACCTTCTTCTACCACCCTCAGATTAATTAGCAAATCTAACCTTAATTAGCTCTAGACCGCCAGAACCCACAGATATTGGGAGTGCAATAAATTACCAGGAGAAGATAATTTCAAAGACGGCCAGAAAAGGTCTGTTTCAATTTCAAATGAGAGGAAAGCAGCCAGCACAAGCAGCTGAGCACAAACACCAGCATAGAAAGGGTAGAGTCCCAGGGTGGTGAAGTCTCCCCAAGGTGGTGCAGATAATGTGTGGTGGTGCAGACTCCAAATGGTAGAGAATCTATGGAGAGTAAACAGACCTGAAAAGGCCTGATTCAATTGGAAATGGGACAGAGGCAGCCAGCACAAGCATCTGAGAACAAATGCCAGTGCAGACTTTTCAGAGTCCCAACGTGGTGCAGACTCTGGAGAATGGTGCAGACTCCAGTTGGTGGAGAATCTACAGAGAAGAATCTATAGTAGCAGTGTTGCTACTCTGCCATGCTTGCAAGACAGTAGATCAGCAGAGAAGTTAGAAAATGTCCAACACAAACACAAAGGTAAATAGTGAATCCCAAAAAGCCAGACTCTCAAGGGATCTGATCACGCCCACCCAGTACCAGAAGTAAGTCAGCACTGACCTAGCACAGCCACAACTGCTCATACAGGAAGCTGCTACATATAGAAAAAGCTTGGAATATCTCCCCTGCCCTATTTTTTTTTAATGAATAAAAAAGTAAAGAGAATTCTCATGATAGACAGCTTCTATGATGAAAAAGAACAGATAACAAACTGTGAGGAGACTAAAGGCAGATTGTCTCCAGATAAAGTGCCAAAAGGTGATATACTCTGGTCCTCATTACACAAGGCACTACTAGAAGAAATTAAAGAGGATCTTAAAAGAGAGCTAGTAGAAAAATGAGGAAAGGAAAGGAAAACTTTGCAAGAGGGTTTGGAAAAAGCATATAACTCAATAAAAGATAGATTTTATAAAATGGAATAAGAAAACAACTCCCAGAAAAACAGAATTTGTGAAACAGAAAAAGAAATTAACTACCTAAAAAAAACAGAATCTGTGAAATGGAAAAAATACATAGAACAAAACAACACATTTAAAATTCAATTGGACAATTAAAAAAAGAAGTGGAAAAGTAAATGAAAATGATTTACTAAAATTCAGAACTGAACAATTGGAAATGGATGACTCAAAGAGATAATAAGAATCAGTCAAGCAAAATCAAAAAAAAAAAAAAAAAAAGAAAAAAATGGCAAAAAAGTGTAAAATACCTAATTGGGAAACTAATTGCCCTTGAAAGTAGATCTAGGAGAAACAATCTAAGGATTATTGAACTTACTGAACTCCATCATAAAAACAAACAAACAAACAAACAAACAAAAAAAACTAAACACTATTTTTCAGGAAAACATAAAAGAGAACTACCTGGATGTCATAGAATCAAGAGGTAAAATGACCACTAAAATGATTCACCCAACACCTCCTATGAGAGACCCCAAAATTAAAATCACAAGGAATATCATGGATAAATTTCAGAAGTGTCAGACCAAGGAAAAGAATATTATAAGCAGCCAGAAAGAAACAATTTAAATACTGGGGAACCATAATAAGGATTACTCAGGACTTAGAAGCTTCCACTTTGAAGGATCAAAGGGCCTGGAATCTGATCTCATCCTAAAGAATAAATGGGTGAAACAGAAAATCATAAACACAATCAATAATTTCATCCAAGAGAATGATAATAATGAAACGATGTACCAAAATGTGTGGGATGCAGCCAAAGCGGTAATAAAGGGAAATTTTATATCTCTAGATGCTTACTTGAATAAATAGAGAAATAGAAGATCAATGAATTGGGTTTGTGACTAAAAAAAAAACTAGAATAAGAACAAATTAAAAACCCCAATCAAATACCAAACAAATTCTAAAAATAAAAGGAGAGGTCAATAAAATTGAAACTAAAACAAACCAAACTATTGAATTAATAAATAAAGTAATAGTTGGTTTTATAAAAAAAAAGTAGATAAAGCTTTAGTTAATTTGATTAGGAAAAGGAAAGAAGAAAATCAACTTGTTAGTCTCAAAAATGAAAAGGGAGAATTATTCACCAGTGAAGAGGAGACTAGAACAATTATCAGCAATTACTTTGACCAATATGTCAATAAATTTGACAACTTTAGTGAAATTGAGGAATACCTACAAAATTATAGATTGCCCAGGTTAACAGAAGAGGAAATTAATTACTTAAATAGTCCCATTTTAGAAAAAGAAATAGAACAAGCTATTAATCAACTCCCTAAGAAAAAATCCCCAGAATGGATTTATATGTGAATTCTACCAAACATTTAAAGAATAATTTACTCCAGTACTGTATAAACTTTGAAAAAAATAGGAAATGAAGGACTGCTATCAAATTACTTTTATAATACAGACATGGTACTGATATCTATAACAGGTAGGACAAAAACAGAGAAAAAAATTATACACCAATCTCCCTAATGAATATTGATGCAAAAATCATTTTAAATTCATTTATTTTATTATTATTATTATACCTTTTTATTTACAAAACATATGCATGGCTAATTTCTCAACATTGACCCTTGCAAAACCTTTTGTTGCAAATTTTCCTGTCCTTCCCCTCACTCTCCCTCCTACATGGCAAGTAGACTAATACATGCTAAATATGTTAAAGTATATGTTAAATCCAATATATGTATATGTATTTATAGAGTTATCTTGGGTATACAAGAAAAAAACAGATCTAGAAAGAGAGAAAAAAAAATCTGAGAAGGAAAATAAGAACATAAGCAAACAATAACAGAAAGAGTAGAAATGCTGATTTGTGATTCACATTCATTTCCCCTATGTGTAGCTGATTTTCTTTATTACGTGAACAACTGAAACTGGTTTGAATCATCTCATTGTTGAAGAGAGCCACATCCATCAGAATTGATCATCATATAATCTTGTTTTTGCCGTGTATAATGATCTCCTTGTCCTGCTTATTTCATTTAGCATCAATTCATGTAAGTCTCTCCAACTGTCTCTGAAATCATCCTGCTGGTCATTTCTTACCGAACAATAATATTGCATAACATTCATATACCACAATTTATTCAGCCATTCTCAAATTGATAGGCATCCATTCAATTTCCACTTTCTAGACACTACAGAGAGGGCTGCCACAAACATTTTTGCACATACAGATCCCCTTCCCTTTTTAAAGTTCTCTTTGGGATATAACCCCAGCAGTAACATTGCTGGATCAAAGGGTATGCACAGTTTGATAACTTTTTGAGCATAGTTCCAAATCGCTCTCCAAAATGTCTGGATGTATTAACAATTCCACCAATAATGTATCAGTGCCCCTGTTTTCCTACATCCCCTCCAACATTCCGCATTATCTTTCCCTATTATTCTAGCCAATCTGAAAGGTGTATAGTGGTACTTCAGATTTATCTTAATTTGCATTTCTGATTAATAATGATTTGGAGTATCTTTTCAAATGGATAGAAATAGTTTCAATTTCTTCATCTGAGAACTGTCTATTCATATCTTTTGGTTATTTATCAATTGGATAATGGCTTGAACTATTATAAATTTAAGTCAATTCTCTTTACATTTTAGAAATGAGGCCTTTATCAGATTCTTTAGATGTAAAAGTGTTTAGTGATTTACCCAGGGTGACATTGCCAGTATGTGAGTGCCCTGGCTCTGAAGTTTGGTAACTTCATGTTGTAATTTACACAGGAGTCTCTCATTATTTCTTGCATGAATTTATCAGAGTCAAAGGAGTAAGAAAAATATTTAATTTTTCTGTAGGCAAAATATGCCCCACTCTTTTAAAAAATAAGCCAGAAAAGGATTAAAGAAAGATCGCTTTATTTGGCAGATACATTCACTAGTCAAACAGAAGATATTTGAAGTTGAATGAGAGGGATTAAAGCAAGTTTGGAAAAGATGTGCTGTTCTACACAAGAAGATTGGTTCTTACAATTTTTTGAAAAGCTCTCATTTGTAGGAGAATGAACCACAACAGTTTATTCCTTATTAAGCTTGCTACAGTTTCATACCCAGAATGTCTTTTTATTTTCTGTTTGTTTATTTTTTTTATAGCTTTTTATTTACAAAATATATGCATGGGTAATTTTTCAGCATTGACAATTGCAAAACCTTTTGTTCCAACTTTTCCCCTCTTTCCCTCCACTCCCTCCCCCAGATGGCAGGTTGAGCAATACACGTTAAATATGTTAAAGTATAAGTTAAATACAATATATGTATACACTTCCAAATGTTATTTTGCTGTACAAAAAGAATTGGACTTTGAAATAGTATACAATTAGTCTGTGAAGGAAATCAAAAATGCAGGTGGACAAAAATACAGGGATTGGGAATTCTATGTAGTGGTTCATAGTCATCTCCCAGAGTTCTTTCATTGGGTATAGCTGGTTCAATTCATTACTACTCTGTTGGAACTGATTTGGTTCATCTCATTGTTGAAGAGATCCACATCCATCAGAAATGATCATCATATAGTATTGTTGTTGAAGTATATAATGATCTCCTGATTCTGCTAATTTCACTCAGCATCAGTTCATTTAAGTCTCTCCAGGCCTTTCTGAAATCATCCTGTTGGTCATTTCTTACCAAACAATAATATTCCATCATATTCATACACCACAATTTATTTAGCCATTCTCCAATTGATAGGCATCCACTCAATTTCCAGTTTCTGGCCAGTACAAACAGGGCTGCCACAAACATTCTTGCACACACAGATGTTTTTTCCCTTCTTTAATATTTCTTTGGGATATAAGCCCAGTCATAACACTGCTGGATCAAAGGGTATGCACATTTTGATAACTTTTTGAGCATAGTTCCAAATTGCTCTCCAGAATGGCTGGATGTATTCACAATTCCACCAACAATGTATCAGTGTCCCAGTTTTCTCACATACCCTCCAACATTCTGCATTATCTTTCCCTGTCATTCTAGCCAATCTGACAGATGTGTAGTGGTATCTCAGAGTTGTCATTATTTGCTTTTCTCTGATTAATAATGACTTATAACCAGAATGTCTTAAACAAAAATAGAGCTATTTCCAAGCTCTTGTCTTTTTATAGAATTTATAGAATTATAGAGTTGTGAAGACACCTAAATAAACATTCTTTCCTAACATGTGTCATAATTAATGAGAGAGAAATTTTGTACTTAATTTGTAGAGTCTTGTAGGAACCATTTTAAGAGATATGGTCCCCTAAAATATTTTTTAATTGGACAGATATTTTACAAATTTAATATCTCCATATCTCAATTCATAATTAACTTGAAAATGGGAGTCCATATGGCAGATGAGCAACATTTAATAAAAATAGCTAACTAGCTTGCCAGCCACTGTGACACTGAAGTGGAAGGATTTGCACCTTATATAATTCATGAATTTTATGGGAGATGGAAGGTTAGTTTAAGGAATTATTTTTATTTTGGTGTCTAACCAAGTTATAATACCAAGGTTTTGTTAAATGATTAATGCAGATAGCAGGTATCTTCCAGGAACTAAAGAACATACAAAGCCACTGCCTCTTTTAAATATCTCATTAAAAAACAAGAATAATGAATACTAAAAAGCATTAAGAATATTGATGGAGAAACCAAAATGTCAGTTTTTTCCCATATTCACAATTAAGTTGTAAAAATGAATGTTTACATTTTCTAGTTTCTCAAGGCATCAGTAAGATGAAATCTAATTACATAAAATGATCCTTCTTCTCACCCTTCCATTTTATAATAACTGATGAAATATTTCATCCATGATATTGATTCTCAAAACTATGGTACTTTACTACAATTATAGTAACAATGAATAAATACACAACATGCATAAGAAAAAAAAAAAACAGAAATCCCATATCATTAGAACATTATTTCCAAAAAGAAGCTGACTGTGGCTAATCAAGTCAGCAATTCTGTAGCTCCCTCTTTCAGTTATTTATAATAACTGAGTTATACGGACTCACTTCACTTTTCAACTTACACTTTTGATTTTAGCCAAAAGCGTCTTCCCTCCCCCTCTCCTTAATAATGCCTTTGGAAACTGGAAAATGTGAAATAGTCTTGTTCCTTTATGAAAACTTTAATAATATTTAGTGCCCTGGACTTATAAAAATAAATTAGAATTGTTTTTCAAAGATGCTGAAATGCCTTAAACTTCCAGAGAAAAGTATGGTTAAATGATGAGGGGAAAATGAAGCCAATTCAATATTCCTGGTTGTCTTAATGATCCAATTATACTACCATATGGTTTTTAATTTCTAAATGAGAGTTTGAAGGAAACTAGATCCAAATTTCAAAATGACTTTACCAAGGACATTCTCGTTGAATATAATAGCTAGATATTACACCTCTGAAACATATATGCAAAAAAGATAGGAAATCAAAAATCCAGTACGAGAGAAAGACATACCTGTTCAAAAATTCTACCCTCAGAATGGATCCACATTCACTAGAGTTGAATTCTGCCATGAATACATGAATACAAGGAAGGGAAATGGAAAAAATAATGTTTGACATAGAGACAGAGGATTTGGATCTAATACCTGTTCTGATGTGATAATTGTGCATTCTTATACTGGTACTTTAACCTCTTTGATCCTAAAGAGTCTTTTTATGATAAAAAATATTTTTCTGATGACCTCAAAGTTCCTTTGTGACTCAATATCTATGAGTCCCATGATTGTTTCATTCCAGCAGATAGTGGTACTTCCATACCTTTCCAACTTATATTAAAAAAATTTTCTATTAAAAATGCTTCATATATATGAATGTTATGGGACATTATTGTTCCATAAGAAATGACCAGCAGGATGATTTCAAAGAGGCCTGGAGATGTATTTACATGAACTGATACTAAGTGAAGTGAGCAGAACCAGGTGATCATTGTACACAGCAACGGGGTTATACAATGATCAGTTCCGATGGACTTGGCTCTCTTCAATAATGAGATGATTCAAATCAGTTTTTTTTTAGTGATAAAGAGAGCCATCTACACCCAGAGAGAGGACCGTGGGATCTGAATGTGGTTTAAAACTTAGCATTTTCACTATTTTTGTTGTTTCTTGCTTGCATTTTATTTTGCTTTTTTTTTTTTTTTACTGGTTTGATATGATTTTTCTTGTGCAGCATGATAATTGTATAAGTATATATATATGCATACATTAGATTTAACATATATTTCTGCTATGTTTAACATACATTGGACTACTTACCATCCAGAGAAGGGTTTGGGAAAAGGGAGAGAAAATTGGAACCCAAGGTTTTGCAAGTGCTAATGTTGAAGAATTATCCACACATATGTTTTGAAAAATAAAAAGCTTTAATAAAAAAATGGAGAAAAAAGCTCCATAAAGGAATCCCCAAAAGAACAAATTTCTGTGCCATTATAGTCATATGGATACCCATCTTTATTCCCTTAACAATCCCAAAATTTTTTAAAGTTATATATGTGCTTAATGATGAGAGTTATGTCATTCACCACATATAAATTCTTATTGATAAAATGTGTGCCATTTTTCCAACCTTGTCCTTTGTGCTACCTCTGATTTTCATTCTTCAGAATCTACATTTTTTAAAAGATAATGTTACTATGAAACTATAGGTGTTACAATAAAATAAAATAAGGACTTTATCATAGGGATTATTTGTATTTATAGTGGAAATTTTATAATTTTCCATATGGAATCTAAGCTAATTTGCTGTCTTCCATGCATTATTCTTCCAATTTTTAACCCATTCACAGACAATCCATACTTTATCCAAGAGCTAGACACTAATGTATTTTATTCAAATAGGATAAATAATTGCCTTTATGTCATAAACTGTATAGAATGCCTTTATTCATCACTTTTTCAGTATGGATAATTTGGCCAATTTATTTTGAGTAAATATATATTTCGTTTGATGGTGTCTATGCAATTTTATTTTTCAATGTATTTATTGATATGTCATCTATAAATCAGAACACTTTGAAAACCATTGCAGCTGAAGCCAATTCTTCCATTTGGATTTTTAAACATTGTATGGGATCAAATTTGTGATATAATTTAAGAGAACAAAGTTCCATAACTAGAAAAGTTAGGTATGATAGATCTTTGGAGAAAACTAAATGGAGACAGAAAAGAGTACACTTTCTTCTTAGCAGTTCATGGAATCTATACAAAAATTGATCATATATTAGGACATAAAAACTTCAAATTCATATGCAGAATTCAAATTCTGCAAAGGATGCAGAAATAGTAAATGCATCTTTTTCAGACTATGATGAAATGAAAATTACATTCAATAAAAAGTCAGGGGAAAATAGACCAAAAAATAATTGGAAACTAAAATAAACTCATCCTAAAGAATCAAATCATAGACATAATTAATAACTTCACCCAAGAAAATGACAATAATGAGATGTCATACCAAAATGTGTGGGATGGAGCCAAAGGAGTAATAAGGGGAAATTTTATATCTCTAGAGGCCTACTTGCACAAAATAGGGGAGGTCAATGAATTGGACTTATAACTAAAAATGTTAGAAAAGGAACAAATTAAAAATCCCCAATCAAACACTAAACTTGAAATTATAAAAATAAAAGGAGAGATTTTTTAAAAATTGAAAGTAAAAAAAAAAAAACTACTGAATTACTAAAACTAAGATTTGGTTCTGTGAAAAAACACCAAAATAAATAAACTTTTAGTTAATCTGATTTAAAAAAAGGAAAGAGGAAAATCAAATTGCTATTCTTAAAAATAAAAAGGGAGAACTCAACACTAATGAAGAGAAAATTAGAGCAATAATTAGGAGTTATTTTGCCCAACTTTATGACAATAAATTTCATAATTTAAATGAAATGGAAAAATACCTTCAAAAATATAACTTGCCCAGATTAATAGAGGAAGAAATAAATTGGTTAAGCTGTTTCATCTTAGAAAAATAAATAAAACAAGCTATTAATCAACTCCCTAAGAAAAAATCCCCAGAACCAGATGGATTTATGTAATATTATTCTCTACAATGTTGTCTTCTCTGGGGGCAGGTTTCTTGGGTGGCTTCTGGGAGCAGCCTTCATTTCAGTTCAGTAATCACCCCAAATGCAGCCAGGTGTTAAAGTCCAATCTTTTAAAGGTTGTCAAAGTCCTATCTCCTTAACTTGGGGCTTTACCTGAGGCCTTCCAGATCTTGGTTTCAGTGGGGAAGTGAAGGAGGACAGCCTGCCACAACTTCTCTGGTCTTCACTTGTTCTCCTTTTTAGCTGACTTTGTCCAAGCTTATATGGTCTCTTATCAAAGGTATGAATCTTGTAGAACTCTAGTAAGTACTAAGTACATGTACTGAACTAGAGAACTGCTAAGCATCATGCTAAATTAAATAACTATTGTCTCTATCAAATCCCCAGCACCACATGGATTTACATGTGAATTCTACCAAACATTTAAAGAACAATGAACTCCAATGCTATATAAACTATTTGAAAAAAATAGGGATTGAAGGAGTCCTACCAAATCCTTTTATGACACAGACATGGTATTGATACTTAAACCAGGTAGGTTGAAATCAGGGAAAGAAAATTATAGACCAATCTCCCTAATGGATATTGACACTAAAATCTTAAACAAAACATTAGCAAAAAGATTACAGAAAATCATCCCCAGGATAATACACTGATAAAAACTGCTGGGAAAACTGGAAATTAGTATTGCAGAAACTAGGCATAGACCCACACAACACCATACACCAAGATAAGACCAAAATGCGTTCATGATTTAGGCATAAAGAATGAGATTATAAATAAATTAGAGGAAAATAGGGTAATTTACCTCTCAGACCTGTTTAGAAGGAAGCAATTTACTACCAAAGAAGAAATAGAGATCATTATTAATCATAAAATTGAAATTTTTGGTTATATCAAATTAAAAAGTCTTTGTACAAACAAAAGTAATGCAAATAAGATTAGAAAAAAGCAATAAAATGGGAAAACATTTTTAAAGTTAAAGGTTCTGATTAAGGGCTCATTTCCAAAATATATATAGAGAATTGACTCTAATTTATAAGAAATCAAGCCATTCACCAATTGATAAATGATCAAAAGATATGAACAGACAATTTTTGAGATGATGAAATTAAAACCATTTCTACTCATATGAGTGTTCCAAATCACTATTGATCAGAGAAATGCAAATTAAGACAACTCTGAGATACCAGTACATACCTGTCAGATTGGCTAAGTTGATAGGAAAAAGTAACGATGAATGTTGGTGGGGATGGGGGAAAACTGGGACACTGATGCATTGTTTGTAGAGTTGTGAACGAATCCAACCATTTTGGAGAGTAATCTGGAATTATGCCCAAAAAGCTATCAAACTGTGCATATCCTTTGACTCAGCAGTGTTACTACTGGGCTTATATCCCAAAGGCATACTAAAGAAGGGAAAGGGACCTGCATGTGACAAAATGTTTGTGGCAGCCATTTTTGTAGTGGCTAGAAACTGGAAAATGAATGGATATCCATCAATTGGAGAACAGTTGGCTAAATTGTGGTATATGAATGTTATGGAATATTATTATTATTCTGTAAGAAATGATCAGCAGGATGAATACAGAGAGGCTTGAAAAGACTTACATGAACTGATGCTGAGTGAAATGAGCAGAACCATGAGATCATCATACACTTCAGCAACAATAGAGTATGAGGATGTATTTTGATGGATGTAGATATCTTTGACAAAAAGAAGATCTAATTCAGTTCCAATTGATCAATGATGGACAGAATCAGCTACTTTCAGAGAACTATACAGTGGGAAATGAATGTGGACTACTTGCATTTTTGTTTTTCTTCTTAGATTATTTTTACCTTCTGAATGCAATTCTTCTTGTGCAACAAGAGAACTATATGGTTCTGCACACACATATTGTATGTAAGATATACTACAACATATTTAACATGTATAAAACGGCTTGCCATCCAGGGGAGATGGTGAAGAGTGGGAAAGGAAAAGTCGGAACAGGATTGAGCTCGAGGGATAATGTTGCAAAAATTACCCATGCATATGCTCTGTCAATAAAAAAGTTATAATAATTTAAAAAAAAGTCTTACTAAGGTTTTTTTTTCAATCACAAACATTTATGGATATGGCATACAGACTTATTCTTTCTCCCACATCACTCTAAGTATGTGCACACATGCATAGAGACCTTCATGAACCAGAAAAGCAGCTAATCAATGAACTTAAAGAGTTACTACTTCTAGGGGATATGCAATATTTTGCATCTACCATGTGCTTCCTTTCCTTCTAAAGAAAGAAAGATCTATTTGCTTATATTTTCTCTGGGGACAAATTAAGCCATATAATTAAACAGAATTTCATTTTTATTTTGGTGTTCTTTTCAGTTGTATACTTCTAGATACTGTCTAGTTTAATCTCCTAGTTCTTACTTTGCTGTACCACTTCATAAAAGTCCTGTGATTCTCTGATTTTTTTTATTCATAGTTCCTTACAACACATTAATGTTGTATTAATTTGTATATTCACTGACAGAAGTAATCTTTTTATAGTGCATTCATTTTTATTGATGGCATCCCAAGTTAATTTAAAATAAATGGCCAACATTTGCATATTGTGAGAGTTTAACCCTTGCCCAATAAGTGAGCATGAACTTTGTTTATTCTTATTTTCCTCCTATAAAAATGCAGGTTTTCATATTTCATCATTTTTGTATCTACATCCATATCTATCTATTATCTATCCAACTATTAATCAATCTACCAATGTAGCTATATTTTTCCATATAACTTTATTATCAATCTTGTTAGAACATTTATCAGTTGTATAAAATATTTGAAACACTTCAATTACTTTTCTATCATCATTCTAGATTGTTTTACAGTATATCTGAATTAGTCCACAGATTTGTCCGCAGTATATTATTTGTATGCCTTTCTTCTCACATTTCTTCCAACTAGTTATTTTTGGTATTTGTAGTTACATACAGATACTCTTGTCTAACTATTCAAATGAGTCTTTTCAAAGGTCACACAGTGAATCTCCAAGGTCATGCATAGGAAATATCAGATAGAATAATCATAAAGTGATAAAATCTCATAGTTGGAAGTAAACACAGGGAACATTTACTGCAACTATTCTCTGAAAAAAAGAGGCAATGTCTATTAGATTTTAAAGTATTTTTAAAATCTATTGTCCTGAGCCAATGATTTTTTTTTTACTTACAACTCAGACTTAAATCTTTTTTCCTGGTTTTTTATTGATAGTATTTTATTTTTTCTAAATACAGGCAAAGATCATTTTTCAACATTTACCTTTGCAAAACCTCATGTTTCAATTTGTTTTCCTCTTCTTCCTCCCCTATACTCAAGTCAACCAGCAATCTGATATATGGTAAACATGCAATTCTTCTATATTCATCAAATTTAGATCTTTAAGAAAAGGTTCTATTAATATTTGAAAGCTATCTAATAGAAATTATCTTTTTTCAAGGATAAATTGGACTAATTCCCCAATATTTGAAGTATTTAATACAAATATTCGATTACTGATAAAGCAAAGTTCCATTACCCCACTAACAACTTGAACTTTTGTGTTTCTTATGGGAAGGAAGACCAGCTGTCTATTGAACAGTAGAGTGTTTTACATGATGTTTTTTATACCCATGGTAACACTGCATGTTTCAAGAAGTGACTGACAGAATAAAAATGTCCATGATTAGCTGCTTAGTTACAAAGCAGAAACATCCTTAGATATTAGAGGGGAAAATGTGCTTGGAAAACAAAACTCAAGCAGAATGTTTAAACTATTAATAATACTCTTAGGAGTTACTATCTTATAAAATGTATGCCATGACATCAGCATGACTTCACAGGATTTGCTTCAAATGCCAGGAAATCATTAGCATATGCATGGAGAATCACAGCAAACTAACAATATACTGACATCACTTCAGGCCAGATCTTCTAATATGAAAAAAATAAAAATAAAAATAAAAAAGAACTCTTTCTACCCTTAGCCATGATAAGTCTGGGCAATATAAATCCCATTGCCTGGTGTGAGATTCCAAAACATAAATTAAAACTTCAGAAGGAGGCATGCAATAAATTATCCAATTTCAAAGCATTTATTTAAATTGGTTTCCATTCTAGTCTTAAGGAGAATAAAAAATAGATAAAAATTATAATTGTTACTTTTTCTTATTATTTTGAGGAGAAACATAATTACTTTAAAAGTCAACATCTTAACATTGAGGGTAGATAATTAATGAACAAAGTACTTATTATGAATCTTGCTTCACATACTTATGATTGACTGAATCTACTTAATATATAAAGTACTCCATCTAAATATTCTTAAAGATGTAAAGTCATTTGATAATCTCCTGAATTTACTCCTAATGCAATAAATTTCCTTTATCTTTCCTCCCTTCTTCAACATATTGCTAAAGGCAATTTCCTTTCTCTCCTTGTGATTTTCTGCATGAAGTCACTCTATCAGTATAAACAGAAGGTAGTAGTGATGAGTATACACTGAAGAACATTATTGAAATGGAGAGACAGAATGGAAAATGGGAAATCATTCACAGATTTTAGGATAGCACTCTTAGAAGGAACTTCAGAAAGCATCTAAGAAGCAATATTCTTTAAGCATCTTCAATAAATGATTCTATAGTCTTTCCTTGATTGCCTCCTATTAAAGAGACAGAACTTCCTTCTGAATTTGAATATTACTTGTTATCATTCATAAACTGTAATGGGCTGAGGCTTGAGTTGATGCACTGAGGTCCCAAGCACATGAGGCTAAATAGTAATTGGACCATACTCTATTAATATATAAGCTTGGAGAAATAATGGCCCCCACCCACTCTTTGTGCAAGTCCTGATGTGTTGTATAGGAAATGACGATTTTGGTGGGTGGAGGCAGAGGAGTGGAAAAGGAAGGGGAGGAGAGACTTTTGGATTTGCCATTGCCATGGTTGGCTCGGCTTGCGTCTCTCTCTGTTAGCTGGCTTCCTGTCGCAACTGCCTATATTTGCTATCGCAATCTTTCTTGCCTATATTTGCTATCGCAATCTTTATTCACCTCTTCACTTCAATAAATATTGAAGATTTTCCCCTTAACCTGAATTCCTGACTCCGGCTGATTTTAAATATGCGGTCATTACAATAAACTATCTTTATTTTGTTTTTCATTCCCTTACATGCCATTCCTGAACAAACCTCTGTTATCCCTTAACTCACAATCTTATAACTGTTGGGTTATGAGAGCCATGGGCCAGTGGCTGCTGGAGGTCTAATTCAGACCTGTAGAATGGATCTCTTCATATGAGAGGATGATAATACAAGGAGACTGAGAGGCACTTGCTTTTCTCTGACTTCTGTCCCGAGAGACAGTTGTGTTGTCTGACTTCTCTCCTCTTCCCTCTCTCTCCAATTTAGTTCATTCCCGCTTCACAAGCAATACCTGTGTCAGTAAAGGCTACTTTGCAACTCCTTCAGATGTTATGATTCACAGCTGTGGAGGCTCTCTGAGAATTGGCCTGCCCCTTCACCAAGGTATGGTCCTTAACACATAACATTCATGTTATCTTATTGAACACTAATCTTTCTTCCACATTAAAATATGTACAAGATACAAAAAGTTATCCACAATGCCATATCACTTTTAACTTTAATTTTCTCTGCTCTAGGCTAAACATCCAAAATATGGATTCCAATATTCATATTAAGAATCATAGAATCACAGAATTTCAGAATTTGTTTTAATTTTATTTAATGAAGTGAGGTTATATATGTGTGTGTGTGTGTGTGTGTGAGTGTGTGTGTGTGTATATTCATACACACATATATTAATGTGACATCCATTTTGCTGTTATTTTGTCATATGAATTAACATGCTTGCTTATATATAATTTCTATCAATTTTTTTCATATTATAGTAATTGTTCTTATGATATGGAGACACCTAACCCTAATAATTGATATAATAATAGGCTATTCATGACATATTAGTCTACAAGAATCACCTGATTTTTTCCCTTAGGCATTTTTGTCTTTTATAATTTATCTTCTGGGTTTTTTTTTTTCTTATCTAATATGCTCCATTGACATATTTATTAATTTAAAATATATCAAATAGTTTTAAAGATTATTGTCTTTTTACATATGGAGATGTGAAAAAACTAGTCCCTTAATTCTTATTTTAATATATATATATAATATATATATACATATATATATATTTTGACTGAAACTTGACCCATAACTAGTCATCTTAATTTTCATTCTGCCAAATATATTTTTTTTAATTTTAATAGCTTTTTATTTACAAGTTCTATGCATGGGTAATTTTACAGATTGACAATTGCCAAACCTTTTGTTCCAATTTTTCCCCTCCTTCCCCTCACCCCCCCCCCCAGATGGCAGGATGACCAAAATATATTAAAGTATAAATTAAATACAAAATAAGTATACATGTCCAAACCATTATTTTGCTGTACAAAAAGAATTGGACTCCGAAATATTGTACAGTTACCTGTGAAGGAAATCAAAAATGCAGGCAGGCAAAAATATAGGGATTGGGAATTTGATGTAATGGTTCTTAGTCATCTCCCAGAGTTCTTTCACTGGATGTAGCTGGTTCAGTTCATTACTGTTCCATTAGAACTGATTTGGTTCATCTTATTGCTGAAGATGGCCAGGTCCATCAGAATTGATCATCATATAGTATTGTTGTTGAAGTATATAATAATCTCCTGGTCCTGCTCATTTCACTCAGCATCAGTTCATGTAAGTCTCTCCGGGGTCTTTCCGAAATTATCCTGTTGGTATTTCTTACCGAACAATACTATTCCATATTATTCATATGCCACTATTTATTCAGCCATTCTCCAATTGATGGGCATCTACTCAGTTTCCAGTTTCTCGCCACTACAAAGAGGGCTGCCACAAACATTCTTGCACATACAGGTCTCTTTCCCTTCTTTAAGGTCTCTTTGGGATATAAGCATAGTAGTAATACTGCTGGGTCAAAGGGTATACACAGTTTGATAACTTTTGGGGCATAGTTCCAAATTGTTCTCCAGAATGGCTGGATGTATTCACAATTCCACCAACAATGTATTATTGTCCCTGTTTTCCCACATCCCCTCCAACATTCCACATTATTTTTCCCTGTCATTTTAGCCAATCTGAGAGGTGTGTAGTGGTATCTCAGAATTGTCTTAATTTGCATTTCTCTGATTAATAATGACTGGGAGCATCTTTTCATATGACTAGATATAGTTTCAATTTCTTCATCTGAGTACTGTCTGTTCATATCCTTTGACCATTTATCAATTGGAGAATGCCTTGTTTTTTTTTATAAATTAGAATCACTTCTCCATATATTTTAGACATGGGGCCTTTATCAGAACCTTTGACTGCAAAAATGTTTTCCCAGTTTATTGCTTCCCTTCTAATCTTGTCTGCATTAGTTTTGTTTGTACAAAAATTTTTCAATTTGATATAATCAAAATTTTCTATTTTGTGATCAGTAATGATCTCTAGTTCTTCTTTGGTCATACATTCCTTCCTCTTCCACAGGTCTGAGAGATAAACCATTCTGTTTTCCTCTATTTGTAATCTCATTCTTTATGCTTAGGTCATGAACCCATTTTGACCTTATCTTGTTGTATGGTATTAAGTGTGGGTCAATGCCTAGTTTCTGCCGTATTAGTTTCCAATTTTCCCAGCAATTTTTGTCAAACAGTGAGTTCTTATCCCAAAAGCTGGGGTCTTTAGGTTTGTCAAACACTAGAGTATTAAGATTATTGACTGTTTTGTCCTTTGAACCTAATCTATTCCACTGATCAACTAATCTATTTCTTAGCCAATACTAAATGGTTTCTGCCAATTAATTTCAATGAAATTAGGGGCTAGGAAAAGAGGGTGCAATAGTCATTATTTTCAATAATCAGGCAACTCTACTTAACAATCCAATTGAAGCACAAGTTAAGACATTACTTGTCATTAAAAACAAAAAATAAACAGCACTTAGTCCCTTTCCAAAATTACTGAATAAAGCAAAATTAGCATTGTTGTACCATGAGTTCAAGGATCTCTGCTCATTTTCATTTCTAAAAGCTTACCACTGAATTCTTTCAATTTCTATTTCACCTAGTGGTTTTACAATATCAGGATAGGTTTCCTTGATAATTTTCCCTCTATCTCCCTTACTAGATTTTCAAAATCACTTTTGAGCCCTTCCATAAGCTGAGCCTGTTGCTTTTCTTTTTTTTCTTTCTTTTTTCTTGGAGGGTTTGGATGTAGGAGCTTTGACTTTGTTATCTTCTTCTGAACGTGGGTTTTGCTATTTCTTATTCCCATACTAAATTTCTATGATCAGAATTTTTTTTGTGGTCTGCTCGTTTTCCCAATCTAATTCTTGGCTTTTAACTCTTTGTTAAAGCAGTTCTCTGTTTTCAGGGTGGAGGGTGCACTGTTTCAAGCTTCAGGAGTTTTGTGCAATTGTTTTCAGAGAGCCTTCTAAAGACCTGACCACAAGCCCTCTTTTCTGTCCTAAAGCTGTTAGGATTATTCCCACTCCATTGTAACTGTAAGATCTAGTGTGCTAAAGAAACATCGTCTTTCCTGTGGGTTAATAAAGAGTCCTCATGTGAGCTGAGGCCTCAAGAAGCTGCCACTGTTATTACCTATAATGTCTGGACTGGCTCTCTGGAGGGCCTCAGGATCATTCAGAGTCAGAATCTGTCAAAGTCCTTGGCCTTTAGGAGGAGAAGTAAAGGAGGTGGGCAAGCTGCCACTCAGCTCATTAAAGATGAATCCTGGACTCTCTAGTTTGGAGCCTGAAGTGTTCTCTCCTCGGCATGCTACAGCATAGGGACTCTGATCTCTCTCCCTCAACCCTCCAATCCTTGCCTATGATTATCTCACCACCATATATTCAGCAAGATCCAATCCTGAGGAAAGCCATCACATTACCATGTCATCTAAATATATGATTATTGAACCATTATCTCACATTGAGTAGGTAATTAGCCTTAAGGGCTCTGCTGTTTTATATTCAAGTACATATTTTCAGAATTCCAGCCCTCTACATTTACCCCTGCCCACTTTTGGTTTGTTGATTCTCCAAAGTTCTTTCAGCCTACTGACAAACTTTTTCTGTTGACCTTCTAAGTTGTCTTTAGTGTTTCTGGGCTGAGAAATCTAGAAACTGCTAGTACTATGATGATTCAAACGTCCCTAAGCTGATTTCTGCTTTGCTGGTGCTGGTGCTGGGCCAGGGCTGTCCTAGTGCTGTTTACATTGGGGCTGCATGTGGGGCTCTATACTCTGGAGCCATAAACATTTTCTGCTGAGTTTCCATGTCATTTGTGGTGTTTCTGGGCTGAGAGGTCTGGAAGTACCCAATACTACTTCAGAGGTTTTTAGTCCAGTTCCAGCTTTGATGGATCTAGGATCAGTGGTGGGGCCCAGGCTGGGGCTGAACAATCATGGTTTGTACCAGGACTGCTTGCTAGACTCCACCTTAGTGCAGGAGCCCTTTCCTGCTGACCTTCTACACTGTCTTCTGTTAGAAAATTACTCTACTCCATCTTTTGAGCTATTTTCATGCTCTAAAATTTGTTTAGAGTCATTATTTAAAAAAAAAAAATTGAAGCAGCTTGGGGAGGGATCACTTCCTAGTCTTATACTTAATGAATGGACTTAAAGATGAAAATTGGGTGAGGGGTTTGTATTGAATAATAGAAAAGATATTTCTTCAAAGACAAATGAAAAGAAGTATGGAAAGATGAAAATTTATTGAGGAGAAGATGAGAAAGAGATGTTCATCTCTGAATGGCAGATAGCTTCATTCTTCTCAAGGAGTCCAAATCATCTTCAGAAAATAAAGAAATATATATAGATAGATATAGATAGATAGATAGATAGATAGATAGATAGATAGATAGATTTCCATGCCCAGGAAATCTAGAGAGCAGAATAGAATAAATCAATCAATATTTTAAACTAGGGACAAATAAGTTCTTAATCATTTTGAGAATATACAGTGCATTGGATAAAGGCATATAAAGCCACCTAGAGAAATATCTCTATATCAGTGGGAAAAAATGAAACACACCCTATAATCCTATCTATGCTTACCTGGTTAATATTCAGAAGCTTTAAAAAAGAAATTCACTTGAAAGGGCAAGGAAGAATTTCCTCCTCTCACTTTTCCTTACACATATAAATATGTGCTTATCAGAATATCCATTTGTGCCTAAAGTTGGAAAAAGAACCCACAGCAGCTAGGAACAATAACCATTGTAGTTTAGAAATAAATGAATAGCACCTTTGAAATAAAAGTTTTGGGATACAAATTCATAAAGCCTTGAAGACTGCTACATAATGGGAACTTTTAGAAAGTGCTACAAAGGAAGAAAAGGAATCCCATAAGCAAGAGTTTTGTGTTACTCTTTAGTATACTCTACACATGTACCTTACTATCACATACTCAGTGTCTGAACCCAGTCTCCCCAGAGACATTATAAGTGCACATAAAGGTCCCACTCTCAGTTTTGGAAGAAATCATAACTTCTGTTCTTGTTTAAGTTTTTTAGTATGGATACTTTTTTCCCCTCAAGAGCTAATTGAAGTCAATGACTGATAATAGAAAAGATATCATTTATGTTATATAATTTATATAATTATAAATAATATTATAAAATTAATAATATTTTTAAAATATAGGTTGCCAATGTCAAACTCAGAACCATGGGCAGAGAAACACTCAGTCTTTTTCTGGATAACTGATCTGACAATGAATAGGGAAGTTGAATAAGTAGCTAAAGAGGATGTTATAAAGGGCATAGCAAGTTGTGAGGAGAGCAGAAAACTTTATCTGTGGGTAATGAGGTCAGAACAAATCAAGCCATTGTCAATCCAGCAGATCCATCTTTTTTTTAACAACTATTTTAGTAGGCTCTTCAATAAATGTATTGTCATTCACTTTCTGGGGGAAATAAAAAAAAAGTTCATTTTTGCAATGCCAAAGTGCTTAACTGAGTTTGATAACCTAACTATTGTTTAGCTTATAAAGAAATAAACTCTCCTAGAAGTCAGAGTAAAAAGGTCTATTTTTCAAAAAAAATGTATATAGTTTCATGCCTATGCTGTTGTTGTTTAATTATGAATTTCTCAAAAAGAATTTTTTTCTCTCCTCCTAAAATTTGCTGTCAGAGATAAATTCTTAGCAGTGTTTGGAACTTAATGTTGGCTTCCCATGCAGAAAGCTAGTTACATGAAGTGCTGAAATTTCTCCACCAGCTTTTTTCAGCGAAACTATAAATAACAGCTATATTGTGCCTTGGGAAAACAAACATGGGCTCAAAACTTTATTAAAAGTTATTTTTCTCCCTTGAACTGCTGTGTAAGTCACCTATGGGCTAAACCTCATAACTTATGTTTTATCCTTAGCAGACAAGAAATACAGTAATTGGTTTGTCTGACTATGTATCTCTTCCCAAAAAATCAAAACAAAATAAGTGATGGAGTTAGTGAGGCAAAGCTGGTAAAATGACAAATAGACAATATGCCCAGCAGATTAATTTTTAGATGACTTGGTTAAAGGTCAAGGACACTAAAAACACTATACTAAAATATTCTTCTGGAGAATGTTTTTAGATAATCAACTGGGCTTCATAAGTTAGAGGATTCTGATTGACTGTAACTTATCTTGTGCTCTTGTAGTGTATTAATAAAAAAAAAAAAAAAGCATGCCCTTTAGTATGAGAAATGTGTCTCATATGGGATGAATATATTGTTCAAAATAAGAAGATATATTTCATTTTATAATTGGCCAAAAATTCCTGAAGAATAGTTGTTCAGTTTCAAAAGGTATATGAGTGAATAAAAGACTTCTTTGACTTTAAGAAATCTAGCTATCACCAGAATGTCTTATTTCTTTCATCCAATGCTTTTCTTTAAAAAACAAAACAAAATGAATGCTGGGACAAGATGTTTGTATACAAATCAAGGCATTGTAAAATAATAAGTAAAAAAATGACAAAACACCCAAATAGGATATAGATTATTAACCATTTTTCATTTCCCTCACCCCCCCCCAAAAAAAAAAAAAAAAAAAAAAAAACTATTGATAACTATTTCACATATTCCCTTGGTAGATTTTTCTTTTGAGTTGAATGGAATTAAATACATCCTCTTTCTGCCCTAAATCCCAGAAATTCTAATTAAAATGACTCTGTTCACTAAAGAAAAAGGAAAAGGAAAATAAAAAAATAAAAAAATGTGGTTTTCTAAGGGATATATGTGTGTATACATATATATATATATATATATACATGTATGTATGTATGATGAAAACAGCACAATACACTTTATAACAACTAAAGGCTTATTTAAGCTAAATATCCAAAAAAAAAAAAAAATGACCTAGCAGGAGAGAAAGGAATGCATTCTTTTTGTTTTGAATATCTAGAGAGAGCAAAAGATAAAATTCTAGTAACTTTAGTTTAGAGTGCACTTTTGCATTGATTGAAATCCCATTAAGGAAAAGAATGTAAATTCATGATGGAATGTAAGCTCCAAGAGGGTAAGCACTGATTTATTTTCTTGTCTACTCAAGTACTGACAAGCAGCAGACCTTGAATAAATGTCAGTCCAGTAACTAATGGATTGATTGATGATGTTGAATAAAATTGACTTATCTCATTCCTGAAAAGGACTATGTAATGAGATGGTCAAGAAATCAATGAACAAAGTATAAATGGACAAGAGTTCACACTATAAAGATTCCAAAAAGGCCAGGAAAAAAACACAGCACTGAAGGAAAACAAAGAACATAGTTCTAAAGGTGGAAATGACCTTAGAAATCATCTAATTCAACTTCCCCTTTTTATGATTGATGAAACTTCAACCTAGAAAAGTTAGATGATTTATCAAAGCACACTCACACAGCAAATAAGAGACTCAGCTCAAAAACATCCTGAGGTTTTCCGAATGTAGTTCTTATGTTGTTGTTTCTATTTCTTTTTTTCAAGAGTTGGTGTACACTAATGAAAAAATGGAACAAGAGACATACAAAAAAAATAAACACTTAATTTTCTCTTGCTCACATACATTTTGATTTAATCCATTACATTCAACAAAATATCAAATGCTTATATACTCCATTATACATACTAAGTGCCGAAGTTACAAAGACAACAAAGAAAAAGGTGACAATTTTAGGGAGCTAATAGTCTATTGACAGAGGGAGAAACTATCATTTAAATAGGCATTGATCAACACCTAACAGCCTATACCAAGATAAGGCTGAAATGGGTTCATGGTTTAGACCAAAAAAATGATACTATAAGCAAATTAGAACAAAAAAGGATACTCTACCTCTCTGCTGGAGATCTGGTGTGCAGAAGGAAGGAATTTATGGTCAAAGAAGAACTAGAAGACATCATGAAATGCAAAATGGAGCATTTTGGTTATGTTAAATTGATTTTTTTTTTTTTTTTGGTACAAGCAAACCGAATGCAGACAAGATTAGAAAGGAAGCAGAAAACGGGGGAAAGATTTACATCCAAGAGTTCTAATAAAAGCATTTTTTCCCTAAAATATATAGAAAGTTGACATAAATTTATAAGAATATAAACTATTCTCTAAATGACAAATATCCAAAGGGATATGAACAATTTTAGACATTTAAATTGAAACTATTTCTAACTATATGAAAAAAATGTTCTAAATCACTATTGGTCAGAAAAATACAAATTAAGACAATTCTGAGCTACCATTACACATTTCCTAGATTGCTAAGAAGACAGGAAAACAATGATAAATGTTGGAGGGGATATGAGTTGGAGGGGATATGGGAAAATTGGAATACTAATATTTTGTTGATTAATTGTTGATTGATCCAACCATTCTGGAGAGCAATTTGGAATTATGACCAAAGGGCTATCAAAGAGTGCATACCTACCCTTTGATCCAACAGTGTCTCTACAGGGCCTGTATCCCAAAGAGATTATAAAAAATGTAAAAGGTTGAATATGTGCAAAGACATTTGTGACAACCCTTTTTGTGATGGCAAAAAAAAACTGGAAACTGAGTGGATGTCCATCAGTTCGAGAATGAATAAGTTATGGTATATGAAAGTAATGGAATATTATTGTTCTATAAGAAACCATCAACAGGATGATTTCAGAAAGACCTAGAGAGACTTACATGAACTGATGTTAAATGAAGTGAGTAGAACCAAGAGAATATTATACACACCAACAACAAGATTATTCAATGATCAATTTTGATGGACAAAACTCTTTTCAACTATATGATGGAGAAGCCATTTGCATCCAAAACGAGAACTATGGGAACTGAATGTGGATCCCAACAGTATTTTCACCTTTTTTGAGTTGTTTGCTTGCTTTTTGTTTTATTTCTCATTTTTTTCTTTGATGTGATTTTTCTTTTGCAGCATGATAAATGTGGAAATAGAACTATGATGAATATAATGAGTATTCATGATTCAAAAAAAGCAATGTTGTACCATAATATATACATTATAGAGAGGTAATAGACTTAGGGTATAGAATAAGACATACATTTTTAATAGGCATTGAGGGAATTTGTTTGGCTTAGCTATTCATATTTGTTACCAAGAAATATGCTCTCTTTCCCCCCCTCATGAGATGGGAGTTAGGAGGCAGAGAAAATATTTTTTATTAACTTGAAGTAAAACATAGATCACTACAGATATATAGAATGTTTCATGGAGTGTCTTTTTTTCCCTTTGTTTCATGCACTTTCAAAGGAGGTCAATGTATTATGAATTTTACTTTATTGCTTTATTTTAGTACAAGAAACTTCTCATAAAAATAATCACATATAAATGATTGTAATCTAAAAATAAAACAGATTAGCAAAACTCAAAGTGTAAAAAATTAACATAGTAGGGAATTCAATATTTATTTTCTCATCACCTAAGTATTCCATGATAATCATTCCTTATGACTATTCCATAATTTTCTACTTTTCTTTGAGCTCTGTTCTGGTTAGCATGAATTATGATTCTTTTTCTTGTTCACACCTAGTAGTAGGAAAATTATAATCATGCATAGTCTATGAGCAATTGCAAATACTATCTGATGGAACTGTGTGTGATAACCGCGTTTTAAAATCATCCAGAGTCAGGAATTCAGGTTAAGGGAAAAATCTTCAATCTTTATTGAAGTGAAGAGGTGAAAAAGGATTGCGATAGCAATATGGGCAGCTGCTACAGGAAGCCAGTTAGCCGAGGGGGATTGGAGATGAAGGACCATCTTGATAACAATGCGAGCAGCTGTTTCAAGATGCCAGCCAGCAGTCTTTCCTTCCGCTTCCCTTTCCACTCTCTTGCCTCCACCCACCAAAAACGTCATTTCCTATACAACACATCAGGACTTGCACAAAGAGTGGGCGGGGGCCATTCTTTCTCCAAGCATATATATTAATAGTGTATGGTCCAATTACTATTTAGCCTCATGTGCTTGGGACCTCAGTGCATCAACTCAAGCCTCAGCCCATTACAACTGTGGACATTTACTTTTGAAAAAGAAGACATATAATTTACTATGTTCAGTATGTGAATATATACTGTGAAAAATGAATGTTACTATATGAACAGTTATTAGGGGAAATATAACAATCATTCACATTTTTGCATTGCCTTCATGAAGGACTTTCTTTCCTAAGCTGTTGAGGTAAATATAATAAAGTAGGAAATGAAAAATCATATTTTTGAGTATCTTATATATGTTAACACAAAGTGCGAGTATAATGAGTATAAGAATCTAGTACATCTTTAATACAATTCTTCTAATTCCAAAATCAATCCTATTCTACTATCCAAAAAATACTTTAAAGAAAGAGCAGGTGTTTTATATTCTTTTCAGAGCAGAGAACAACAACCAATGATTAGAAGTTTTGCAAAGATAGATATAAATTCGTATTATTTTACACATTTTAAATAATTAGAATTTTGAGATAAAGAAAAGAAGAGAAAAACAAAGTATAAAAAACATAAAGAGAGAGAGAGAGAGAGAGAGAATTGAAAGGGAAATAATTATTTGTGTTAAGTAGTGAATTCATCATGTAAAGTATTCTAGTTGAGGTGACAGGACTATCAGGAAGGTTAAAGTTGAAAACCCCTTAATGTGATAAATTTTCATTATATTATCATCAGAGTCATTTGACTACGATTTTGTGATTCTTAAACTAATCCATCCCAATCCATATGATCTAAGGTTATGCTTAATATACTTGTCACACAGACTTTGACACAGACATACACATTCTGTTTCTTTCTCATACACACAATTGTAAAGGAATCAATATTATTTCAAATGTTTATTTTTGTTCTCTATTCCTTGCCATTTCTACATTAGTGAAAAATCAGCAATAGGAACCAAAGATATCTCTTTATTTTCATTTCCCTTGGAAAGATTTTCGTTATTTTATTCAATGAGAAGAGAATCAGAAGGGCTCTTTTACAGGAAAATGTGTACTACTAAATGAATGGACAGATGGAAGTGCCAGGAGCTAAGATGGTGGAGTGAATCCAGGAAGCTGCTAGAGCTCTCCCAATTTCCCTCAAAAACCACATGAAACCAGGCCTCTCAATAGTCTTAAGAAATGAAACTACTCTCCAGCTTAAGATAGATTGGAAGGTTTTCAAAAAGGTCAGTCTCTGTGAGGTAAAAGGGGTGTTCAGCACAACTTGAACAGTCTTGGAAAACCAGTGAAACAGTTTTAAATATAACATATCAGAAACTGAAACCCTCAGGCACTAGTCTCAATACAGACCATAGGGCAGCCCCCAGTCCCAGCTCAGAAGGCAAATTCTGGGAAAGCAGACTATTTCCTAGAAAGAACACATAAAACTAACCCCTGCAAACACAGAGACTCCTGTGTGTTGTAATACACGGGAGAGCTGTTGTAATACATGGGAGCCACCTAACAGTACCTGCTGGAGATTCAACCCAGAATGGATCTTCTTTTGTGAGAGGATGATACAAAGATACTGAGAGGCTATTGCTGTTCTCTGACCTCCCCAACTGAGAGGCTGTTACATTGTCTGACCTCTCCAACTGAGAGGCTGTTACATTGTCTGACCTCCCTCCTCTTCCCTCTGCCTCCAATTTATCTCATTCCCAGTCCACAACACCTGTGTCAGCAAAGGCTGCCCTGAAACTCCTTCAAGTGCTATGATTCACAGCTATGGAGGCTCATGGCGAATTGATCTGTCCCTTAACGCTTGTACTCAAAGCCAAGGCTTAGAGCTGCACAGGAAGCTTGGCAAAACATCTCCTTTACTTCAAGAATAGAGCTCAACCTTAAAAAGTACAAAGAAGAAACAAAAAATAGAGAAGAAAAGAAAATATGCAAGAAATAGAAAAGAACTTTTAAAATAGCTACTGTGGTAACAGGGAAGAGCAAAACACCAATTTAGAGAAGGAACAAAATGTCCACAGCAGAAGTCTCAAAGAGAGATGCCAATTGGTCTCATTCCCCAGAAAGGCTTCTTGGAAGAGCCTTGATCTTAAAGATATTAAAAGGAAAATATGAGAGTTAGATGAATAAATGATAAAAATAAGAGATATGCAACAGTTAACAGTTTGGAAAAAAATAAAAGGAAAATTTTATCGAAGGCAAATAATTCCCTAAAAAAAATACAATTGAACAAATGCAAAAAAAGAAAAAATACACAGAAGAAAACATTACCTCGAAAATTAGAATTAATCAAATGACAAAAAGAGATAGAAAAGCTAACTTTCTATCTATTTCTTCTTGTAATTGACCTAACTTCTCCTCTAAGAATTTGGATGCTCTACCAGGTGGTGATCCTTTATTTTTTCATCTCTACACTAAAGAGATTAGACAAAATGATCTTCAAGATCCCTTTTTGGATCTAGATTTATGATTCTAACTGTATAATCAATCAACCAATAAATATTAAGTACATAATACATTAAGTCACATTGTTTCCTACAGTACAAAAAGAAATGAAAGACAGTCTCTTTCTTCAAGAATTTTACAATCTAATCTGAATATCTTTGGGCATATAATTCAAATTTTAAAAATTGTGCAGAAATACTTCTGCTTTCCATGCAGCTAAATCTTCTTATATTTTTTTACTTCATTTTATTTTTTCTCAATTTTATGTTTAAAAAAACTATTTTAAAAATTGCACTCTAAATTCTCTCCCTCCTCTTTTTTTTCTTTCTCCCCTCCTCATTAAAACAATTTGATATAAATTATACATGCTGTCATATAAAACATTTCCATATTAGTTATGTAGCAAAATAAAACAGTTACACGACCACACCCCCTCCTTCCCATCAAAGAAAAATAATAAAATTAAAATATTAAAAAGTGCTCTTTGCAATCTGGAATTATGCCCAAAAAGTTATCAAACTGTGCATACCCTTTGATCCAGCAGTGCTACTACTGGGCTTATACGCCAAAGAAATACTAAAGAAGGGAAAGGGACCTGTATGTGCCAAAATGTTTGTGGCAGCCCTGTTTGTAGTGGCTAGAAACTGGAAATTGAATGGATGCCCATCAATTAGAGAATGGCTGGGTAAATTATGGTATATGAATGTTATGGAATATTATTGTTCTGTAAGAAATGACCAGCAGGATGAATACAGAAAGGCTTGAAGAGACTTACATGAACTGATGCTAAGTGAAATGAGCAGAACCAGGAGATCATTATACACTTCGACAACAATATTATATGAGGATGTATTCGGATGAAAGTGGATTTCTTTGACAAAGAGACCTGAGTTTCAATTGATAAATGATGGACAGAAGCAGCTACACCCAAAATAAAGAACACTGGGAAATGAATGTGAACTATTTGCATTTTTGTTTTTCTTCCCGGGTTATTTTTACCTTTTGAATCCAATTCTCCCTGTGCAACAAGAGAACTGTTTGGTTCTGCAAACATATATTGTATCTAGGATATATTGCAACATATCTAAGATATATAGGACTGCTTGCCATCTAAGGAAGGGGGTGGAGGGAGGGAGGGGAAAAATCGGAACGGAAGTGAGTGCAAGGGATAATGTTGTAAAAAAATTACCCTGGCATGGATTCTATCAATATAAAGTTATTATAAAATAATAAAAAAAAGTGTGCTTTGATCTGAATTCAGACTTCACCAGTTCTTTCTATGGAAGTAGTACTTTATATTTAACTTAGATTACTTTATTGATCAGAAGATCATCTTTCACAGCAGATCATCCTTATGATATTCCTTTTACTGTATACAGTGTTCTGCTTTTGCTAACTTCACTTTGCATTAGTTCATACGTCTTTCAAGTTTTTCCCCAATTGTTATTTCTTAAACTACATTAGTTCTATATCACAATCATATCATAATAACTTTCTTAGGTATTCCCTAATTGATAGGTATCCCTCATTTCCAATTCTTTATCATTACTAAGAGAGCTATTATAAAATTTTGTATTCATATAGATACTATTGTTTTTTCTTTGGCCAGTTTGAGATACAGACTGGGTTGTGGAATCATCAGATCAAATTATATGCATGGGTTTATAACCCTTTGGGCTCTCGAATTGCTCTCCAGGATGGCTGAATGAGCTCACAGCTTCAATCATCTCAATTTTCCCATTTTCCTTCCAACATTTGTCATTTTCATTTTCTGTAATATAAGCCAACTCATATGATTGGAGTGGCAGCCCAGAATTATCTTAATTTGAATTTCTCTAATAAGTAGTGATTTAGAATATTTTTTCATATGTATATAGGTAGATTTATTTATTGTCTTTCAAAATTGCCCACTTTTTATCCTTTGACCTCTTACCAATTGTAGAATGGCTCTTTTTTTTTTTATCTATTTGACTTAATTATCAGAGATATAAGGCCTTTATCAGAGATACTTGCTGAAATGTATTTTTGTTGTTTTACAGTTATGATTGCCTTGGTTCAGTCATTTGAGGTATGTACAACTCTTTGTGACCTCATTTGGGGTTTTCTTGGAAAAGATACTGAAATAGTTTGTTATTTCCTTCTCCAGCCCATGTTACACATAAGAAACAGACTAATTTGGTTAGATCACTTGGCGAGGGTAACACAGTAAGTTTCTGAGATTGGATTTTGTACTCTTGAAAATGAAGGTTCTTGTTTTTTTTGTTGTTGTTGTTGTTTTGTTTTGTTTTAAATTTATTTTTTTAATATACATAGTTTTATGAATCATGTTGATAAAAATCAAAGAGAAAAAACAGGTAAGAGAAAAAAAACAGAAAAAAATAAATGAACATAGCATGTGTTGATTTATAGTCAGTCTCTTAAGTTGTTTTTCTGGATGCAGATGGCATTTCTTTGGACATAAAATGGGATTGCTTTGAATCACTGAACCACTGAGAAGAAACAAGTCTTTCATAGTTTATCATCACACATTCTTGCTGTTATTGTGTACAATATATTCCTGGTTCTGCTTGTTTTGTTTCACTCAGAATCAATTCATGTAAATCTTTCCAGGCCTTTCTAAAATCAGCTTTTTCATCATCTTTATAGAACTATAATATTCCATTAACTTCATATTTCACAACTTATTCAGTCATTCTCCAATTGATAAGCATCTACTCATTTTCCAATTCTTTGCTACCACAAGAAGAGCTGCTACAAACATTTTTGCACATGTGGGTCCTATTCTCTCCTTTATGATTTCCTTAAAATACAGATGAAGTAGTGATACCATTGCATCAAAAGGTAGGCACAGTTTGATAGTCCTTTGGGCATAGTTCCAGATTGCTTTACGGAATGATTGGATCATTTCACAACTCCACCAACAATGCATTAGTGTCTCAGTTTTCCCACATGTCCTTCAGTATTTATCATTACTTTTTCCTGTCATCTCATACAGTATGAAAAGTATGAGGTGAGTTCTTAAGAATCATTTTAATTTGCAATTCTTTAATCAATACGTATTTAGAACATTTTTTCATATGATTATAGATGGCTTTAATTTTGTAATGTGAAAATTGTCTGTTTGCATCCTTTGAGCATTTATCAGTGAAAAATGACTTGTATTCTTATAATGTGATGCTGTTTTTTTATACATATTTTAGAAATGAGACCTTTATCAAAAGCACTGTCTGTAAAGATTTTTTTCTGAACTTTGTAATTCCATTTTTTTAATCTTCTTTCTGTTGGGTTTCTTCATGGAAAAAACTTTTTTTTTAATTTAATGCAATCAAAGTTGTCCCCTTTGCCTTTCATAATATTCCCTAGTTCTTTGATCTTAAGTTCCTCCTTTCTTCTAAGATCTAATAGGTAAATGATCCCCTGTTCAAATTTCTTTGTGATATCATCCTTTAGGCCCAAATCATGTACCCATTTTAATGTTATTTTGGTATGGGGTATGAGATATTAGTCTATGCTGAGTTTCTGACATATTTTCCAGTTTTCTCAGCAATTTTTGTCAAATACTGAGTTCTATTCCTAAAACTAGAGTTAGGGGGTTTATCAAATATCAAATATTGACAGGCCTTGATTTTTGTGTCATGTGTATCTACTCTATTCTGTGATCCAGCACTCTATCTTTTACCCAGTACCACATAGTTTTGATGACTGCTACTTTTTAATATAGTTTTAGATTTGTTACTGGTAGGACACCATCTTTTGCATTTTAAAATTAATTTCCTTGATATTCTTGACCTTTTATTCTTACAGATAAATTTTGTAATTATTTTTCTAGTTCTATAAAATAATTTTTAGCAGTTTAATTATTGTCGGCACTGAACAAGTAGACCAATTTATGCAGAATTGTCATTTTTGTCATATTATCTCAGCCAATAAATTTGATAACCTAAATGAATTAGGTAACTGCCTCCAAAAATATAGGCTTCCCAGATTAACAGAGGAGGAAGTAAATTGTTTAAATAGTTCCATTTCAGAAAAAGGAATAGAGCAAGCTATTAATCAACTCCCTAAGAATAAATCCCCAGAACCAGACAGATTTACATTGAATTCTACCAAACATTTAAAGAACAATTAGCTCCAATGCTATATATATACTATTTGAAAAACTAGGGAATGAAGGAGTCCTACCAAATTCCTTTTATAACACAGACATAGTACTGATACCTAAATCAGGTAGTTTGAAAACAGGGAAAGAAAATTATAGACCAATCTCCCTAATGAACATTGATGCTAAAATCTTAAATAAGATATTAGCAGAAAGACAACCGAAAATCACCCCCAGGATAATATACCATAATCAAGTAGGATTTATACCAGGGATACAGGGCTGGTTCAATATTAGGAAAACTATTAGTATAATTGACCATATTAATGACCAAATTATCAAAAAATCATATAATCATCTTAATTGATGAAGAAAAAGCATTTGATAAAATCCAACATTTTCCTATTAAAAAACACTTCAGAATATAGAAATAAATTGACTTTTCCTTAAAATAATCAGTAGTATCTATTTAAAACCATCAGAAAGCATCACATGTAATGGGAATAAACTGGAACCAATCAGAATAAAATCAGGAGTGAAACAACGTTGCCTGCTATCACCATTACTATTCAATATATATTAGAAATGCTAGCTTCGGCAATAAGAGTTGAGAAAGAGATTAAAAGAATTAGAGTAGATAATGAGGAAACCAAATTATCACTCTTTGCTGATGATATGATGGTATACTTAGAGAATCCCAGAGATTCTACTAAAAAGCTATTTGAAATAATCCACATTTTTAGCAAAGTTGCAGGATACAAAATAAATCCACATGTCATCAACATTCTTATATATCATTAATAACATCCAACAGTTAGAATTACAAAGAGAAATTCCATTTAAATTAACTACCAATAGTATAAAATATTTAGAAATCTATCTGACAGGGGAAAATCAGGAACTTAAAAAACCAATCATCCTTCAGACTCCCAAAAATTATTTTAATGATCTAGAAAAAATAACAATAAAGTTCATATGGAAAAACTAAAGGTCAAGAATTTTAAGGGAACTAATGAAAAAAAAAATCAAATGAAGGTGGCCTAGCTGTACCAGATCTAAAATTATACTATAAAGCAGTGGTTACCAAAACCATTTGGTATTGGCTTAGTAATAGACTAGTTGATCAGTGGAATGGGTTATGTTCAAAGAACAAAATAGTCAATAACTTTAATAATCTAGTGTTTGACAAACCCAAAGACCCCAGATTTTGGGATAAGAACTCACTGTTTGGCAAAAACTGCTAGGAAAATTGGAAATTAGTATGGCAGAAACTAGGCATTGACCCACACTTAACATCATACACCAAGATAAGGTCAAAATGGCTTCATGACCTAGGCATAAAGAATGAGATTATAAATAATTTAGAAGAGCGTAGGATAATTTACTTGTCAGACCTGTGGAGGAGGAAGGAATTTATGACCAAAGAAGAAATAGAGATCATTATTGATCACAAAATAAAAAATTTGATTATATCAAACTGAAAAGTTTTTATACAAACAAAACTAATGCAGAAAAGATTAGAAGGGAAGCAATAAACTGGGAAAATATTTTTACAATCAAAGGTTCTGATAAAGGCCTCATTTCCAAAATATATAGAGAATTGACTCTAATTTATAAGAAATCACGCCATTCTCTGTTGGAATCCTTACTAACTGCTAACTAATTAGAGTTGATCTAATCTTACAAGAAGATGTTTTGGGCAGAACCTGAAACAAGGTACTAAGTAGAACTAATTAATACAAGGCTTGTGTTCCCACCTTTACTCATTGGAGTCCACAAGTATGCTAGCTTCACAAAGTACACTTTCTAACTTCAAGGGAGTCCACACCTCCCTTAAAAAGCTCATTGGGCCAGAGAGCACTATGGGAGAAAACCCATAATCCCTCTCTCTGGAAGGAGCATAAATAGGCCAATGGACAACATTTTGGCGCCCTGAATGTGGGGCTAACAGACCTCCTCAGTGGATTTCAGTGGAAAAGCTCCGATCCTGATTCAAGTGGAAAAGCCTCTGATCCTGATCCAGTGGAAAAGACTCTTCAACCCAGAAATTAGGGTGAGTGCAACAAAGAAATTTTGTTAGAAGAGTTAAAGTAGAATTTCAGCTAAGATGGGACAGATATTTAGAAAACAGCCTGTTTCTGTTCAAGGAAAATGTTTAGAGAGTATTGTCAAAGTTATGGAAAGCCAAGGTTTAATTATAAGTTTACAGCAAATCACTGAACTTTTACAAACTGTAAAGGACATATGTCCTTGTTTCTCTCTTGATAAGGAATTAGATCTAAATGAATGGAAATTGGTTGGAGAGGATCTTTGTCAATTCTATGATAAAAATGGGCCTAACTCAATAATTAATACATATAATGTAATACAATTGGCTATAAGAAGTTATTTAAGTGATAGAATGATGAAAAGGAAAATACAGGAGGAAGAAGTGCCAACTTTACTAGGTGAAAAGGAGGACGGATCAGATGAGAATGGAGTTAATTACAATTCTGAGCATGATACTTCACAGCAGGAGGAATTAGGTGATTCCACATCTCATGACCCTCCCCCCGCAATTAACCCTTCATGGGTGGAACAAGGGGGAGGGAGAGAGACAGAAACACAGTCAGCTTCTCCTGTAAATCAGAATTTGACAAGATTAGAAAAAGCATTAATTAAAGCAAAAAATGAAGGAGAAGATATATCTGATTTTATAAATGCATATCCTGTGATTGAAGAGCTCAACTCCTCAGGTCAAAAAGAGAGAAAATACACTGCTTTTAATTTGGGAAAAATTAAAGATTTGAAAAAGGGTTGCACTCTTTATGGGACTACATCATCTTATGTGAAGATGTTACTAGATAATTTGTCTTATGAAATCCTAACCCCAAATGACTGGAAATCCATAACGAAAACTTGTCTAGAACCGGGACAAAATTTATTGTGGCTTTAGGAGTTTCATGAATTATGTAGGATTCAAGCCCAACTCAATAGGCAAACAGGAGCTGTTGTACAAATCACTTTTGACCAACTAGCTGGTGAAGGTCAGTATGCAGAGAGTTCAGAACAGATTTATTATCCCATAACAGTATATGAGCAAATTTCTAAGGCTGCAATAAAAGCTTGGAATTCTCTCCCTGGACAGAAAGATGGAAATAATGCAGCAACAGAAATAATTACTAGACATTTGGCTAAGGAAAATGCCAATGAGGTTTGCAAAAGAATTATATGGGGGCTAAACAAAGATGCTCCTTTAGAGGAAATCATAAGACGCTGTGCCACAGTGGGCACAAATGCTTATTATCCCCAGACTGTGATGATGAACATGGAAAGACAAGGTCCTTCTTGGCAGAGGAATTCTAGAGAAACTCGTCGATGTTTTCAGTGCGGAAAAATTGGACATCTAAGAGCCCAATGTAGATACAGAGACACAATGAGAAGACAGGGTGAGAGAAAACCCAAAACCCCATGTCCAAAATGTAACCGAGGCTTTCACTGGGCCTCTAAATGTATATTGACCCAGAGGAAGGAGAGACAAGGCCCAGCTCCAAAGTATCAATGAAAGGACAGGTGGGGCATGATAGCAGCTGAGGTTACACCCAGAGAGACTTTAGAAATTCAGAACTCTGATGTCATCAACCAACAGAAAAGCAATCAGGATTACAGTTGGGAAGAATACAGGCCTTTTAAGACAACAAGGCAATATCCAGTGCAAATGGCTCCAATGTAATTACCAGATGATGAGGAGAAATCCCAAATTTGGTAAATAGAAGGGAATTAGGTTAATTGCTTGGGGAAGAGGATCTGCTTATATTTCCACAGGTGGAAAAGGCTAACATTGTGACTGTCAAAAGAACTTTAAAATCTTCAGCTTTCAGTTCCTGAAAAACCAGCAAGAATCATTGGGTTCCCTGAGATGAAAAATTGTTGATGAGACTTTTTGCAGTACTTCAGAGCTTACAGGAATTATTAGATTCCTGGCACATGAACTCATGGACAATGGATTGCTTATGGACTATTTCTAGGACTTATGGACATGTGTAAATTTTCAGGTTGATTTATGTTGTTACATTACTACTAGCCTGTGTTATATTGCTATGTGCTTATGTAAATTATGTATAATGCCTCCCATATTGATGGATTTATGTATACCAGGTATATCTGTTACAAAGTTCTGGCCCATATTGATGGATTTATGTGTACCCCCTCAGAAACACCCTATGTTCTAAAACAAAACAAAGGGGGAGATGTTGGAATCCTTACTAACTGCTAACTAATTAGAGTTGATCTAATCTTACAAGAAGATGTTTTGGGCAGAACCTGAAACAAGGTACTAAGTAGAACTAATTAATACAAGGCTTGTGTTCACACCTTTACTCATTGGAGTTAAATGAGTTCACACCTCCCTTGAAGCTCTTTGGGCCAGAGAGCACTAGCATAAATAGAGCTTCAGTGGGCCAGTCAAAGAAGTTCTTCAGAGGAAGAAGCTACAAGTCGAGATTTCACCAGAATGACATGAAGAGCGGTGCTGGCTCTGGAGGCTGAAGAAAGCAGAGGCAGAAGCAAAGGACAAAGTGGCAAGAGCTCTTGGAACCAAGCAGAGAGATAGGCCTCTAAGCTAACCGGGCTATATTGGAGATAATAAAAGATCTGAACTTTTATCACCTGGCTGCGTTTTGAGAAGAAAAAGCTCACCACATTTTGGCACCCGAACAGGGACAAACAAAATCCTGATTCCAGGGAAGGCACCCAGAGAGAACTTTTATAATATTTTATAGAAGAACAAGAACCCAACATTTGAAACCCCAACAATTCTCCAATTGATAAATGGTCAAAGGATATGAACAGACAATTTTTGACTGAAGAAATAGAAACTATTTCTAGCCATATGAAAAGATGCTCCAAACCATTATAAATCAGAGAAATGCAAATTAAAACAACTCTCAGGGACCACTCTACACTTGTCAGTTTGACTAGGATGACAGGAAAATATAATGCTGGATATTGGAGAGGATGTGGGAAAACTGGGACACTGATGCATTCTTGGTGGAATTGTGAACAAATCCAACCATTCTGGAGAGCAATTTGGAACTATGCTCAAAAAGTTATCAAACTGTACATGCCCTTTGATCCAGCAGTGTTACTACTGGGTTTATATCTCAAAGAAATTTTAAAGACGGGAAAAAGACTTGTGTGTGCAAAAATGTTTGTGGCAGCTCTCTTGTAGTGGCTAGAAATTGGAAATTGAATGGATGTCTGTTATGGGCCAGAACTTGAAACGAGGTGCTAAGTCAGTGGAATTGATAGAGACAATAGTTATCTAATTTAGCATGGTGCTTAACAGTTCTCTAGTTCAGTACTTACTGTACTTACTATAGTTCTACAAGATTCACATGTTTGGTAAGAGGATATATAAAAGCTGGGAATTTCAGCCAGGATTCAGTTGGGGAGATTCATAAGCCAGAGAAGGCAGGAAGGAGCTCAAGCTCTTGGAACCAAGGCCAGACTTAAAGGCTCTCCAGAAAGCTGTCCAGTCCCAGGAAGGAGATAATAAAGGATCTAAACCATGAGAAAGCTAACCGGGCCACAGGAAAGGAGATAAGACTTGGAAAGAGACAATAAAGGATTAATTCCTGGCTACTTGTGTGGTGATTACTGAACTTTAATGAAGGCTGCCTACAGAGACCCCAAGAAAACCTCAAAAGAGAAGATTTCATTTTGAAGAGAATATTACAGATGTCCATCAATTGGAGAATGGCTGAACAAGTTGTTGTATATGAATGTTATGAAATATTATTGTTCTTTAAAAAATGACTATCAGAATGATTTCAGAAAGTCCTGGAGAGACTTACATGAACTGGGGCTGAGTAAAATGAGCAACACCAGGACAACATTATATACTTCAATAACAATACTATATGATGATAAATTCTGATATACATGGCTCTCTTCAACTATGAAAGGAATTAAATCAGTTCCATTTGTTCGATAATGAAGAGAACCAGCTAAACCCAGTGAAAGAACTATGGGAAATGAATATAAACCACAATATAGCATTTCCACTCCCTCTGTTTTTGTCAGCTTGAATTTTTTATTTCCTTCTCAGGTTATTTTTACCTTATTTCTAAGTCCGATTTTTCTTATGTAGGAAAAAAAAACAAAGAACTATGGGTATTTATACATATATTGTATTTAACATATACTTTTACATATTTAATATGTATGGGTCTACCTGCCATGTAGAGGAGGGGATGGGGAGAGAGGAAAAAGTTGGAACAGAAGGTTTTGCAAGGTTCAATGCTGAAAAATTACCTATGCATATATCTTGTAAAAAGCTATAATAAAAAATACTTAAAGGAAAACTTTCAAGGCCTACATCACCTCATAGGTAATTCTGTCATTCAATTTCATTTTTGGTAAAAGTAGACCAGTATCTGGTCTAAGGGGTATGTGTGTGTAATATATGAAAAGAAGCTTTCTCTCTTAGGTCAATTAACCATATTTCTTCTGTAATTTAGTTCAGTTCAATTAAAATTCAATTTGATTTAAAAAAAAAAAAAGAACAGAGAAGTTGAACATCTTAAATGACTTTCAAAAATTGATAGATCTCCAATTGATGAATCCTGTGTTAGACTTAACTATCTATCAATTATAACCATTATATGACATTTTAAGTGGAGACACTGCTTTAAACTCACAATATCAGATTACAAAAGAAATTCAAGAGGTTTTGAGAGAGGTTGAACTGGCTTTATCCAATGTGATTTAAAGAGTTACTCAAAAACCCTTGGAAATATCAGGTTTTTCTACAAAAGAGGCATTCACAGCAATCCTTCATCAAGGACACAGTGTGATAAAGTAGGTGAATCTCCCAGCACAACCAGAACAAAGCCTTATTCCCTGTTCAGTTCTTGTGGCAAGAATTTTAATAAAGGCCATTAAGCGAGCAGTACAACTATTTGGGATAAAACAGACAAGATATACACCTTTTATACCAATGCACAAATTAACATTTGCTATAAAACCATCCTAGAATGTCAAATTTTATTAGCTATAGCTCCAAATGTTAGATACATACTAAAGAATATTACATAACTGGCAATGGATTTCTGAAGAAAAAGTTTCCAAGGTTCCTATTAAAGGACCAACTATTTTTACAGATGTGTCCAACATTAGATTTGTGCTATATATTCTCATGACTTAACTATAAATAGAGAAGTTAGAACTCTTTTTCAGTCCACTCAGCAGAATGAATTGTATGCAATCATTCTTGCTCTTACTTATTATCTAGGAGATATAAATATAATATCTGATTCAGCCTATCCAGTAGGTGTGGTAAAAAGAATTGCTGCAGACCAAATAAAATTTGTAATTTCTAATATATATCAGCTCTTTAAGGAACTTCAAGAGCAAGTAAGAAAGCATCCAGGTAAGATTTATAGCTTGCATGCCCACTTTCATAGTGGAATTCCAGGTCCTATTTTTTTTAATGGAAATTCAAAGGCAGATCACCTTTTAACCACATTAGTCAATACTCTATTATTTCAGGCAGCCCAAAATTCTCATTCTAAATATCATCAGGCTGCTTGAACTTTATGCCTCCAATTTGGGATAACAAAAGAGGAAGCTAGGACCATAGTAAAAGCCTATACAGCTTGCCTTCCTTTCCATACTCCTACACTCCCTCCAGGGAAAAACCCTCATGGTTTTACACCCAATGAATTTTGGCAAACAGATTTGACCCATTATAAATCTTTGGTCTATCTTTTATCCATGTTGTAGTAAATACATTTTCAGGATTTACTTTTGCAATACCAGCAGCAAGGGTGGCAGCCCAAGTGGTCATTGAATTCCTTATATAAACATTTGCAATTATGGGTGTGCCACACGCAGTAAAAAACAGATAATGGACCTGTATATACTTCTAAACATTTTGCACACTTTTGTGCACTGTATCAGATTTTACACACCACTGACATACCCTTTAATTCTCAAGGACAGGCAATAGTAGAGAGGAGAAACAAAGACATAAAGACACTCCTCCAAAAACGAAAGGAGGAGCCACAGATAACTCTAGAGAACTATTAAATTCAGCTCTTTACACTATTATTATTATTATTATTATTATTATTGATAAAGATGCACTGTCTCTGGCAGGCAGGTTTTATACCCCACCAAAAGGGCAGGGTCCTGTGTAAGCAGCTCCATTCTCTTTAAGTACTCACCAGGTGATGTGCAGAGATCCAGAAAGTGGTGTATGCAAGGGACCAGATAGGTTAACAGTTTGGGGGAGAGGCTTTGCTTCTCCATCTATAGATGGAGAAGGAATCAGAGGGGTGCCAACAAGCTATATTTGCCTTGTCAATCAAAGAGGGATGAAGAAGACCCTCAAAATGAAGGCGAAGACCCAAGAAACATCTAGTAGTTACATTTCTGACAATGTGTGCCACTGAATGAGCCTGATAGTTAACCCTATGTGTACAACAATTGACTCATGAACATTAAACATTATTAAGATGACTGCTGTAGGACTTTAAAACCATCAGGAATCATTGGATTCCCTGAGACATAATGACACAGTTGTACAACTTCAAAATCTGCAGGAATCACTGAATTCTCTAATACATAATAAGACTGCTGCAGAACTTCAAAACTTGCAGGAATCATTGGATTCCCTGACATGTGAAGTAATGGACAATAGATTGGTTTTGGACATCTCTTAGTTGCTGAAGGAGGTGTATGTGTGATTGTTATTTATATACCCTCTTTCTAGGATTTATAGACATGTATATTCTTATTATTTGCTATATCACTATATTGATTCATGATGTTTGTTACATCACTACTACCTGAGTTATATTACTATGTGATTGTGCTAATGGATTTATGTATAACTGTTTCAACTTCAGCCCAGAGGAAACTTGCTAACAATATCTGGTTGACACCCCATTTCCCTTTGGTGTTTTCATTTGCCTTCCTGAGTAGTCAGGGAGGGTGTGACCTCCTGTGTTCTAAAACAAAAGAAAGCAGGAGATACAGAGGGCCAGAACTCTGAAAAGGTGTACTGAAATCTAGATCAGCATGGTGCTTATAGTTAAGTATCTATTCATTGTGAGATAATGGTTCTCTATGATGATGTTATGGTTGTTCTTGCTCAGTGTTGTGTAGTGATGTAATCATACTGAAGTAGTTAAGGACTGGGACAACTGGAAATGTTCTCTCAGCCACAGACACTAGAGAAGGTGCCAGATTCCAGACTCCATCTTTGACAAGCCACATGGCCCCCCTGCCTCCTTCACTCCCCTACTAAGACCAAGGACTCAGGCTGATCCCAAGATCCTGAAGAGAGCCAGTCCAGACACTACAAATCTCTTTCCTATTATTTTATTTATTTATTTTGCATCAGTATTCATTACGGAGATTGAGCTATAATTTTCTTTCTCTGTTTTGGCTCTTCCTGGTTTAGGTATAAGTACCACATTTGTGTCATAGAAGATTACTTATTTTTCCAAATTCTTTACAGGGTATTGTAATTATTTGTTATTTAAATGTTAAGTAGAATTTACTTGTGAATCCATCTGACCCTCAAAATTTATTCTTAGGGAGTTCATTCATGTCTTGTTCAATTGCTTTTTCTAAAACAAGACTATTTATGTAATTTATTTCCTCTTGTGTTATTCTGGGCAATTCATATTTTTGTAAATATTCATCCATTTTGGTTAGATTGTCAGACTTGGTGCCACACAGTTGAGCAAACTAGCTCCCGATTATTCTTTTAATTTATTTTTCATTTGTCAGTAAGTTCATACTTTTCATTTTTGATGCTGGTGATTTGGGTTTTCTTTTCCTTTTTTCTAATCTAATCAACCAAAAGTTTATCCATTTTGTTTTGTATGCACATACACACATACACACACACACACACACATACATATAGGCAAAATGTGTGTGTGTGTGTGTGTGTGTGTGTGTGTGTGTATATACACATATATATATGCATATATAAAACCAAATCATAGTTTTATTAATTATTTCAGTATTTATAGTCTTATTAATCTCTCCATTGAATTGCAGAATTTCTGTTTTGGTATTTAATTGAGGGGGTTTTAATTTGTTCTTTTTCTAGCTTTTTTAGTAGCATCACCAATTCATTGAACTCTTCTTTCTTTATTTTAGTCATGTAGCTATTTTGAGAAATAAAATTTTCCCTAAGAATTGCTTTGACTTTATTCCATAGCTTTTAATATGTACTCTCATTATTGTCATTCTCTTGGATGAAATTATGGATTGCTTCTGTGGTTTGTTGTTTTGCCCACTTATTTTTTTTTTTAGAATTACAATATTTAATTTTCAATTTGTTTTTAGACCCTTTCCCTTGCCTTTCATTGGAGATATTTTGTTATCGTATTGTTGTTTGAATAGGAAACATTACTTATTTCTGCCTTTCTGCATTTGACTGTGAGGTTTATGGCATCATCATTGTGTGTGTGTGTGTGTGTGTGTAGGTACCATGTACTGACAAGAAAAAAAAAATAGGTGTCCTTATTCAATTTTCTCCAGAGTGTTATCATATCTAGATTTTCCAGGATTCTATTAGTCTCCTTAGTTTCTTTGTTGTTTATATTATGGTAAGCTTTGTCTGATTCTGAAAGGGGAAGGATGAGGTCTCCCACTAGTGTGGTTCTGTTGTTTTATTTCTTTCAGTAACCTGCTTAAAATTTTCTCTAGGAATTTGCCTGCTCTATGTCTTGGTGCATACACATTTACTATCATCATTTTTTAATTATTTATGGTATATTTTAGCAAGATGTATGTTCCCTCCTTATCTCATTTAATAGGATCTATTTTTACTTTTGCTTTATCTGAAATTAAAATTGCTATCCTCCTTTTTTCTTTACTTCAGCTGTAGCATAATAAATTCTTTTCTAGCCTTTTACCTTTACTCTGTTTATGTCCCTCTGTGTCAAATGTGTTTCTTGTAAACAAAATATTTTAAGATTTTTTTTTAACTGGGACACAAATACATTGCTGTTGGAGTTGTGAACTGATGCAACCATTTTGGAGAGCAGTTTGGAACTATACCCAAAGGTTTATCAAACTGTACATTCCCTTTGATCTGATAGTGTTTCTACTGGGCTGATATCCCAAAGATATCTTAGGGAGGGAAGCGACCCACATGTGCAAAAATGTTTGTCACAATCCTTTTTATAGTAGCAAGAAACTGGAATCTTATTGTATGCCCATCAGTTGGAGAATGGCTGAATAAGTTATGGTATATGAATGATATGGAGTATTGTTATTATCTAAGAAATAATCAGCAGGATGATTTCAGAGAAGTCTGGAGAGATTTACATGCACTGATGTTAATTGAAGTGAGCAGAACCGGGAGTTTATTGTTCAGGGCAACTACAATGAGATGATCCAGGCCAGTTCCAATGATCCTGTGATGAAGAGAATCTTCTATATTCAGAGAGAGGATTGTGGGAACTGAGTGTGGATCACAATGTAGCATTTTCACTCTTTTTGTTGTTGTTTATAGTTTATTTTCTTTCTCATTTTCACCTTTTTGATCTGATTTTTCTTGTGCAGCAAGATAATTGTATAAATATGTATGCATATATTGGATTTTATATATGTGTGTAGAGGACTGGAACTCTGGAGAAGTATACTTGAAACAAAATGTTAACTCAATGGAATTGATGAGATAATGCTGCTCTAGTTCACAAATATACTTAGTACTTAGTATGATGATGTAATGCTTCCCTAAATTCACACATAATCAGTATGCTATAATGATATAATTACAATAAAGTATATAAGGGCTAAGAAGTATATAAGGGCTAAGAAAGACTGGAAGATAGACATTCTATCTTTGACCATCCTCATGGCTTTCCTGCCTCCTGCACTGTGGAAGATATTGGTTCAGACTGGGAGACTAAAGGAGACAATAAAGACTTTGGACTTTATTCCTAACTATTCTGGTGGTGATCATTCTGCTGAGACCAAGGTTGGTCCCAAGGCTCTCCAGAAAGCTAGTCCAGACATTATAGGGGTGGGGGAATAGAGGAAAATTGAAACATAAGCTTTTGCAAGGGTTAGTCTTGAAAAATTATTCATGCATATGTTTTGAAAATTAACAAGCTTTAATAAAATAATAGTAATAATAATAAAGAAAACAACAAAAAAGATTCTGTTTCTTAATCTACTCTGCAATTTGTCCCTCTGTGTCAAACTTTTGAAAGTGGTGGATCGATTCTTTCAATGAGTATATTCTTCTTGGTTTTCAGATTATCAGGGCAGTTTTCCCAATTCATCTCTTTAAAAATGCTTCCCAGGCTCTTTTTTTTTAAGTCATGGCCTGCAGGTAGGCCAATAATTTTTCAATTGTCTCTTCTGAATCTCTTTTCCAGCTCAGCTGTTTTTCCATTTCTTCCATTTTTTAAAAATTCTTTTTAGTTTGTCTGACTCATTTATGCTACCTCATAGTGTCATTAGCTTCAATTTCTCCATACTAGTTTTTAATGTATGATTTTCTTCAGTTAAATTTTTTATCTCTTTTTATTTGGTTAATTCTACTTTTGAAAGTGTTGTTTTCTTCAGTGGATTTTTTTTTTTTTTTTTTGCATTTGGAATTTTTTTTCTCCTGAGGCAATTGGGATTAAGTAATTTACCCAAGGGTCACACAGCTAGGAAATGTTAGGAAGTCTTAAGTGTCTAAGGGTACATTTGAATTCAAGTCCTCCTGACTTCAGAGCTGGGGCTCTAGCTTTCCCAAATTGTAAATTTTAAGGAGTTGTTTTCTATATTTTTTTGCCTTTTTTTTTTCAAGGAGTTGACTCTCTCTTGCATAATTCTCATTTCTTTTCTAGTTTTCTTTTTCCTTCTACCTCTCTTATTTGCCTTTTGAAGTATTTTGTGAACACATCCAAGAAGCCTCTTTGGTTCTGAAATCAATTCATATCACTCTTTTAAGTTTTCCTTGATGAACATTTTGTTGTCATCTGAGTTAGTCTTTTGTTCTTCCCTTCCACAATAGTAGCTTTCTTTAGTCAAGGTTTTTTTTTTAATATTTATTTAATAATTACTTTATATTGACAGAATCTATGCCAGGGTAATTTTTTTTTACAACATTATCCCTTGCACTCATTTCTGTTCCGATTTTTTCCCCTCCCTCCCTCCACCCCCTCCCCTAGATGGCAAGCAGTCCTTTATATGTTAAGTATGTTGCAGTATATCCTAGATACAATATATGTTTGCAGAACTGAACAGTTCTCTTGTTGCATAGGGAGAATTGGATTCAGAAGGTATAAATAACCTGGGAAGAAAAACAAAAATGCAGATAGTTCACATTCGTTTCCCAGTGTTCTTTCTTTGGGTGTAGCTGATTTTGTCTGTCATTTATCAATTGAAACTCAGTTAGGTCTCTTTGTCAAAGAAATCCACTTCCATCAAAATATGTCCTCGACTTCCGGTTAAGATGGCGGAGAGGAGGCTCACAGTTGCATAAGCTCCGCGCTTTCTCTCACTATCCACTTCATTACAAGCCTCTGAATCAATGCTTGACTGAAAAAAACCCACAAATAGTTACCAAGAGAAGCCATCCTTGAGATCTGCCAAGAAAGGTCTGTCTTTACTGGAGGGCTGGGGCGGTTTTAAATCGGGCGCAGGCTGAGGGCAGCGGCAGTGAGAGCACGGGAGCAGACTGGAGAGGGGGTAGGGAGTGATCGCAGCCGTCTCTGCGGGGAGAGCTTCGCTACAGGTTTGGAACCTGCAGCAAGTCAGCAGCCCAGCAGAGAAGCTAAAAACACTGGGGCTGAAGAACACAACCGCAAACAGCTGGAGTCTCTCAGGACCTGGCCGCCCCCCCCCTTCCCCCCCCTCAGTGACTCAGCACGCTTTGGGATCTCAGAGCGCAGGCGCAGCACAGTCCTGCTAGTGCCTCACTGCTGCCCCCTGCAGTCTGTAGAGGAAGCTCGATAACACACCCAGCCCCACCCCCAAAGAAAGACTCCAGTTTTTTCTGTTTTTCTTTGGTAGTTTGTCTCTGATTAATAGACAGAATGAGCAAGAAGCTGAAGAGGACTTTAACCCTTGACAGCTTCTACACAGATAGAGAGCAGACTCTAAATCCTGAGGAGACTAAAAACAGGCAGTCCCCAGGTGATTCCCCAAAGGAGGAGATCGTCTGTTCCTCAGCACAGATGAACCTCATAGAAGTGATTAAAAAGGCTCTCACAAGGGAGCTAGAAGAAAAATGGGGAAAGCAGAGTGAGGCTTGGCAAAAGGAGAAGGAAGCTTGGGAAAAGGAGAGGGAGGCTTGGCAAAAGAGCCTGGAGAAGTCAGTTAAAGAGAGAGTGGATAAAGAAGTAAAATCCTTGAAAAATAGGATTAGTGAACTGGAAACAGAAAACAGCTCTCTAAAAAACAAAATTGGCGAAATGGAAAAAAATTCCACAGAACAAAAGAACTCAATTGGACAATTAGAGAAAGATTTTAAAAAAGTGAGTGAAGAGAATACTTCACTGAAAATCAGAATTGAACAAGTGGAATTGAATGACTCGAGGAGACAAGAAGAATCAGTCAAGCAAATCCAAAAAAATCAAACAATGGAGAAAAATGTGAAATACCTTCTGGGGAAGACAACAGACCTGGAAAACAGATCCAGGAGAGACAATCTGAGAATCATTGGACTCCCAGAAAAACATGATGAAAAAAAGAGCCTGGACACTGTCTTCCAGGAAATTATCAAAGAGAACTGCCCAGAAGTCATAGGAACAGAGGAAAAAATAAACATTGAAAGGATTCATCGATCACCCACTGAAAGGGATCCTAAAATCAAAACACCAAGGAATATAGTGGCCAAATGCCAGAACCCTCAGATGAAGGAAAAAATATTGCAAGCGGCTAGAAAAACCCAATTCAAGTATCAAGGAGCCACAATAAGGATCACCCAGGATCTGGCAGCATCCACATTAAAAGATCGAAGGGCCTGGAATATGATATTCCGAAAGGCTAAGGAACTTGGTATGCAACCAAAAATAACTTACCCAGCGAGAATGAGCATCTTTTTCCAGGGAAGAAGATGGACATTCAACGAAGTAAGTGAATTTCATCTATTTCTGATGAAAAAACCAGAACTTAACAAAAAGTTTGATCTACAAATATAGAACTCAAGAGAAATCTAAAAAGGTAAAGATTAATCTTGGGAACTATATTTTGACTATATAGATGTATAAAGAATACATGTATACCTTGTTCTAGAAATTGATGTGGAAAGGACATTGTACCAGAAAAAGGGTAAAGTGGGGGTAGTACATCTCATGAAGAGGCATAGGAAACCTATTATATCTGAGAGAAAGAATGGAGGGGGATGAATATAGTGGGTATCTTACTGCCTTCAGAATTGGCTTTAAGTGAAAAATCTTAAGACATATTCAATCTATGGTGAAACTTCTCCCATCTCATTGAAAAGTGAGAAGGGAAAAGTGGAAAGGGAAGGAATAAGCTAAGCGGAAGGGAATACGGGAACTGGGAGGGAAAGGGGTAAGATAGGGGGAGGAACTCTAAGGCGGGGGGAGGGACACTAAAAAGGAGGGCTGTGAGAAGCAAGGGGTGCTCACAAGCTTAATACTTGGAAGGGGGAGAAAGGGGAAAGAAGGGAGGAAAGCATAAACCGGGGTTAACAAGATGGCAAGTAATACAGAATTGGTCATTCTAACCATAAACGTGAATGGGGTAAACTCCCCCATAAAGAGGAAGCGGTTAGCAGAATGGATTAAAAGCCAGAATCCTACAATATGTTGTTTACAGGAAACACACCTGAAGCGGGGAGATACATGCAGGTTAAAGGTAAAAGGTTGGAGCAAAATCTACTATGCTTCAGGTGAAGTCAAAAAAGCAGGGGTAGCCATCCTGATCTCAGATCAAGCTAAAGCAAAAATTGACCTAATTAAAAGAGATAAGGAAGGACACTATATCTTGCTAAAGGGTAGCATGGATAATGAAGCACTATCTATATTAAACATATATGCACCAAGTGGGGTAGCATCTAAATTCTTAAAAGAGAAACTAAGAGAGCTGCAAGAAGAAATAGACAGTAAAACTATAATAGTGGGAGATCTTAACCTTGCACTCTCAGAATTAGATAAATCAAACCAAAAAATAAATAAGAAAGAAGTCAAAGAGGTAAACAGAATACTAGAAAAGCTAGATATGATAGATCTCTGGAGAAAATGTAATGGAGACAGAAAGGAATACACTTTCTTTTCAGCAGTTCATGGAACCTATACAAAAATTGACCATATATTAGGACATAAAAACCTCAAACTCAAATGTAGTAAGGCAGAAATAGTAAATGCATCCTTTTCAGACCACGATGCAATGAAAATTACATTCAACAAAAAAGCAGGGGGAAGTAGACCAAAAAATAATTGGAAACTAAATAATCTCATACTAAAGAATGATTGGGTAAAACAGCAAATCATAGACATAATTAATAACTTCACCCAAGAAAACGATAATAATGAGACATCATACCAAAATGTATGGGATGCAGCCAAAGCGGTAATAAGGGGAAATTTCATATCTCTAGAGGCCTATTTGTATAAAATAGAGAAAGAGAAGGTCAATGAATTGGGTTTGCAATTAAAAATGCTAGAAAAGGAACAAATTAAAAACCCCCAGTCAAACACTAAACTTGAAATTCTAAAAGTAAAAGGTGAGATCAATAAAATTGAAAGTAAAAAAACTATTGAATTGATTAATAAAACTAAGAGTTGGTTCTATGAAAAAACCAACAAAATAGACAAACCCTTAGTAAATCTGATTAAAAAAAGGAAAGAGGAAAATCAAATTATTAGTCTTAAAAATGAAAAGGGAGAACTCACCACTAACGAAGAGGAAATTAGAGCAATAATTAGGAGTTACTTTGCCCAACTTTATGCCAATAAATTCGACAACTTAAATGAAATAGAAAAATACCTCCAAAAATACAGCTTGCCCAAACTAACAGAGGAAGAAGTAAATATCCTAAACAGTCCCATCTCAGAAAAAGAAATAGAACAAACTATCAATCAACTCCCTAAGAAAAAATCCCCAGGACCAGATGGATTTACATGTGAATTCTACCAAACATTTAAAGAACAATTAACTCCAATGTTATATAAACTATTTGAAAAAATAGGGATTGAAGGAGTCCTACCAAACTCCTTTTATGACACAGACATGGTACTGATACCTAAACCAGGTAGGCTGAAAACAGAGAAAGAAAATTATAGACCAATCTCCCTAATGAATATTGATGCTAAAATCTTAAATAAAATATTAGCAAAAAGATTACAGAAAATTGTCACCAGGATAATACACTATGACCAAGTAGGATTTATACCAGGAATGCAGGGCTGGTTCAATATTAGGAAAACTATTAGCATAATTGACTATATCAATAACCAAACAAACAAAAACCACATGATCATCTCAATAGATGCAGAAAAAGCATTTGATAAAATCCAACAGCCATTCCTAATAAAAACACTTGAGAGCATAGGAATAAATGGACTTTTCCTTAAAATAGTCAGGAGCATATATTTAAAACCATCAGTAAGCATCATATGCAATGGGGAAAAACTGGAACCTTTCCCAGTAAGATCTGGAGTGAAGCAAGGTTGCCCACTATCACCATTATTATTTAATATCGTATTAGAAACACTAGCCTCGGCAATAAGAGTCGAGAAAGATATAAAAGGAATTAGAGTAGGCAATGAGGAAACCAAACTATCACTCTTTGCAGATGATATGATGGTATACCTAGAGAACCCCAGAGATTCTACCAAAAAGCTATTGGAAATAATTCATAATTTTAGCAAAGTAGCTGGCTACAAAATAAATCCCCATAAATCCTCAGCATTTTTATACATCACCAACAAAACCCAACAACAAGAGATACAAAGAGAAATTCCATTCAGAATAACTGTTGATACCATAAAATATTTGGGAATCTATCTACCAAAGGAAAGTCAGGAATTATATGAGCAAAATTATAAAAAAGTCTCCACACAAATAAAGTCAGACTTAAATAATTGGAAAAATATTAAGTGCTCTTGGATTGGCCGAGCGAACATAATAAAGATGACAATACTCCCTAAACTAATCTATTTATTTAGTGCTATACCAATCAGACTTCCAAGAAAATATTTTATTGATCTAGAAAAAATAACAACAAAATTCATATGGAACAATAAAAAGTCGAGAATCTCAAGGGAACTAATGAAAAAAAAATCAAATGAAGGTGGCCTAGCTGTACCTGATCTAAAATTATATTATAAAGCAGCAGTCACCAAAACCATTTGGTATTGGCTAAGAAATAGATTAGTGGATCAGTGGAAAAGGCTAGGCTCACAAGACAGAATAGTCAATTATAGCAATCTAGTGTTTGACAAACCCAAAGCCCCTAACTTCTGGGAAAAGAATTCATTATTTGATAAAAACTGCTGGGATAATTGGAAATTAGTATGGCAGAAATTAGGCATGGACCCACACTTAACACCATATACCAAGATAAGATCAAAATGGGTCTATGACCTAGGCATAAAGAACGAGATTATAAATAAATTAGAGGAACATAGAATAGTTTATCTCTCAGACTTGTGGAGGAGAAAGAAATTTGTGACCAAAGATGAACTAGAGACCATTACTGATCACAGAATAGAAAATTTCGATTACATCAAATTAAAAAGCCTTTGTACAAATAAAACTAATGCAAACAAGATTAGAAGGGAAGCAACAAACTGGGAAAACATTTTCACAGTTAAAGGTTCTGATAAAGGCCTCATTTCCAAAATATATAGAGAACTGACTCAAATTTATAAGAAATCAAGCCATTCTCCAATTGATAAATGGTCAAAGGATATGAACAGACAATTTTCAGAGGATGAGATTGAAACTATTACCACTCATATGAAAGAGTGTTCCAAATCATTATTGATCAGAGAAATGCAAATTAAGACAACTCTGAGATACCACTACACACCTGTCAGATTGGCTAAGATGACAGGAAAAAATAATGATGAATGTTGGAGGGGATGCGGGAAAACTGGGACACTAATGCATTGTTGGTGGAGTTGTGAACGAATCCAACCATTCTGGAGAGCAATCTGGAATTATGCCCAAAAAATTATCAAAATGTGCATATCCTTTGATCCAGCAGTGTTTCTATTGGGCTTATATCCCAAAGAAATACTAAAGAAGGGAAAGGGACCTGTATGTGCCAAAATGTTTGTAGCAGCCCTGTTTGTAGTGGCTAGAAACTGGAAAATGAATGGATGCCCATCAATTGGAGAATGGCTGGGTAAATTGTGGTATATGAATGTTATGGAATATTATTGTTCTGTAAGAAATGACCAGCAGGATGAATACAGAGAGGCTTGGAGAGACCTACATGAACTGATGCTAAGTGAAATGAGCAGAACCAGGAGATCATTATACACTTCGACAACGATATTGTATGAGGACATATTTTGATGGAAGTGGATTTCTTTGACAAAGAGACCTGAGTTTCAATTGATAAATGACGGACAAAAGCAGCTACACCCAAAGAAAGAACACTGGGAAACGAATGTGAACTATCTGCATTTTTGTTTTTCTTCCCGGATTATTTATACCTTCTGAATCCAATTCTCCCTACGCAACAAGAGAACTGTTCGGTTCTGCAAACATATATTGTATCTAGGATATACTGCAACATATCCAACATATAAAGGACGGCTTGCCATCTAGGGGAGGGGGTGGAGGGAGGGAGGGGAAAAAAAATCGGAACAGAAATGAGTGTCAATATAATGTAATTATTAAATAAAAAATTTAAAAAAATAAAATAAAATAAAAAAAAATATGTCCTCATACAATATCATTGTCGAAGTGTATAATGATCTCCTGGTTCTGCTCATTTCACTTAGCATCAGTTCATGTAAGTCTCGCCAGTCCTCTCTGTATTCATCCTACTGGTCATTTCTTACAGAACAATAATATTCCATAACATTCATATACCACAATTTACCCAGCCATTCTCCAATTGATGGGCATCCATTCATTTTCCAGTTTCTAGCCACTACAAATAGGGCTGCTACAAACATTTTGGCACATACAGGTCCCTTTCCCTTCTTTAGTATTTCTTTGGGATATAAGCCCAATAGAAACACTGCTGGATCAAAGGGGATGCACAATTTGATAATTTTTTGGGCATAATTCCAGATTGCTCTCCAGAATGGTTGGATTCGTTCACAAGTCCACCAACAATGCATTAGTGTCCCAGTTTTCCCGCATCCCCTCCAACATTCATCATTATTTTTTCCTGTCATCTTAGCCTGACAGGTGTGTAGTGGTATCTCAGAGTTGTCTTAATTTGCATTTCTCTGATCAATAATGATTTGGAACACTCTTTCATATGAGTGGTAATAGTTTCAATTGCATCCTCTGAAAATTGTCTGTTCATATCCTTTGACCATTTATCAATTGGAGAATGGCTTGATTTCTTATAAATTTGAGTCAATTCTCTATATATTTTGGAAATGAGGCCTTTATCAGAATCTTTAACTGTGAAGATGTTTTCCCAGTTTGTTGCTTCCCTTCTAATCTTGTTTGCATTAATTTTGTTTGTACAAAGGCTTTTTAATTTGATGTAATCAAAATTTGCTATTTTGTGATCAGTAATGGTCTCTAATTCATCTTTGGTCACAATTTTCTTTCTCCTCCACAAGTCTGAGAGGTAAACTATCCTATGTTCCTCTAATTTATTTATAATCTCGTTCTTTATGCCTAGGTCGTGGACCCATTTTGATCTTATCTTGGTATATGGTGTTAAGTGTGGGTCCATGCCTAATTTCTGCCATACTAATTTCCAATTATCACAGCAGTTTTTATCAAATAATGAATTCTTTTCCCAGAAGTTAGGGGCTTTGGGTTTGTCAAACACTAGATTGCTATAGTTGACTATTCTGTCTTGTGAACCTAACCTTTTCCACTGATCCACTAATCTATTTCTTAGCCAATACCAAATGGTTTTGATGACTGCTGCTTTATAATATAATTTTAGATCAGGTACAGCTAAGCCACCTTCATTTGATTTTTTTTTTTCATTAATTCCCTTGAGATTCTCGACTTTTTATTGTTCCATATGAATTTTGTTGTTATTTTTCTAGAGCATTAAACTATTTTCTTGGAAGTCTGATTGGTATAGCACTAAATAAATAGATTAGTTTAGGGAGTATTGTCATCTTTATTATGTTCGCTTGGCCGATCCAAGATCACTTAATATTTTTCCAATTATTTAAGTCTGACTTTATTTGTGTGGAGACTTTTTTATAATTTTGCTCATATAATTCCTGACTTTCCTTTGGTAGATAGATTCCCAAATATTTTATGGTATCAACAGTTATTCTGAATGGAATTTCTCTTTGTATCTCTTGCTGTTGGGTTTTGTTGGTGATGTATAAAAATGCTGAGGATTTATGGGGATTTATTTTGTAGCCAGCTACTTTGCTAAAATTATGAATTATTTCTAATAGCTTTTTAGTACAATCTCTGGGGTTCTCTAGGTATACCATCATATCATCTGCAAAGAGTGATAGTTTGGTTTCCTCATTGTCTATTCTAATTCCTTTAATATCTTTCTCGACTCTTATTGCCGAGGCATAGTGTTTCTAATACAATATTAAATAATAATGGTGATAGTGGGCAACCTTGCTTCACTCCAGATCTTACTGGGAAAGGTTCCAGTTTTTCCCCATTGCATATGATGCTTACTGATGGTTTTAAATATATGCTCCTGACTATTTTAAGGAAAAGCCCATTTATTCCTATGCTCTCAAGTGTTTTTATTAGGAATGGCTGTTGGATTTTATCAAATGCTTTTTCTGCATCTATTGAGATGATCATATGGTTTTTGTTTGTTTGGTTATTGATATAGTCAATTATGCTAATAGTTTTCCTAATATTGAACCAGCCCTGCATTCCTGGTATAAATCCTACTTGGTCATAGTGTATTATCCTGGTGACGATTTTCTGTAATCTTTTTGCTAATATTTTATTTAAGATTTTAGCATCAATATTCATTAGGGAGATTGGTCTATAATTTTCTTTCTCTGTTTTCAGCCTACCTGGTTTAGGTATCAGTACCATGTCTGTGTCATAAAAGGAGTTTGGTAGGACTCCTTCAATCCCTATTTTTTCAAATAGTTTATTTAGCATTGGAGTTAATTGTTCTTTAAATGTTTGGTAGAATTCACATGTAAATCCATCTGGTCCTGGGGATTTTTTCTTAGGGAGTTGGTTGATAGTTTGTTCTATTTCTTTTTTCTGAGATGGGACTGTTTAGGATATTTACTTCTTCCTCTGTTAGTTTGGGCAAGCTATATTTTTGGAGGTATTTTTCTATTTCATTTAAGTTGTCAAATTTATTGGCATAAAGTTGGGCAAAGTAACTCCTAATTATTGCTCTAATTTCCTCTTCATTAGTGGTGAGTTCTCCCTTTTCATTTTTAAGACTAACAATTTGATTTTCCTCTTTCCTTTTTTTAATCAGATTTACTAAGGGTTTGTCTATTTTGTTGGTTTTTTCATAGAACCAACTCTTAGTTTTATTAATTAATTCAATAGTTTTTTTTTACTTTCAATTTTATTGATCTCTCCTTTTATTTTTAGAATTTCAAGTTTAGTGTTTGACTGGGGGTTTTTAATTTGTTCCTTTTCTAGCATTTTTAGTTGCAAATCCAATTCATTGACCTTCTCTTTCTCTATTTTATATAAATAGGACTCTAGAGATATGAAATTTCCCCTTATTACTGCTTTGGCTGCATCCCATACATTTTGGTATGATGTCTCATTATTATCGTTTTCTTGGGTGAAGTTATTAATTATGTCTATGATTTGCTGTTTCACCCAATCATTCTTTAGTATGAGATTATTTAGTTTCCAATTATTTTTTGGTCTACTTCCCCCTGGTTTTTTGTTGAATGTAATTTTCATTGCATTGTGGTCTGAAAAGGATGCATTTACTATTTCTGCCTTACTGCATTTGAGTTTGAGGTTTTTATGTCCTAATATGTGGTCAATTTTTGTATAGGTTCCTTGAACTGCTGAAAAGAAAGTGTCTTCCTTTCTGTCTCCATTACATTTTCTCCAGAGATCTATCATATCTAACTTTTCTCGTATTCTATTTACCTCTTTGACTTCTTTCTTATTTATTTTGTGGTTTGATTTATCTAATTCTGAGAGTGTAAGGTTAAGATCTCCCACTATTATAGTTTTACTGTCTATTTCTTCTTGCAGCTCTTAGTCAAGGTTTTTATTTTTTTTTTCCCTTTCCATTTTTTGCTAATTTTCTTTCCTTTTCTTTTGGAATTTCCTTTTTTTACTTTTATGGACAACTCTATTCTGTTTCTGAGATAAAGGAGGTGCTGTTCTAAGCTTCCTATGCAGCTCTGAGCCTTGGCTTTGAACACAAGGGCTACCTGAATTTGCATAGATTTCCCTGCTTTTTTTCAGTAAACAGCCTAGTTTCCCAGAGTTTGCCTTCTATGTTGAAACTAGAGGCTGCTCCACTGATCTGCTCTCTGTCTTGTCAGGATTGAGGGCCTTAGTTGCTTATTTGCTGTCATTAAGCCCATCTTACTGGCTTTCCCAGAATCTGAGCTGTGCTGATCATCCTTTTCACTCCAGTGAGACTGACCTTTCTTCAAGTTTTTCCTATTTATCTTGTATTGAAGAGTGGCTTCATTTCATCAGACTTTGTTCAGAGCCTTGATATCACATGGTATTATAGGGAAATGGAAGAGATAGAGAAGTTTTGTTTTTTTTTTTTTTGTTTGTTTTGTTTTTGTTTTTGTTTTGTTTTTGTTTTTGTTTTTAACCTTACTTTGCTATCTTGGCTCCAACCCTAAAAGTTGGGAATGTTAATTTAATTATTTCTGATTCTAATATCTAATAACTAATAACTTTATCTGCTGCGCCACCTAGTTTCCTCTCCCTTAGTTGTGATTAATAACTGTATATTTCTCTTCATCCTGTTATTTGCTTCTGCTTGTCTTACTGTCTATCTTCTTTTATCCTATCCTCAAAAATGTTTTGCTTTTGACTACCATCTCACCCAATCCTCCTTCCCATCAACCTACCTCCATTCTCTTATACTCTTCCAATCCTACTTTTTGTAGAATAAGATAGATTTCTAGATGTAACTAAGTAATAAATTATTCCCTTTAATAAGCCAATTATGATGAGAGTAATGTTCAAGTTCTTCCCTCTCAATTTGCTTGTTTTCTGTTTTAGAGTTAAAGCTCTTTTGAGTCTTTTTTATGTTTATTTTATTTTACCTCTCCTTTCTCCCTGTCTCCCAGTATATTCTTTTCTCACCAGTTGATTTTAACAAACCATTCTATCATATTCAACTCATTTTAATTTCTTCCATGATTAATTCTAACTGTACTAATAATGACAATTTTTTTTAATTTTTATTTTTTGTTACAGCTTTTTATTTACAAAACATAAACATGGGTAATTTTTCAACACTGACCCTTGTAAAGCCTTCCGTGCCAAATTATTCCCTTCTTCCCTCCACTCCCTCCCCTAGATGGCAGGTAGTCCAATACATATTAAATACATTAAAATATATGTGACAATTACTTTTAAAAATTACAAGTATCATTCTCCTATGTAGGAATGTAAGCAATTTAACCTTTGTGAAATCCTTAAGATTTCTCTTTTCTCTTTATCTTTGTAGATGTTCTTGAATTTTTATTTGAAAGTCAAATTTTCTATTCAGCACTGGTATTTTTCACCAAGATGCTTAAAAGGCCTCTTTTTAAATCAATACTTACACTGTATTTTGATGGGTAGAAGATTCTTACTTCTTTACCCTCCAGAATAGCATATTCTAAGCCCTCTGATTCTTTAATTTAGAAATTTCTAAATCCTGTGTAATCTGATTGTTGCTCCATGATTTTAAATTGTTTCTTTCTGATTGCTTACAATATTTTCTTCTTGATCTCTTCTAGGATGTTACCAGTAGTCTTTCCATTTCTATTTTACCCTCTCCTTCCAAAATATTAAGGTATTTTTTACTTAAAAATGTATTGAAAGATGAAAAATAGAATTAAAAAATATTATTATTATTATAACGTGCCTTAAATTTTCTCTCCCTGTTTATTTTTTCCAGGTTATCTGTTTTATCTAATGAGATATTTCAAATTTATTTCCCTTTTTGTCCTTTCTTTTATTTTTTGTTTTATTGTTTTTTTTTTATGTTTTCTGGACTCTTTATCTTTCATTTACCCAATTGTAATTTAAAAATAAATAGTTACTGTTGTTTTTTTTTTTTTCCCTCAATAAGCTTATATATGTCTTGTTTTCATTTAGCTAATAATACTTTTTAAGGAACTCTCTGTAAGTAGATTTTTGTGCCACTTTTACTGTTTGGCCAACTCTTCTCTTTAAGGGGTTGTTTTCTTCAGTATTTTTGTGCCTCTTTTACCACACTAGCCTTTCTTTTTCCCATGCTATTTTTGGTATTATTTCTGTTTCCTTTAATTTTTTAATTCCTTTACCTTTTTTTGTGTTTTGAAATGCTTTTTAGATTTCTTTGCCAATTCTTTTTAAGCCTCAAATTGACAGTTTTCTTTGAAGCTTTGGATATAGCAGTTCTGATATATTTGTGTTCTAAGTTTCTGTTTTGAACTCTCCTGTCACCATGATAACTTTCTATACTCTGATAATATGTTAATTGTTTGCTCATTTTTTCCAGCTTATTTCTTAATTTTTAACTTTATGTTATAGTTAAGTTTGGTATTCTGTGTACCACAAACCAGATTTTTTTATGCAATTGTTTTCAGAACTACTTCTAGGATTCTGTAAGTTTTCAGTAATTCTAAAAATTTAGGAAATAAAAGGTTTGGTCACTGTTCTCCTGACCTGTGATTATATCTCTGAGTGACCACAGCACTCTTTTTTTATCTTGGAACTGTGAGTAGGAGCCCCATATTGCCACAGCCACAATTTCTGCTCCAATTCACCTCTAGACTGTTACACACATCTGAAACACAGATCCATGTATGAATAATGCAATAGTGTTCCTTTTTAAAAAAAAATTATTTAATAATTACAGTAGTGTTCCTTAATCAACGCTAGCAGAGGATCCACTCTAATATCTGTCTGTCTAGTTGTCTAACTGCTCCCTTACTATCTCTAGGCTGAAAGCTCCAGGAGCCACTGTTGCTTAATTCAGTTGCCTCTAAAGCCTGATGCTTTAGAGGCCTTCTCTGTGCCCCATTGCATTCCACTCTCATCCCAGTGAGGACTACATTTCCTACTGACTTTGTATGTTATAAATGTGTCAGAACCACCATCACCACCACCACCACAGTAGCCACTTATATCTGAAACTTCTTGCCTTGGTGATTATTTATTTACTCAAGAAATTGTTGTGATTTTATTCATAGACAGACAATAGATCAGGAGGAGGAAAAAAAAAAGAGACAAGAATGAGATTCTCTAACCTTTTTAATAGCTTTTTTATTTACAAGATATCTGCCTGGGTAATTTTTTAACATTGACAGTTACAAAACCTTTTGTTCTCTGATTAATAATGACATGGAGCATATTTTCATATGGCTTGGAATAGTTTCAATTTCTTCATCTGAGAATTGTCTGTTCATATCCTTTGACCACTTATCAATTGGAGAATGGCTTGATTTCCTATAAATTTGAGTCAATTCTCTATATATTTTAGAAATGAGGCCTTTATCAAAACCTTTGACTATAAAAATATTTTCCCAGTTTATTACTTCCCTTCTAATCTTGTCTGCATTAGTTTTGTTTGTACAAAGCTTTTTCAATTTGATATAATCAAAATTTTCTACTTTGTGATCAATAATGATCTCTAGTTCTTCTTTGGTCATAAATTCCTTCCTTTTCCACAGGTCTGAGAGGTAAACTATCCTATGTTCTTCTAATTTATTTATAATCTCATTCTTTATGCCTAGGCCATGAACCCATTTTGACCTTATCTTGGTGTATGGTGTTAAGTGTGGGTCAATGCCTGGTTTCTGCCATATCAATTTCCAATTTTCCCAGCAATTTTTGTCAAACAGTGAGTTCTTATCCCAAAAGCTGGGGGTCTTTCAGTTTGTCAAAGACTAGAGTATTAAAGTTGTTGATTGTTTTATCCTTTGAACCTAATCTATTCCACAGATCAACTACTCTATTTCTTAGCCAATACCAAATAATTTTGGTAACTGCTGCTTTATAATATAATTTTAGATCTGGTACAGCTAGGCCACCTTCATTTGATTTTTTTTCATTAATGCCCTTGAATTTTTTCCTTTTGTTTTTCCATAGGAACTTTGTTGTTATTTTTTCTAGGTCATTAAATTAGTTTTTGGAAGTCTGATTGGTATAGTGCTAAACAAATAGATTAGTTAGTATTGTCATCTTTATTATATTTGCCTGCCCTATCCAAGTGCATTTGATATGTTTCCAATTGGTTAGATCAGACTTTATTTGTATGGAAAGTGTTTTCCAGTTTTGGTCACATAGTTTCTGACTTTCCCTTGATAGATTCCTAAATATTTTAAACTATTGGTATTTACTTTAAATGGAATTTCTCTTTGTAACTCTAACTGTTGGATTTTGTTAGTGATATATAAGAATACTGATGACTTATGTGGGTTTATTTTGTATCCTGCAACTTTGCTAAATGTGTGGATTATTTCTAAAAAACTTTTTAGTAAATCTCTGGGTTTTTCTAAGTATACCATCGTATCATCAGCAAAGAGTGATAGTTTGGTTTCCTCATTACCTACACTAATTCTTTTCATCTCTCAACTCTTATTGCCAAAGCTAACTTTTCTAATACAATATTAATAATAATGGTGATAGTGGGCAACCTTGTTTCACTCCTGATCTTATTGGGAGTGGTTCCAGCTTATCCCCATTACATACGATGCTTACTGATGGTTTTAAATAGATTCTACTGATTATTTTAAGGAAAAGTCCATTTATTCCTATACTCTCGAGTGTTTTTAATAGGAATTGATGTTAGATTTTATCAAATGCTTTTTTCTGCATCAATTGAGATGATTATGTGTTTTTTTATTAATTTGGTTATTAAAATGGTCAATTAAACTAATAGTTTTCCTAACATTGAACCAGCCCTGCATTCCTGGTATAAATCCTACTTGATTATGGTGTATTATCCTGGCGATGATTTTCTGTAGTGTTTTTAAAATCTTATTTTAAGATTTTAACATCAATATTCATTAGGGAAATTGGTCTATAATTTTCTTTCCCTGTTTTCAACCTACCTGATTTAGGTATCAGTACCATGTCTGTGTCATAAAAGGAATTTGGTAGGACTCCTTCATTCCCTATTTTTTCAAATAATTTACATAACATCGGGGCTAATTGTTCTTTAAATGTTTGGTAGAATGCGCCTGGGGATTTTTTTCTTAGTAAGTTGATTAATAGCTTTTTCTATTTCTTTTTTTTTTCTGAAATGGGAATATTTAAGCAATTTACTTCCTCCTCTGTTAATCTGGGAAGGATATATATTTGGAGGTAGTCATCCATTTCACTTGGGTTATCAAATTTATTGGCATAAAGTTGGGCAAAGTAATTCCTTACTATTGCCTTAATTTCCTCTTCATTGGTGGACAGTTCCCCCTTTTCATTTTTAAGACTAACAATTTGATTTTCCTCTTTCCTTTTTCTAATCAGATTTACCAAAGATTTATTTATTTTATTTTATTTTTTGCATAAAACAGACTCTCAGTTTTATTTATTAATTCAATAGTTTTTTTTTTTTTTACTTTCAATATTATTAATTTCTCCTTTTAATTTTAAAATTTCAAGTTTAGTATTTGATTGGGGGAGGGGGTGTTTCGTTTGGTCTTTTTCTAGCTTTTTAAGTTGCAAGCCCAATTCATTGATCTTCTCTTTCTCTATTTTATTCAAGTAAGCCTCTAAAGATATAAAATTTCACCTTATCACTGCTTTGGCTGCATCCCACAAAATTTGGTATGATGTCTCATAGTTTGCATTATCTTGAGTGAGATTATTAATTGTGTCTATAATGTGTTGTTCAACCCAATCATTCTTTAAGATGAGATTATTTAGTTTTCATTTACTTTTTGGTCTATTTACCTTAACTTTTTGTTGAATGTAGTTTTTATTGCATTGTGATCTAAAAAGAAAGTATTTACTATTTCTGCCTTCCTCCATTTAATTTTGAGGTCTTTATGTTCAAATACATGGTCAATTTTTGTGTAGGTCCCATGAAATGCTGAGAAGAAAGTATACTCCTTTCTGTCACCATTCAGTTTTCTCCAAAGATCTCTCATACCTAATTTTTCTAATATTCTATTTACCTCTTTAATTTCTTTCTTATTTGTTTTGTGGTTTGATTTATCTAATTCTAAGAGTGCAAGGTTGAGATCTCCTACTATTATAGTTTTGCTGTCTGTTTCTTCTTGCAAGTCTCTTAACTTCTCCTTTAGGAAGTTCGATGCTATGCCACTTGGTGCATATATGTTTAGTATTGATGTTGCTTCATTGTCTATGCTACCCTTTAGCATGACATATTTTCCTTCCTTATCTCTTTTAATTAGATCAATTTTTCCATATGCATGATCTGAGATAAGGATAGCTACCCCTGCTTTTTTGACTTCACCTGAAAAATAATAGATTCTGCTCCAGACTTTTACCTTTACTCTGTATGTATCTTCCTGCTTTAAATGTGTTTCCTGTAAACAGCATATTATAGGATTCTGACATTTGATCTGGTCTGCTTTCTGCCTCTGCTTTATGGGAGAGTTCATCCCATTCACATTTATGATTAAAATGACTAATTCTGTATTTCTTGCCATTTTATTATCCCCAGCTAATGTTTTTTTCTTTTTTCTTTCCCTCCCTTACCCTCTTTCCCAGTATTAAACTTATGGACACCACTTGCATCACACAGCTCTCCCTCTTTAGGATCCCTCCCACTCCCTTTTAATCCCCTTCTCTTATTGCTCTTTTACTTTTCCCTTTTTCTCTCCCACTTTTTAATGTGATGAGATAACTTTCTCTGTACACCAAATATGTCAATTATTTTCTCTTTGAGCCAACTCTGATGAGAGTAAGATTCACACAATATTGCTCCCCCTTTCTAAATTACCACAGATATGATAGGTTTCCTTTATTTCTTTGTGGGATGTGGTTTCCCTCTTTTTATTTCCCCTTTTTCCTTTTTTTTCTGACACTATATCCTTTTAATTTCTATTTCCCTTTTTATGTTCTATTATTAAAATCAAATTATACATATATCCTTTATGTAAATCCACAACAGAAATACAGTTCTCAAGAGTTCTTTTTACCTTTCTCTGCTTCTCTTGAATCCTATGATTGGAGATCAATTTTTTTTTTTTTGTTTAGATCTGTTTTTTTTTTTTTTTTTTTTTCTTTAGCAATAAATGGAATTCATCTGTTTGGTTAAATGTCCATATTCTTCCATGGAAGAAAATGCTCAGTTTTGCTGGGTAGTTTATTCTTGGCTTCATTCCAAGTTCTTTTGCCTTTTGGAATATCAGATTTCAGGCCCTTTGATCGTTTAATGTAGAAGCAGACAGATCTTGAGTGATCCTTATTGTGACCCCTCAGTATTTGAATTGTTTTTTCCTGGCTGCTTGTACTATTTTTTCTTTAGTCTGATAATTCTGAAATTTGGCCACAATATTCCTTGGGGTTCTTATTTTAGAGTCTTTTTCAGAAGGTGTTTGATGGATTATTACTTTATAATAGATGTTACCTTTTCTTCTGTCCTTTTTGGACACTAAGAAGAAGTTATTCACAAAAAAGACATTTTAGGAAGGCATTTCTCCATAGCAATTATGGAGCAATTATTGTTCCTAAATTGATATCAGGAAGAAAAAGAATCAACTATTTCCTCTGAGGCATACAAGTTATGTGTCTATAGAAATGTCATTTAAAATATAAGCAACAATAGACTAATAAACAAATTCAAGTACTATAGCTATGTTTATATTAGTAACACAGTAAATTGACTTGGAGATAGATGGATTGGCCTTAAATTTAGAAATACCTGAATTTATATTCCACCTCTAAACTGTACATATCAACATCAACATCTTCCTCTTCTTCTCTCTTCCTCACCATCATCATCTCCATCATTGTCATCATATTATCATTCTCACTACTACCATCACCATAAGCATCAGCATAAGCATATCATCATTATTATAATTATCATTCATATTATAGAGAATTTGACAATCTACTTGGAGTCAAGAAGCACTGGGTTCAAATCACATTTCAGACAATGACTGGTTATTTGTCTCTGTACAGTTCTGTGTATCCCTGAAGTTCTTTATATGGCAAATGATGGAGTTAGGATTCAATCTTAATAGGAATTCCTCTGAGCAACAAAAGATATTATGATCAGTGTGGAGAGTTAACTTTCCTGGAGCCTTTTACATTGCAGAAGCTCTTGGGGTGGATAAAGAGTGATGAGAATCTTCCTCATCTAAATTATGTCAGCAGTGTTGGGAGTTTCTTCTCTTGAAATTGTTCAAATAGCAGCCAGTTGAATCTAACTTAGAGAACCAGACTTCCGGCCAAGATGGCAGAGAGGAAACACACTGCTGTGTAACCTCCGTGTTTTTCTCTCACTATCCATTTCATTTCATGCCTCTGAATTAATGCTCGACTGAAAAAAAAACATACAATTACTTACCAAGAGAAACCATCCTTGAGACTCGTCAAGAAAGGTCTGTTTTTGCGCGAGGGCGGGGACAGCATTTAGATCGGAAGCAGTCTGCGGGCAGCAGCTGCAGTGAGAGCACAGATAGCAGCTCAGAGCCGAGTAGAGCAGAGAGGGGGTGGGTGTGATTGCAGCCGTCTCTGCCGGGAGAGCTTTGCTACAGGATTAGATACTTTGCTCCGGCAGCAAGTCAGCAGCCCAGCAGAGAAGCTAAAAACACAGAGGGTGAAGAATACAACCCCAAACAGCTGGAGTCTCTCGGGACCTGGCCACCCCTCCCCCACAGTGTCTCAGCGTGCTCGGATCTCAGAGTGCAGGCGCCATAGCACAGTAGGACCCGTGCCTCACAACTACCCTGCCCCTCCCCCAAAGAAAGCAGCCTCCATTCAAGGTTTTTTTTTTTTTTCTTCTGTTTCTTTGATAGTTTGATTATTAGACAGAATGAGCAAGAAACTGAAAAAGAATTTAACCCTTGACAGCTTCTATACAGATAAAGAGCAGACTCTAAATCCTGAGGAGACTAAAAACAGACAGTCCCCAGGTGAATCCCCAAAGGAGGAGATCATATGTTCCTCAGCACAGATGAATCACATGGAGGAAATTAAAAAGGCTCTCACAAGGGAGCTAGAAGAAAAATGGGAAAAGGAGAGGGAGGCTTTGCAAAAGGAGAAGGAGGCTTTGCAAAGGCGAGGGAGACTTGGCAAAAGCAGAGTGAGGCTCTGCAAAAGGAGAGGGAGGCTTGGCAAAAGAGCCTGGAGAAGTCAGTTAAAGAGAGAGTGGATAAAGAAACCAAATCCTTGAAAAATAGGATTGGTGAACTGGAAAACAAAACTGGCAAAATGGAAAAAAATTCCACAGAACAAAAGAACTCAATTGGACAATTAGAAAAAGATCTTAAAAAAGTGAGTGAAGAAAATACTTCACTGAAAATCAGGGTCGAACAATTGGAATTGAATGACTCGAGGAGACAAGAAGAATCAGTCAAGCAAATCCAAAAAAATCAAACAATGGAAAAGAATGTGAAATACCTTCTGGGGAAGACAACAGACCTGGAAAACAGATCCAGGAGAGACAACCTGAGAATCATCGGACTTCCAGAAAAGTATGATGAAAAAAAGAGCCTGGACACTATTTTCCAGGAAATTATCAAAGAGAACTGCCCAGAAGTCATAGAAACAGAAGGTAAAATAGACATTGAAAGAATTCATCGATCCCCTACTGAAAGGGATCCTAAAATCAAAACACCAAGGAATATAGTGGCCAGAACCCTCAGGCGAAGGAAAAAATACTGCAAGCAGCTAGAAAAACCCAATTCAAGTATCAAGGAGCCACAATAAGGATCACCCAGGATCTGACAGCATCCACATTAAAGGATCGAAGGGCCTGGAATATGATATTCCGAAAGGCTAAGGAACTTGGTATGCAACCAAAAATAACTTACCCAGCGAGATTGAGCATCTTTTTCCAGGGAAGAAGATGGATATTCAACGAAGTAAGCGAATTTCATCTACTTCTGATGAAAAAGCCAGAACTTAACAAAAAATTTGATCTACAAGCACAGAACTCAAGAGAAATCTAAAAAGGTAAAGATTAATCTTGGGAACTATATTTCGGCTATAAAGATGTATAAAGAATACATGTATACCTTGTTCTAGAAACTAGATATGGAAAGGACATTGTACCAGAAAAAAGGGAAAGTGGGGGTACTACATTTCATGAAGAGGCAAAGAAAACCTAGTATATCTGAGAGAAAGAATGGAAAGGGATGAATATAGTGAGTATTTTACTGCTTTCAGAATTGGCATTAAGAGAAGAATTTTAGACATATTCAATCTATGGTGAAACTTCTCCCACCTCATTGAAAAGTGAGAAGGGAAAAGTGAAAAGGGAAGGAATAAGCTAAGTGGAAGGGAATAAGGTAACTGGGAGGGAAAGGGGTAAGTTGGGGGGGGACTCTAAGGGAGGGGGAGGGATACTAAAAAAGGGAGGGCTGTGAGAAGCAAGTGGTGCTCACAAGCTTAATACTGGGAAGGGGGGTAAGGGAGTAAGAAGGGAGAAAAGCATAAACCGGGGTTAACAAGATGGCAAGTAATACAGAATTGGTCATTTTAACCATAAATGTGAACGGGGTAAACTCCTCTATAAAGAGGAAGCGGTTAGCAGAATGGATTAAAAGCCAAAATCCTACAATATGTTGTTTACATGAAACACACCTGAAGCAGGGTGATACATGCAGGTTAAAGGTAAAAGGTTGGAGCAAAACCTACTATGCTTCAGGTGAAGCCAAAAAAGCAGGGGTAGCCATCCTGATCTCAGATTAAGCTAAAGCAAAATTTGATCTAATCAAAAGACATAAGGAAGGGCACTATAACTTGCTAAAGGGTAGAATGAATAATGAAGCAATATCTATATTAAACATATATGCACCAAGTAGTGTAGCATCTAAATTCTTAAAAGAGAAATTAAGAGAGCTGCAAGAAGAAATAGACAGTAAAACTATAATAGTGGGAGATCTCAACCTTGTACTCTCAGAATTAAATAAATCAAACCACAAAATAAATAAGAAAGAAGTCAAAGAGATAAATAGAATACTAGAAAAATTAGATATGATAGATCTCTGGAGAAAATGTAATGGGGACCAAAAGGAGTACACCTTCTTTTCAGCAGTTCATGGAACTTATACAAAAATTGACCATATATTAGGACATAAAAACCTCAAACTCAAATGCAGTAAGGCAGAAATAGTGAATGCATCCTTTTCAGACCATGATGCATTGAAAATTACATTCAATAAAAAGCCACAGGAAAGTAGACCAAAAAATAATTGGAAACTAAATAATCTCATACTAAAGAATGATTGGGTGAAACAGCAAATTATAGACATAATTAATAACTTCATCCAAGAAAACGATAATAATGAGACATCATACCAAAATGTATGGGATGCAGCCAAAGCGGTAATAAGGGGAAATCTCATATCTCTAGAGGCCTATTTGTATAAAATAGAGAAAGAGAAGGTCAATGAATTGGGCTTGCAACTAAAAATGCTAGAAAAGGAACAAATTAAAAACCCCCAATCAAACACTAAACTTGAAATTCAAAAATTAAAAGGAGAGATCAATAAAATTGAAAGTAAAAAAACTATTGAATTAATTAATAAAACTAAGAGTTGGTTCTATGAAAAAACCAACAAAATAGACAAACCCTTAGTAAATCTGATTAAAAAAAGGAAAGAGGAAAATCAAATTGTTAGTCTTAAAAATGAAAAGGGAGAACTCACCACTAACGAAGAGGAAATTAGAGCAATAATTAGGAGTTACTTTGCCCAACTTTACGCCAATAAATTCGACAACTTAAATGAAATAGAAGAATACCTCCAAAAATATAACTGGCCTAAACTAACAGAGGAAGAAGTAAATATCCTAAACGCTCCTATCTCAGAAAAAGAAATAGAACAAACTATCAATCAACTCCCTAAGAAAAAAACCCCAGGACCAGATGGATTTACATCTGAATTCTATCAAACATTTAAAGATCAATTAACTCCAATGCTAAATAAACTATTTTAAAAAGTAGGGATTGAAGGAGTCCTACCAAACTCCTTTTATGACACAGATATGGTACTGATACCTAAACCAGGTAGGCTGAAAACAGAGAAAGAAAATTATAGACCAATCTCCCTAATGAATATTGATGCTGAAATCTTAAATAAAATATTAGCAAAAAGATTACAGAAAATCATCCCCAGGATAATACACTATGACCAAGTAGGATTTATACCAGGAATGCAGGGCTGGTTCAATATTAGGAAAACTATTAACATAATTGACTATATCAACAACCAACCAAACAAAAACCATATGATCATCTCAATAGATGCAGAAAAAGCATTTGATAAAATCCAACAGCCATTCCTAATAAAAACACTTGAGAGCATAGGAATAAAAGGACTTTTCCTTAAAATAGTTAGGAGCATATATTTTAAACCTTCAGTAAGCATCATATGCAATGGGGAAAAACTGGAACCTTTCCCAGTAAGATCTGGAGTGAAGCAAGGTTGCCCACTATCACCATTATTATTCAATATTGTATTAGAAACACTAGCCTCTGCAATAAGAGTCGAGAAAGAGATTAAAGGAATTAGAGTAGGCAATGAGGAAACCAAACTATCACTCTTTGCAGATGATATGATGGTATACCTAGAAAACCCCAGAGATTCTACTAAAAAGCTATTAGAAATAATTCATAATTTTAGCAAAGTAGCAGGATACAAAATAAATCTCCATAAATCCTCAGCATTCTTATACACTACCAACAAAATCCAAGAGCAAGAGATACAAAGAGAAATTCCATTCAAAATAACTGTTGATACCATAAAATATTTGGGAATCTACCTACCAAAGGAAAGTCAGGAATTATATGAGCAAAATTACAAAAAAGTTTTCACACAAATAAAGTCAGACTTAAATAATTGGAAAAATATTAAGTGCTCTTGGATAGGCTGAGCGAATATAATAAAGATGACAATACTCCCTAAACTAATCTATTTATTTAGTGCTATACCAATCAGACTTCCAAGAAAATATTTTAATGATTTAGAAAAAATAACAACAAAATTCATATGGAACAATAAAAAGTCGAGAATCTCAAGGGAATTAATGAAAAAAAAAATCAAATGAAGGTGGTCTAGCTGTACCTGATCTAAAATTATATTATAAAGCAGCAGTCACCAAAACCATTTGGTATTGGCTTAGAAATAGATTAGTTGATCAGTGGAAAAGGTTAGGTTCACAAGACAGAATAGTCAACTATAGCAATCTAGTGTTTGACAAACCCAAAGATTCTAAATTTTGGGATAAGATTTCATTATTTGATAAAAACTGCTGGGATAACTGGAAATTAGTATGGCAGAAATTAGGCAAGGACCCACACTTAACACCACATACCAAGATAAGATCAAAATGGGTTCATGACCTAGGCATAAAGAACGAGATTATAAATAAATTAGAGGAACATAGGATAGTTTATCTCTCAGACTTGTGGAGGAGAAAGAAATTTGTGACCAAAGATGAACTAGAGACCATTACCAATCACAAAATAGAAAATTTTGATTATATCAAATTAAAAAGCCTTTGTACAAACAGAACGAATGCAAACAAGATTAGTAGGGAAGCAACAAACTGGGAAAACATCTTTACAATTAAAGGTTCTGATAAAGGCCTCATTTCCAAAATATATAGAGAACTGACTCAAATTTATAAAAAATCAAGCCATTCTCCAATTGATAAATGGTCAAAGGATATGAACAGACAATTTTCAGATGAAGAAATTGAAACTATTACCACTCACATGAAAGAGTGTTCCAAATCACTATTGATCAGAGAAATGCAAATTAAGACAACTCTGAGATATCACTATACACCTGTCAGATTGGCTAAGATGACAGGAAAAAATAATGATGAATGTTGGAGGGGATGCGGGAAAACGGGGACACTGATGCATTGTTGGTGGAGTTGTGAACGAATCCAGCCATTCTGGAGAGCAATCTGGAATTATGCCCAAAAAGTTATCAAACTGTGCATACCCTTTGATCCAGCAGTGTTTCTATTGGGCTTATACCCCAAAGAGATACTAAAAAAGGGAAAGGGACCTGTATGTGCCAAAATGTTTGTAGCTGCCCTGTTTGTAGTGGCTAGAAACTGGAAAATGAATGGATGCCCATCAATTGGAGAATGGCTGGGTAAATTGTGGTATATGAATGTTATGGAATATTATTGCTCTGTAAGGAATGACCAGCAGGATGAATACAGAGAGGCTTGGAGAGACCTACATGGACTGATGCTAAGTGAGATGAGCAGAACCAGGAGATCATTATACACTTCGACAACGATATTGTATGAGGATGTATTCTGATGGAAGTGGATTTCTCTGACAAAGAGACTTAACTGAGTTTCATTGGATAAATGATGGACAGAAACAGCTACACCCAAAGAAGGAATACTGGGAAATGAATGTGAACTATTTGATTTTTGATTTTCTTCCCGAGTTATTTTTACCTTCTGAATCCAATTTTCCCTGTGCAGCGGGAGAACTGTTCAGTTCTGCAAATATGTATTGTATCTAGGATATACTGCAACATATTTAACATATATAGGACTGCTTGCCATCTTGGGGGGGGGGAAGACGGAGGGAGGGGAAAAAATGAAACATAAGTGATTGCAAGGGATAATGTTGTGTAAAAATTATCCTGGCATGGATTCTGTCAATACAAAGTTATTATTAAATAAAATTAAATTAAAAAAAATAACTTAGAGAACCAAAAAAATCCTGCCAATCACTTGGCATGTTAGGCATTCTCAGACTCTCACCTGAAATATATGATTCTTGTCTTTTAAGTGCCATTATCATCATTCAGATGAAATATTAATTTCCCTTTTAAATTCTGTTTACCCAGAATGACTCAGTGCTCTGTAACCCATGGTTGCTAAATCTTTTCACCATTTGTTTTATGGGAAGAAATCAGGAGCATGATATTATTACTGATCATGAATGTTATTAATTGCTAAATTATGTAATATCTCAGTAACTTATTCTGCATTAAATAATCCTAGTAACTAAAGAATTGGGTGACAATATTTCCTTAAAATATTGATAATAAAATAGCCAGACCTTTTTTTGGTATACAATTATAATACATGGAGTTTTAATAGAGACAGGTGACACTTTGTACATTTTTGTATGTATATACATTTTCCTAATACGTTTAAGGTCTTTGAAAAGGAAATAATGTTTCCTTATGTCTGTAGTTTACTTTTAATATGAGTTATTGATTAAAATGAAATATGAAGAAATGACAGTAATCTCTTACAGAATGTATGTCCCAGAACAAAGGAGAAGATGAGCAAATTAGTATTTCTAAGGCCCTGCAAAATCAGGGTAAGATTGATTTTTATCTAAAACCTTCAGAGGAAAGATTTTTCATAGAAGTTCAATTATAATATTGTCATTTTCTCATACAGCATATTGTATTTACAAAATGAATATTATGAATATTTCAAATAAAACATAAGCAGTAATATAATTTATATGTAACTTATTCTATTTTACTTGCAAAACTGTGCAACAATTTCATATGGTGATGAAATATATCGTACTGATGGATCCCCTTTTTGTTATTTGAAATTTAAGGTACAGGAAATTCATGAAGATTATTTGGCTATATTTTTTCTTAGTGCATAGATTGAATGAATATGAAATTAAGTTTTGTAGGAATAGGAGAATCCAATTTTTAAAAATTCATAGGTTCTGAAATCAAATTGCAATGGAAACTCTGAAATGTTGAGTTTCAGATCAAAACATGAGTTTTTGAAATACAATATTTCTATTACATCTATTCATTTAATTCAACCCTGGTTAGCTCTAAAAGTAATTTCAAAGAATATTTTTTATTCCATGTATAGCCTTGTCTAAAACATATCTTTCTTAATTGAGTTTTCACTTCAAAATGCCAATTTCTTTCTTTTTTTTTTTTTTTTTTTTGCTTTTGTTTTTTGAGTGGGAAGGCAGGTAAAGAAGGGTGGGAGTTTCATTAACCTGGGAAAGTTCATTTAAGAAAAAAAATTGGAATTTCCCAACCAGAGAAATACAGCTGGGTCCTTCCAGACTTTTAAAAATAATCTCACTGTTTCCTAGCAATGAGTTAAGGAGTTTTAAATTGTGTCATTCTTAAAAAAAAAAAAAAAAAGAAATATCTAAGAGTAAGAGTTATAGATTCAAATAGTTGTCATAAAACAGACTCAATCCTAATCAACTGATATTTATCTAGTTCCTAATTAATAGTATGAATAATAATTACAACAACCACCATTATAAAATGTATATGAAATTTGGAGTTAAAGATTCAAAAACTATGGGACTTCATTGATTACCTATTCCAGTTTTGTCATTTTATAGATGAGAAGTAAAATGATTTGTTGAAGAATACAAAGTAATAGTAATAATAATAATTAATAATTATCAACTAGTATATTAAGTCTTGCAAAGCACTCATATTAGCTCATTTTATCCTCACAACAACCATAAAGAATGAGACAGATGAAATTTAAGTGAGCAGCCCAAGGTCATAGAGCAAGTTAAGATTTGGTTTGAATTCAAGGCCTTCTAATTCCAGGTCCAGCACTTCATTCTGTTACCTTACTGCTTGAAATTAAGCATCAGAGCATGAAGAGACGAAAGGTTCATAAAGAACCTTATATCACATCACAGGATGCCACCTTTATATAACATGAAGAACTCTGAAAAGGATAGGTTAAACCCTATAGGTCCACTCAATGTCCATGTCATCCTTAGTCCATAATCAGTTGCCTACCTACTTACCTCTTCCTTTTGTGTACTCACTTACCCTAATAGAATGGGTTTTTTTTTTTGATAAATGAGTCTCTTGAATTTTATATTTTTAATACTAGAGCACATCAAAGTTCCTGACACAAAGAAAGTAATATTTTTTTCATTCATTCATGCTATTATTTTTGTTCTATATTTATAGAGGAAATGTCTTTAAATTGATGAAATCTTGTGTTCCTAAAAAGATTAGAATTTATTTTTAGCAGTGGTTAACTTCTTGATTTGGTAATACATATACCATTCATGAAACAATTATTTGATCATATAACCAAATTTTCATAATATTCTGAAAAAATTAGTAATTCAATTAGAAGGAAACATATAGAGAAGCTGCTGTTTAAAAATAAAGAGACTCCTGATCAACTCAACCATTTATAACGCCCCAATGCCAATGAGGAAGGAACACTAATTCTTACATTTTAACTATACCCTTGAATAGATATGGCCAACATCTTTTTTTTTGTCCATTTCATTGAGATTTAACAGAATTTCTAAGTTTTAAGTGAATTCAGAGTTCATATAATCCAAACAATACAAAAAATAATTATCTTTAACATGCATACAAAATGTAGTCATCTAACATTTGCTTGAAGACTTCCACTAAAGGGAATATATTATCTGTTCCTTCAACTGGTTCTGCATTTAATGCTATTGTTAAGAAATCATTTAAAAAAATGTTGTTGTTGAATCATTCAGCTCTGTCCAACCCTTCAAGGCCACATTCAGGTTTTCTTGGCAAAGACTTTGGAGTGGTTTACTATTTCCTTCCAGTTTTCCCCATTTTACAGTTGAGGAAACTAAGGCAAATAGAGGTCAAGTGACTTGCTCAGTGTTATATAGCTAGGAAATATCCGAGACTAGATTTAAAGTCAGATCTTCTTGACATCAGTCCCAGCACTCTATCCACTGCACCACTTAGTTGCCCTTTCTCTGTTTACCTTCCATTAAATTTAACTCTATCTCTTTGGAATTTCTATTGATTATTTCAAGTTATTCCTTCCATGGAAAATTAGAACAATTCTATCTCCCTTTCTAAATAATAACAAAACTTTCAAATACCTAAGGAACTATTGGATTCCCTTATTCTCTTCTTCAGGATTCATACCTCCATGATTATTTATTCCTCCTATGGCAAGAGCTTGAAAGCTTTCCTAAGTACCCTCTTCTGAGCAAAGCACTACTTCAGAGATAGTTATTGAACTAAATAAAAGTTTTCAAAATAGGTTAATTTCTATTTCTTTATATGTTTTCTTCAGTCACTGAATGTTAAAACTTCAAAAATAGAATGGAAATTGAAAAAACGGACCAGTGGGGGAAATCACAAGCTGGCACCTTACCAAATAGAGATGGCATTGTATTTTCAGTTGTTACCACCCAGAAATGTCCATAAATTGCTGGGCTTTTTTAAGTTGAAAGAAGAATTTTCTACCCCCAGATGTTTTGGTGGATAATGGATATGGTGATGTAATTAGGTTATTGCTATTGAAAAAATCCATATCCCTTGTGAGAATTCTTACTGCTTGAAATGGTTTTAAGTAATTCCTTTTAATTCAGTAACTTGCATATGGAAATGTCTTGTAGAAAGAGAGGTATCAGTTTGCAATTCATAGAATTAATGGAGGAATTGAAAATTCTTTATCCTCTCCCCTCCCCCCAACTAAAGGAGCTTGATGCATGTTGAAGACATTAAGGAGGATTAGGGTTTGGCTTCAATATTAAGTGGCAGCCACAACAAAGGGAATCTAGGAGGGAAAATTGTCTTGAGGATAGTGAGAGGATGCAGGTTCCCAGAGCATAAGTACGACCAACAACATAAAAATCCAGACAGACTTTTATAGCTTCCATCTGCTAGAACAAGTTGGGAAAGTTACTACATATTTGTATGGGGAGAGTAAGGGCAATTAATGGTCAAGTCCCAGAAATGAGATTAGGAGTCACAATGCTTAGAGTGCTGAACTAAGTGTCAGGAAGAAGGAGTTCAAATCTGGTCTCACACTTCCCAGCTAACCTTATACAATTTATAGAATTTTGATAATAATAGTGCCTATTTACCTCCTGAGGTGATTATAAAGATGAATTGAGATAATATTAGTAAAACACTTTGCAAACTTAAAAGTATTTTATAAATGCTAGTTTGGAGAAGGAAATAGCAAACCATTTCAATTTCTTTGTCAAGAAAATCCCATACAAAATTCCATATGGTTATGAAGAGTCAGACCCAAGTGAATGACTCAGTAACAACAAATGTTTGCAATAATTAGTGGACATGTTCAATTTGAAACAAACAAACAAAAATATGACATTAATTAACTCCCCAGGGATCAATGCTTGTTCTGTTTTCTATAACCTGGATGACCCAGCATATGATGCATATTGTTCTAAGACTCAGTTTCTTTATTTAGAAAAAGAGGAATGCAGAATGATGAATATGGAAGTATGTTTAGAAGAATTGCCCATTCCTATCCATAACCTATATCAGATTGCTTGCTGTTCTACAGGAGGTTGGGAAAGGGAGGGAGAAGAATTTGAAATACAAGATTTTGCAAAGGTAAATGTTGAAAACTATATTTGCATGTATTTGGAAAAAATAAAATGTATAAAAAAGAAACAAAGGATTACAAAAGAAAAAAGAGGGAATAAAAATACTATTATGATCTTATATAAATTTTGTTCATTCTCACATATAATACCATGGTTAGACTTGGTAGGCACAAATATGCATCAGATACAATTATCACTAAGTGTATTTGGACATGACAAGTCCTTGATATTCTGAACTGGTCAGAGTCTCTCTAAGGCTGCAATGAGATGTTTTATATACTTCAAAAGACTTAAAAATCTTATAAAAGTTAGTTATTATTGTTATTAGTTGTATTAGTAACAGATGATTTAATATAAAGACTTTTTTTCTTGATTTGCCCATTAAAGTTATCTAAATGCACATCGGATATTTTGGAAAAGTATCTATCTTCAAAGGAGAAACTTAAAATTTACATCAGGAATATTATTATTATTATTATTATATTACATTATAGCATATGCTATATTTTATTATATGCTTGCATGTAATATAATAACATATTGAAATGATTATATAGTATTTGAATAATGTGTGAAATATTGTGTAGTGTTTTTATGATTTGCCAAGAATTTGACAAGTATTATCTCATTCACTTCTACATATAATACTATGAAATAGATGGTCTGATTGTCTTTATTTTACAGATTATAAAAATGAGGGATAGTTAAAGCCTTAATACCTCATTCCATTTCATTACATTTATTCAAGTATTTTTAAGCACACAATACATTCCAAAAATTTTGCTAAATTGTGGAAAACAAACCAACAAAAAATTCTAAGTACATATGACCTCAAAGATATGTGTTTAATGGACTCAAACATATGTGCTTAAATACCATGTTTTTCTTTTTTTTTCTTTATTCTTTCTTCTTTTCTTCACTCTTCCCTTCCCTCCTCTCCCTCTTCCTCTCCTCTTTCTTCTTCCTCCTTTCCCTCTCCCTCTCCCTCTTCTTTTCCCTCTCCCTCTCCTTCTCCCTCTCTTTCTCTTTCTCCTTCTTCTTCTCCTCCTCCTTTTCCTCTTTTTCCTTCTTCTTTTCCTTCTTTTCCTTCTTCTTTTTCCTCCTCCTCCTCCTCTTTCTCCTCCTCCTCCTTCTTCTTTTCCTCCTTTGCATTCTCTTCCTCCTTCTCCTTCTCCTCCTCCTCCTTTTCCTCTTTTTCCTTCTTCTTTTCCTTCTTCTTTTTTCCTCCTCCTTCTTCTTCTCCTTCTTATTCTTTTCCTCATTCTCCTCCTCCTTCTCCTTCTCCTTCTCCTCCTTCTCTTCTTTCTCCTTCTCCTTCTCTCTCTCCATGGAATGAAACATGTTTATAGACATAAAATATTGGCAGGAAGGATATAAACTTTATCCAAAAACAGGAATGGCTGGATTTAAGACATTTCTCAGTCATACAAGTTGAATGACCCTGGGTATTAATATAATCTCATTACTCTCTTCCAGTATTATCAAAATAGAAATAATGCATAAAACTGTAATTAAGAATTGCTACCAGCCACACATTTTGTTTGAAAAATGCAATAATATCTATGTTTTGTTTTGGTTTTTTGTATTAATTTCATTAAATATTTCTCAACATATTTTAATCTGGTTTGAACCAGGCCATATGTGTTTCACTAGTTGTGTTTGTCATAGGCGTCTTTAGGCAACTTATATTATAACTCATGAAGAACATAGAATCCATCATTAAACAGAAAGTGTTTCCTCACCAAGGATATCCCCATAACATTAAAATTACATGTGTATTCCCAAATTTTTAATTAGGTTAAGAATTATTTTTAGCATTTTTTTTTATTTTGAATTTCAAATTATCTCCCTCTACCTCATTGAGAGGGCAAGGAATTTGATGTAGCTTATGCATGTGCAGTCATGCAAATCCTAATTCCATATCAGTCATGTTCTAAAAAAACAAAACAAAACAAAACAAAACAAAAAAAACACAGTAGTCTAATATTTCTAAAGATCTTTGATTCCACATCTGTGGATGAAAGCTATGATTTTAAAGGACACAATATCTTCTTATAAATACTTTCTAAACTACTCTTTCCTTCTCCTATTCCAGATTTGAATCAATACAGCCTATAACACCATTTATATATAAAATCAGAATATAAAATCAACATTGTCTAAGTAATAGTCTTCATAAATTTCATTGGCTAAAACCAAAATTAACAGTGTGGTGGCAAAAATAAATAAGTTCCTGAACAAGGAGCATCATTGATTTAGAGTTGTAAAAAAAAACAAAACGATCATCTACTCTATCCTTTAGTTATGATGAGGAAACAGATGATTGAAAACATTAAATGACCTACCAAAAATCATACAGAAAGTAGCAGAGGGAGAATTCCAATTAGCCATGCTTTTCACATTTTCTCATGAGAGGATGAACAATACCATAAATCTAAAATATGATAATTATTATGAACTTATCATTGCAGATTGATAATGATAGAAACTAGGATTGCCATTCAGTCAGTCAGTATTTAATAAATACTTTCCCAGTATTATATATACTGTATTTAATAAATACAGGAATTTAATAAATTTTCCCCAGAAAATCTGCTAAATATTGGCAATATTGGAGGCTTGTTGGGAAGCTGGAAAATGACATCTACCTTCAATAATGATTTGTAATTAGCTTAAACACAAGCTAAGTGCTTCAAGCAAACCACATACCCCCAGTTTCTCAAACAGATTGAGGAGATATTCTTTCTTTCTCTCTCTGTCTCTATGTCTCTGTATGTGTGTGTGTATCTACTTGTCTATCTATGTATGTTTCTTCATTTTTGTATCTTTCTGTTTCTTTGTCTCTAGCTGCCTATTTCTGTCTTTACCTGTCTGGCTCTCTTTGTCTCTTTGTTTCTGTCTCTCTCACTTGGTCTGTTTCAATCTATATTTCTACATATCTTTGTCTTTGGGTATTCTTACTCCCTCTGACTCTCTATCCATGCCTCTGTCTCTGTCTCTCTCTCTCTCTCTCTCTCTCTCTCTCTCTCTCTCTCTCTCTCTCTCTTTCTCTCTCTCTCTCTTTCTGTTTCTCTCTATCTTTCTGTCTCTATCTGTCTTCTCTCTTTCTCTCTAATTTCAAAGAATAGTGGTAACTGCTAAAGAAGAGATTTAAAAGAGAGACATAAATGGTGGTTCACCAGTAGCATAGCTGTTAAAGTTGACAGTTGAATTTTACAGAACCCATGATGATTCAGAAAATAATTCAGATTAAAGATAGGCATGAGGGTAGATAAAGGTTAGTTCCTTTATTATGTGTCATGTTTTGATCTTGAATTCACAGTGCTTTTATTGGGGGCAACCCAGGTTTAGTGTCAAAGGTGCTTGATTGGCTATCAAACAGGTATGGATTCAAACACCAATTCTACTATTATGTAAACTCCAAGACACATTATCTTTCTGTGCCTCATTTTTCGCATAAGAAAATTGATGGGTAGGGCAGAAAAAGATATTCTCTGAGGTCTTTTCTAGCCTTAAATTTTATGTTAACATAAAATTTTTCTTTGTTTCTTTGACTATTAAGTAGAAAGTAGATGAAATTTGTAGCTAAATGGTGTTATGAAAATAATATTACTGCATTGAAAATTTTGAGGGGGAAGATGATTTAAAAGGTATATAAAATGTACTGTCCTATTAAACCTTAGCCTTCTGGAAAGCTCTCAGTTTCTAAGTGTTTAATAATTGCCTAAGGCTTCTTCCATAATGTACTGAGTATCTGGATCATTTGGCAGTTTGGACTCTCATTAGCATCTGGAGAATTCAGCTGAAAAGGGATCCAAAGTTATTTGAAGATCAGAAAGCAGACCAGAAAGAGTCATATAAGCACTGTCAGCTAAATAGTCAGAGAGAAAAATCAACATTCAGGGAGAAAGAGACAGAGACAGAGACACAAAGACAGAGAAATACAGAGACACATAGACAGAGACACTGAGACACAGATGCAGACAGAGACAGAGAAACACACAGAGAGAAACAGAGACAGAGACAGAAAGATGGAGAGAGACACAGAGACACATACACACAGACAGACAGATAGATAGATAAAGAGAGGAGAGGAGGAGGGAGAGAGAGAGAGAGAGAGAGAGAGAGAGACAAAGAGAGAGAAGATAGGAAGAAGGAAAACAGGGAAGACATGGAGTAAGAGAGACTAACAATACCCAGAAAGAGAGATATATAGAAATAGAAAAGAAACATGTAATATTCTTTTCTCTAAAATATAATATTCTCTGGGAGCAGGTTTCTTGGGGGATTCTGGAGGCAGCCTTCCTTTCAGTTCAGAGTAATAATCCCAAATGCATCCAGGAGCTAAAAGTTCATATCCTTCATTGTCTCCTTCAAAATAGCCCGGTTAGCTTTTTTAGAGGCTTATCTTTCTCCTTGGTTCCAACAGCTCTTGCCACTAGTCCTTTGCCTCTGCCAGCCTCAGCCTCTCCTCCTCTGAATGTCTCTAGCCAGCATAAAGGTGGAAGTTGAAATGAATCTGATGCTGCCTCTGAGAGTGGGCTTGTGGGATTCTGTGTCTGGCCCTGAGAGCTTCTTGCTTATATGCTGTGCACTGAGTATACTCCAATCATTATATCACTAGGAAACCATTATTTGTTGTAGAATTAAATCAATGCTAAATTAGATTTAACCATTGTCTCTTCAGTTCTACTTAGTACCTTGTTTCAAGTTCTGGCCCATAATGTCTTCTTGTTGGATCAGATCAATTATACTGAACCATGCTAAATTAGATAATTATTGTCTCTATCAATTCCACTGACTTAGCACCCTATAAGAGTCTTAACAGAAACAGAGGGATAAAATGAGAAAGACAGAAACAGATAGGCAAAGAGAGCCAGACAGGTAGAAACAGACATAGGCAGATAGACAGACAAAGATGCAGAAAGATCCAAAAACAGAGAAGCATGCATACACACACACATGCACACACACACACACACACACACACACACACAGAGTGTGGGGGGAGGTGGGGAGAGGAGTTAGAGGAGACAAAGACAGATAGAGAAAGAAAGAATATCAGAGTTTCCTTAATCTGTTTGAGAAACTGACCTCAGAATCCTGAAATAAGAGACTAAGTTTTTTTATAGAACAGATAAACAAGAAAAATAGGGGCCTTGAAGGAAAGCTCTAAACATAATTATCAGGTAGTGAATTGGTGTATTATCATGCCCATGTGAAGGGCAATGTGCTATAACACACTTACAACAGCGATAACTAATAACAACTGATATCTGCATAGTGTCTTTACACTTATCAAAGTAAAGAAAGCACTTTGAATAAATCAGCTAATGTCATCCTCACAAGAACCTTGTGAGACAGGCAATTAAATACTCCATATAGACCTGCAATTGAATTGTTGTTAATGTTCCCTTCAAATATGCAATCAATAACCCACTTTCCTTTCCCATTCTGTACAATGCTTTGATGTCTTCCCCTCTGCTTGCCACAAGGAAAAAAATCTTCCTCCATGACTAGGGGTCTTTTATAACTTCCCTTAATGTCTTAATAGTGTTAGTAGTAGAACAAACATTTCTCCATTAATTATATCTCACTATCACCACATGACCACACTTTCCATTTTTAAAGTTATACCTATATTTACTTTTCTCTGGTCTTTATGATAATTACTTATTTGTCATATATTTCAATATGCTTATTCCCATTTTCTGCATCTGAAATTTTAATCTTATTTTTAATTCTTTAGATATTGTCATATTCTTTTACTTACAGACAAATAATAAGTCATTTATTAATATTTTTAAATGGGTTCTCATTTTCTTTTTTTTTTTTTTTAAATTGAGGTTACTAAAGGAGCTGTGCCATTTCCTAGAGGCAATCTAGGCTTTTCTTATCATCCTAGTTCACTGAGGCCCCAATTCACACAATTTCATTTTCTGTATTCATGCACAGGTACACACACATGAATGTACACATATGCATGTATGTTTTTGTTTTGTACATATATGTGTATATTTACATATATAAATATAGTATATCTCTGTGTCTGTGTGTTTCTCTGTGTCTATGTAACCGCTTCAAATTGTTTTTCCACTTTTTCATCATTGTCTAGATCTACTTCATCCACTTTTTTTTTTTCTTGTGTGAATGATCAAGCCAATAATGGCTTCCTAAAAACAGAGAAAAAATTGTGGAGTGAAACCAGTTTTAATAAAACTTGGTAAAATACTTTCCTAACCAAAAATATTCCAAAAGCTTTTAAAGTTAAAAATGAGTATGCTTATATTGTATTTAATTTATACTTTAACATAGTTAACATGTATTGCTCAACCTGCCATAGTGGGGAGGAGATGGGGGTAAAGGAGGGGAAAAACTAGAACAAAAGTTTTGGCAATTGTCAATGCTTTAAAATTACCCATGCATATAACTTGTAAATAAAAAGCTATAATAATAAAAAAAAATAAAATTAAAAATGAAAGAACAGCAAATAAAAATGAAAAATATTTGAACATATTTATTGTCATCATCAGAAGCCTGTGTTTCTTTAAGAAAAGTGATAGAATTAATAAAAAAGAGAACAAAATCTTACTAATATTGAAAAATTATAAGTTTCAAAAACAATTGATCTATATGGCTATTACCAGTCTGCACAAATAGTTGATGATAATGATATACATGTAAATTGAGGACAATCTAAGTAAGGGTTTTAATAAGGAATTCTTTTGAAAGTAATATTTCACAGTAAAATACCTCCTACCATCATACAACTGACTTAAGAAACTATAGACTATAAGGACCTACTATGTTTATTTTTTATTGATAATATTAAAATAACACCACATGTGTCAGAACAAAAAAAAATGCCTTAGAGAATCTCTTTCAGCAAGATTTCTCTTCTTCATATATAAAAATTATTTAAGATTACTTGAAATAGATAAAATAACCAAAATTCTTATTCAACAATTTTTTCTGATTGTTAATTTCAAGCGAGGCAAACAAAAATAAAGAGGCATAATATTATGAAGAGTGTCAATATTTGTCATGGTGGGGATCCAACTAAGAGCCAAAATTGAAGGTGTATATCTTTTTAAATGATGAAGTCCTCCAAATATTCTTGACACCAAACCGAGTCTATTTAACTCCAACCAAATAATTTGCCCATTTCAACTAGATCACAATTTCCTCTATATTTGTATAATAACTCAACTATCTTCTCATGAAGTTTGGAAATTGGCCCTTATGAATATAACCATTAGGCTGAATTAGCGAGATTACTATGCAGAACTAAAATTGTTTCTCCATTTGTACCAATAAGTTCTAAAGTACCTAAAGTGCCTCTAAAAGACTGGGTTTCAGATCTGCATGATCAGCTTAGCGTTTAAAGGAAGAAGACTTAAACCATCCACATCTGCAGTAGATGGAATAGTTCCTGAAGATAGAATGGAAAGAGCACAGCAGGTTTGGAGAGCAATGATGGCAGGATGTGTATTTGGTTTTTAAAGGTTTTTCTCCTACAGTTTAGCTATATTCATAGGAATTTAGAGTACATATATAATATGTATGTATGTATATACATAAATATACATACAACATATTTGTGCATGTATATAGATGCTATATATTTATTTATGTAAATAAAATATGTGTATATAATATGTTTTGTATGTATATATTATATATGTGTAATATATGTCTTTATGTTATATATATGCATATACATATATACACATGTGCATATTGTGGAGATATACATGTGTGTGTATAAATATAAGTGTGTGTATATAGATTTTTTTTTGCATACATACTTTATTTTACATATAAAAAGTGAAATACAGAAAATTTTAATACCCTAGTGGGATAAGGGTACATAGATAGCAAATAATTTAGATAACATCACACCTCAAATACTCTGAATCCAATACCAATTCTGAAAAAGGACAAATAGAGATCAAGAGACCTTCTTGTTATTGTATTCACAAGAGCAGTTGGTAGCAATGGAATGGCAGAGTATACATGAGGCAACTCTGAAATGCAAGAACCCAATTGGTTTGTGTACAGGTATCAACGTTTCTTTGTTTCTTGATTCAGATAGAAAAGTTCACTTTCCACAAGCTTCATACTATTTAACATTGACAGGAGAATTCTTAGAATTCGTAATTGTTAAATGAATAGGGTAAAGAGAGAAGAATGTCTAAAGTGACAAAAAGTACACACTGAGAGGATTAGATAGGTATCACAGTTTACTCAGCTACTGACTCAGGAAATGGAAATGGATTAACCCTCAAGAGGCAAAAAAGGAACTTTAAAGAATAATCATATTTGGGACAACTAGGTGGCACAGGGGATAGAGCATCAGCCCTGGTCAAGAAAACCTGAATTCAAATCTGGCCTCGGACACAATCCCAATTGCCTCAGCAAAATAATAATAATAATAATAATAATAATAATAATAATAATGATTAATATTATTATTGAGCTTGGATTCATTGGCACTAGAGAGAGCTTGCATAAGTTGAAACTCAGTGAAAATAATGTACTGGGGACAGAGCTAAGATGGCAGAGAAGGCACAAGCGACTTTCTAAGCTCCTTTCATCTCCTTGCAACCAACTATTAAATTCAGCCTCAAAAATAGCCCTTGACTGGCAAAACCCATGAAGATTAGAAGCACAACAACTCACCAGCTGAAGATAATTTGGAAGATCTCAAGGAAAAGTTAGTCCTGAAGGGCCAGGAACAGAACAGCATAGATAGTGAGAGACTAGAATCCTGAGCAGACCAGGGGGCGGGGGTGATCTCTGTGGCTAGAGAAGTTATAGAGACAATTCTGCTATAGGCTAACTGCTCTGCCTTGATCACAAAGCAGTAAACTGGCAGAGAAATTAAAGCCTAAAACAGAGGGTACTCTCTAAAAAACACCAGAACCTAACAAGATCTGGCTGTAACCACTCAAAACAGGAAGGGACTCAGGCAGACCATAACACAGCCCTGCAGCCACATCCTGCAATATGAGGCTTTTGCGGGGGCAGTTATAAATCTGCACAGCAGTGGGGCACAGCCCAAGGAAGCCTCTAAACTGCATAATGAGGGGCTCGGCCTGGGGCAATAGAACTTTTGCAGCAGACTGTGCTTCCCAGGGCAGAGACACTTTCAGTCCTGCAGGGCCATTCACTGCTCAGCCACTAATGCCCACAATCCCAGGTTGGGATTTGATTTGCAGTAGTGAAACTCTCACTGCTCAGCGTCTAGCCCCAGGCAGTCATTATCCCACACAGTGCAGGAGTGGGGGGGGGGGGATTTGGGAACCTCAAGGGAATTAATGAAAAAAAAATCAAATGAAGGTGGCCTAACTGTACCTGATCTAAAACTATATTATAAAGTAGCAGTCACCAAAACCATTTGGTATTGGCTAAGAAATATATTAGTTCATCAGTAGAATAGGTCAGGTTCACAAGACAGAATAGTCGACCATAGCAATGCAGTGTTTGAAAAACCCAAAGATGCTAACTTTTGGGATAATAATTCATTATTTGACAAAAACTGCTCAGAAAACTGGAAATTAGTATGGCAGAAATTAGGCATGGACCCATACTTAACACTATAAACCAAGATAAGATCAAAATGGGTCCATGATTTAGGCATAAAGAACAAGATTATAAATAAATTAGAGGAACATAGGATAGTTTACCTCTCAGACTTGTGGAGGAGGAAGACATTTGTGACCAAAGATGAACTAGAGATCATTATTGATCACAAAATGGAAAATTTTGATTATATCAAATTTAAAAGCCTTTGTACAAACAAAACTAATGCAAACAAGATTAGAAGGGAAGCAATAAACTGGGAAAACATTTTCACTGATAAAGGCCTTATTTCCAAAATATATAGCCATTCTCCAATTGATAAATGGTTAAGGGATATGAACAATTTTCTGATGATGAAATTGAAACTCTTTCCACTCATATGAAAGTATTCCAAATCACTATTGATCAGAGAAATGCAAATTAAGACAACTCTGAGATACCACTACACACCTGTTAAATTAGCTAATATATCAGGAAAAAATAATGATGAACGTTGGAGGGGATGTGGAAAAACTGGGACACTGATGCATTGTTGGTGGAGTTGTAAATGAATCCAACCATTCTGGAGAGCAATCTGGAATTATGCCCCAAAAGTTATCAAACTGTGCATACCCTTTGATCCAGCAGTGCTACTACTGTGCTAATATCCTAAAAAGATACTAAAGAAGGGAAAGGGACTTATATGTGCCAAAATGTTTGTGGCAGCCCTATTTGTAGTGGCTAGAAACTGGAAAATGAATGGATGCCCATCAATTGGAAAATGATTGGGTAAATTGTGGTATATGAATGTTATGGAATATTATTGTTCTGTAAGAAATGATCAGCAGGATGAATACAGAGAGGCTTGGAGAGACTTACATGAACCGATGCTAAATGAAATGAGCAGTACCAGCAGATCATTATATACTTCAACAATGATACTGTATGAGGATGTATTCTGATGGAAGTGGAAGTCTTTGACAAAGAGAAGATCTAACTCAGTTTCAATTGATCAATTATGGACAGAACAGCTACACCCAAAGAAAGAACCCTGAGAAATGGTAAATTATGTGCATTTTTTCTTTTTCTTCCCCGATTATTTTTACCTTCTGAATCCAATTCTTCCTGTGCAACAAGAGAACTGTATGGTTCTGCACACATATATTGTATCTAGGATATACTGTGACATATTTAACATATTTAGGATTGCTTGCCATCTGGAGGAGGGGTGGAGGGAGTGAGGGAAAAAGTAGGAACAGAAGTGAGTGCAAGGGATAATGTTGTAAAGAATTTTTTTTTCAAAATAAAAAAAAGAAAAAGAAAAAAGAAAATACTGTATTTTTATTTAAAGTCTAACATAACTTCAAAGCTAAACCTTAAGCTGTCTTCTTTGAAAATAAATAGCAAAAGAAGGAATGCAAAAATGAGTCATTAAGATGCAATGTGGTTTGATTAGTTTATTCATGGAAAGCTTCAGTCTAATGGGATTTGCCAAAAAAAAATAATGGAATAATATTAGGCATACCATGGACCTGAGTGTGTGAAAATATATTACTCTATTTTGTCCAAAGAAGAGAACTAGATAGTACCAAAATTCTGAACAGAAATGTGATAGATATAAAATAAGAATGAGACATCCATTTCTGAACATAGTTGATTCAGGGGTTCTTTGATTCAACTTACATATATTAGCTTATTTTTTTCCCCTTTGGAAAAAAACAAACACTAGTTATTTTTTTTTTAGAATGAAAATAAAATTAAAATACATTTATATTTGTAAAAGAGAAAAGAAATATGATGCAATCAAAAGAATAATATATTTGGAGGCAGAATAACTTGATTAGTCCTGGAATTTATAAGCTGCATGAGTTTGGGCAAGCCATGCAAACTCTTGGGTTCTTAGTTTCTTAATTGTTAAAATTAGAGGGGAAATATATGATTTTACAAAAATGATATCATATGTATATATCTATATATATCTATATCTATATCTATCTATCTATCTATCTATATCTATATCTATCTATCTATCTATCTATCTATATATATGTATATATATTTTTACATATATATATATATACATATATATATATTTGCAATTGAAAAAGAGAAGATTCAGGAACATATCATGTTAATTTGAAAGGTATCTATCTGTCTGTCAATTTATTTATCAATAATAGAAATGACCTTCCAACAATGAATTATCCCACAGTAGGAAAAGCAACTATGAGAAGTATTTTTTTTTCCTTTTGGAAGTCTTCAAGGAGAAGGAAGATGATCACAGGATGTATATATTATAATGGAGATTATATTTAATTATATATTTGATTATATATCCTCTTAGGACTTTCAAAAATAAAATTCTGAGAAAATAATTTCACATTGTATTTGGAATTTTTATTACAATATGTCAGCATATACTGTATAATAACTTTTTGATGAATATTTACCATTCTGATTCATCAAATCTTAGGCTTGTAAGGGATTTCAATGGCCCACTATTTCAGCAATATCTTTAAAAGAAATATAATGACCTGATGGGAAAATGGATATCATATTTTTGCTTAAAGAGTTCTAAGAGAAAATCTTAATAGCAAGAGGAAACACTTGTTCCACACCAGGAACCCTATTTTTTAGGGAAAAAAAAAATTGCTGCTTGGTGGTTTTACTGACATCTAGATTAAGTACATCACTCTTTAATAAATCCCTATTGGTTATTGTTCTTTTCTTTGAAAATGGGACCATCACCCAAATAGAAAAAGTCTAATACTTTCATGATAGCTCTTTAAACACTTGGATATAGTGTTTTTGCCTTTCCTTCTCTAGACTAAAAATTCAAAATAAAAATTTTAAATGAAAGAATTAGAGAATATATTATAAGATCCTCAAGGCAAGGTTGTTTCTTTTTAAATTACTTCTGTACATAGTTCACCAATGACCACCATCATTATCATCATCACACTCATTATTATCATCACTATCATTACCATTATCATCTGCCGTGATTATGAGAGTTTGGGAACAAGTAAAAACTCACCTTCATAACTTGTCCCCAAACTGTCTTTCTGTCTCCATTATATGCTACTCTCCTTTTTTCCACTCATCTTGGCCACTCAATTCTAAGACTTCACTTACTTGTGATGGAAAATTGACATGCCTTTCTAATTGGTCATTCTATTTCATCTCTCTCTTCACATCAATGTATATCCCACTCTGCTGCTAATGTGATATTTCTTAAGTAGAAATCTGTTACATAGTGCAAACAATACACTCCAGTCACTTTCCACAAATATATAAACTTCACTGATTTTGAAAGCTCTTCAAAATCTATTCCCAAATCCTATTTTCATCCAAAAGAGTAATAAATATCACTCTCCTTCTCACATCATATTGACTTTCTTTTTATTTCTCAAATAGGGGGAGAAAAAAAAAAACTCTTGGCTCTATAACATTGCACTATCAATCACTCCTAGAATTCGTCCTTTATCTCTATTTCATACATGATCTTACTTTCTTCAAAACATAGTTAATGCATCATTTTCTGCATGATCTCTTTCCTAACTCCTTCCACTATTAGTATCTCTTTTCCCTGTCATATTTATTTTTGGTCTATATTCTGAATATATCAATTACTTGAATGAATGCCATTAACTATGGCTAAATCATTAGCTCTGTGAGGGCAGAATCTACTTTTTGATTACCTTCCTAAGCATCTAGGTATATAGGATATGTTTAATAATTATTTCTTCATTGAGATGTCGATTGATTACTGAAAACTGCCCACTACTAACTTTTTCCCCATAGTATTTAACTCTATTAGAGGCCTCAATCCACCCAGAATATCACTTTGCTGAATTTTTTTTAGGCTTACAGACCACAGAAAGATATTGGTTTATTACTCGTTGTCCTCTATTCTTGAAGAGAACAAAATTGACATCATTAAGTTAGAATCATGTCTTACCATGGCTGATCAGACCAATAAGACTTGCTCTGAATATTCTGCCACAGTTCAGGCACAAACAGACATTATGGACATTTGGAGTGGCTTTTCTAACATTGCACACCTTGCATCTCTTCTGAGCTAATTACATTCTGCTTTGTTCAGGGAACACAGCATCTTCTCTGCTGAGACCATGCCATGCTAGATAGTCCTATGCCAGCACCTCCCACATCACATAGTCAATTCTAAAGTTTTGAGTGCTATGAATAGGTTCACTTACGTTGGCAGTATACTTTCCAGAGATGTCCAGGTTGACAGATTGACACATACATTGCCAGAGCTAATTCAGTGTTTAGGAGGCTGCAAAGTAAAGTGTGGGAAAGGAGAAATACTAAACTGACTACCAGACCAAAGATCTACAGAATTGTGCTGACCTTATTGTTGCATGCCTGTGAAGCCTGCTTAGTAAACCAGCACCATGCCAGGAAACTTAATTGCTTCCCTCCACCCCCTTCCCCAGATGACAAGCAGCCCTATACATGTTAAATATGTCACAGTATATCCTAGATACAATATATGTGTGCAGAACCAAACAGTTCTCTTGTTGCACAGGGAGAATTAGATTCAGAAGGTATAAATAACCTGGGAAGAAAAACAAAAATGCAAGCAGTTTATATTCATTTCCCACTGTTCTTTCTTTGGGTGTAGCTGCTTCTGTCCATCCTTAATCAATTGAAACTGAATTAGCTCTCTTTCTCGAAGAGATCCACTTCCATCAGAATACATCCTCGTACAGTATCATTGTTGAGGTATATAATGATCTCCTGGTTCTGCTCATTTCACTTAGCATCAGTTCATGTAAGTCTCACCAGTCCTCTCTGTATTCATCCTTCTGGTCATTTCTTACAGAACAATAATATTCCATAATGTTCATATACCACAATTTACTCAACCATTCTCCAATTGATGGGCATCCATTCATTTTCCAGCTTCTAGCCACTATGAACAGGGCTACCACAAACATTTTGGCACATACAGATCCCTTTCCCTTGTTTAGTATCTCTTTGGGATATAAACCCAGTAGAAACACTGCTGGATCAAATGGTATGCACAGTTTTATATCTTTTTGATCATAGTTCCAAATTGCTCCAATGAGGTACTTTCAAACTAAATTGCCAATCATTCTAACCCTTTTGCAGAGAGCAAACTCTATTGGGCTGACCACATTGTTTGAAAGTCAAATGTACACTTGCCAAAAAGACTATTTTGAATGGAGAACTCACATAGGTTAAGTGCTCACAAGATAGTCAGAAAAAGTGATATAAGGACACCTTCAAAATCTCTCTTAAGAATATTAGAGCTTTAAGAATGATATAAACAATGGAGAGATGTATCATAATGAATATTTTGTTCAAAACATTATCACATCAATATTATAATGTCAGGAAGTGGTAAAATTAGGAAACCCCACAACTTATTTGAAAACGACTCAAAATCAATTGTAGTAAATCATAGAAGAAAAATGTTTGGCAATATTGAAATGGATTATACATTTATAGGTTTACACATTTATAGCTATACTAGTTATACCAAGACCAGATGTTATAACATATATCAACTGCTTTGATTCAGAGCGTAAAGAAAAAAAAGTCTTTGCAGAATAATAAGGGATTTTATTATAGTTTGGGTGGTAATGATATATTTCCAAAGTAACTAGATATAGAGAGTGCCAACTTAATGTCACTTCAGTTAAGTCCAGAATTTACATTAGAATTAAAAATAAAATAAACTAAAATACAATCAAAAGTGCAAGCTAAGGATAAGTGAGAAATAACCATGTAGCAATTCTTACAAAAATAATATTTGTTTAATTAACTCTAAGCTCAGTAAAAGTCCATAATGTTTTATGTAGTTGGGTTTTTTAAGTAAAAAAAAAAAAAATAACCAAGACGCAAACCCAATGGATCATAAGATTGTAGTTTTTAGAATGATGTAATCTATTTTGGCATATCTGTCTTAGTATTGGGGAACTGAAAAGGTCCTCAGACATTAGTACTCTAACACTCTCATTTTATATGGTAAGCAGAAATATAAAACAATTATTTAATGACTTGATCAGGACTATAAAAAAAACATAATCAACTGCAAGGTTCGAAGCTTCATTCTTTGACTTCATACTTAGTGATATTTCCATTTTACCATGCTGTCCTCAAGATCAAGGTTCATTTCTGGGCAACCCCTCAGGAGAAAAATGACTTGTATGATAAGATGGAGGTGGAGACTCATTTGAAGGAATTGAGGTGTATATCCTGATTAAAAGAGGACCAAGGAAAGACAAGGTTCAAGAAGTCAAAGACCTTCTTGTATAGGAGAGCTACTTGTTCCGTGAACAGAAACCATGTCAATGGATTGACATTTATATAAAACAATGTAGAATTGAAGTCAGTAAAAACTTAACAATTCTGACTTCCCCAAAGCAGAATGTGGTAGGATGAGATATTTTAAGATGTACTGGGTCTTCCTATTCCTCCATCCTAGATGCCTTTAAACACAAACAAGATAATCATTTAAAGAGTATGGTATAGTGGGAATTGCATTTATGTATGGCCGAACTAAATGGCCATTAAGGTAAATTTTGACTCTAAAATTTTATGATTTCCTTTCTTGAAGCTAATTCTAATAGCCAAGCCATTTCTCTAGAAAGGCAACAAAAAGAGTCTGAACTTGAAGACTGGGAGACACAAATAACTATTCTTGCTCAGATATTGACAATCTATGGAATTTATGATACATTCAATACATCTATCTCAGGTTTTTCATCTGTTGAATAGAGAAAACAATAGATACAGTATTGACCTCAGGGTGATGTTATGACATAAAATGAAATAAATTATGTAAAATACTTTGCAAAATCTAAAGCATTATTTAATTATCATTTTCTATCAGTAGTAGTATTAAGAATACTTCATACTGTTTATATTGTCTTTAAGAGAGGATTGTTTTGTGCATATTCTATATGTTACATTTACTACTCTATATTCCTTCCCAAATCTAAGATGCTATGATTCTCTTATTAATTTTATATTTCAACATATATAAATAATTTTTAAACACCCATGATGTTAATAAATTAATACACATTAATTGAAGGGGTGAGGTATGATTCTTAAGTTGAGAGTTTCCAAGACCTGAAGGTAAAGATAGTTGTTAACCTTACTGTTTTGTTTGTTCTTGTTTTTATTTTGATAGTGAATATTGATCATTTTATTTTATTGATTATTTTTTGGTGAGGCAATCGAGGTTAAGTGATTTGCCCAAGGTTTCACAGCTAGTAATTATCAAGTTTCTGAGGCCATATTTGAAATGGGGTCCTTTGGATTCCAGGGTCAGTGCTACCCCAATAATGCCAACTTTAAGGAAAAGCTTATATAAATATATGGGAGTTGCAGTCTGATTATCCTTTGTGGGAATAAAAAATGTAATGATGTGATATGTGGGAAATGACACTGTATTAGCCTGGGAAAGTTGACTTAAATTAAGTTCTGAAACATGTATTTTTTTTTTCAATTAAGAAAAATGGGGTAGCTAAGTGGTGCAGTGAATAAAGAACCAGCCCTGAAGTCAGAAAGACTTGACTTCAAACCCAGCCTCACACACATAATATTTCCTAACTTTGTGATCCTGGGCAAGTCACTTAACCTCAAGTGCCCCAGCCAAAAAAAAAAAAAAAATTCCCCTTTTTTCTTCCCTCCCCTCATTAAGAGATGATTACTATTAGACACAAATAGGGGTATATGTGTGTGCATATGTGTGTGTATATCTACATATGCATACCTATATTCTGTATATGTATGTGTGTATTAATATAAATTTGTGTATATATACATGTGTTTATATGTGTATATGTAAAGTTATTCTATATATACCTTCTGTAGATCAGTTCTTTCTCTAAAGAAAATCATGAAGTATATAAACAAAATTATTTTTAAATCATACAAATAAAATCAGATTTAAATATTTGAAAGACTTTAAATGTAAAATGGACTGGTTAGTATTTTATCCCAAACTAAATAAGGAGCCACAAAGCTCCTCCACCAGGTTAATGAAAATTATGGTCAGATCTTGCTGTCTCTAAGTACATAACTTTAACAAACTATGAAATGTGCAGTACAAAGTATCCATTTTTTTAAAGCATGCTAAAATTTGTTACAAAGTCTTCTACATGGTCTCCAGCAGAAATTCTTAAATTTTTTCCCCTTGCAATCCCTTTTTACCAAAGAAATTTTTATATGATCTGAGGTTTAGAGGTATAGAAAATAGGTATACAAATCAGATATTTGCTGATAATAAATCATAATTTCATGATCCCTATTCAATTTCTAGACCCATGTGGGATTGCAAGCCACAGTTTAAGAAGCCTTAGTGTATACTAATTTTCTATAATTTTTCTATAAATATATTTATCATGTTTGTGCACACACACAAAGTCTTTCAAATCTAATTTGTATATATGTATTGACAGCCTGTCAGATAGATTTTTTTTGTTTTTCATCTGTTCAGTATTGCCCAAATCTTTCCTATATTTATTTCTCTGTGAAGAAAAAGAATTCTCCAGAAGAGACTAAGGTCACTTCAATCTTTGTTTTCTCAGTTCTTTCACTTATTCAGTAAACAATAAATTCTCACTAAATATTTATTAAATGGGAACATTAAATCATTTAATAATTTTTTTCAACTCCATCTTTAAAGCAGTAAAAACAAGAGATTTTAGCAATGCTTTTGCTTACAAAACACTAACAGCTACTACAACCACTAAAACAAACAACAATCAAATAAATTGTTAAATCACAAGTCATGCTTTCCAAGTTAGATTGTAAAGCTTAAAGTTCAGTTTGAAGTTCATAATTCTTAAGGACTTTATTAAATGCTATATTATTATTAATGCTATAATTTGTTTTTTGTTTTCAAAAAGGACCAGTAGCATCACAGAACAAATGGGACTTAAATAAGACAGAGTTACACAAAGTCAACAATTTCACCTTCTCTTCCAGTCATCAAATTTCAGTGATAGGACAAAAGTCAGGATGACTCACAATGGCCAGAGATGCATTTCACATCTTTGATCTCTTACTTAGCTCTAAGCATTCCACAGAATCTTTTTCAGCCACCTTCATGGCCATTGGAATATTTTTTTTTCTCATCCGTCCATTTGACTGAAGGAAGTCTTCATACACTTGAGGTATCCCCCAAACTCACTGACAAGTTTAAATCTTTTCATGTGCCCTCAACTTGGTTTAGCTCATTTGTCTAAATGGTTTACTAAAGTTTGGCCACTGTGCATATGATAGTTTCTTGGAGCCACTGATAGAAGTTGAAAACCAAAGATGGAAGAGCAGGCTTGGAAAAGATTTCATAGAAGAAGTACTAGCCCCTAAACATCTCTCACACTGCTGAACATCCCATTTTTTCCAGTTTGGATATACCTTTTACTTCAAAAACAAAACTTTTCTTCAGTGTTGTATTTATTTTTAGAGCTAATCAGATAGAAGGCAGAATTTCGATTAAATTTAGGAAAAAAATGAACAAAATGATTTGTTGACAGTTTTTAACATTAAAAAAATAAAAATTCAACAAAATGTGTTAATCATCCACATTATGTAAGAAAGTTTATATTAATTAAGAGGATATAAAGAACAAGAAAGACAAAAACAAATTTCCTGCCCTTGAGCAACTGATTATACTTCCAAATCTAAATGTGTTGCTATCTAGCCATCTTCCCTTGTTATCTCTGCCAGATATACTCCTCCATCCAGCTCTTTCTCTTGGAACCTGCAGTAATAATTGCCTTCCATAATGTTTTCTGCAACTATCATGGCCCAGTTCCATAATGCCTCTCATTCCTCTATAGCCATCTCCCTGTCATTCTTCATTACTTGCAATCTTGTTCTCCAGCCTCTGCTTTCTTCATGATATTCCACATATATGTAGTCTTTTCAGCTCCAACCCAATACATACACATGCAAGTGTGTATGTGCATGCACATACACACATATATGTACACACTGTTCACTTTTAACTTTGGGAGTAGTAATCAAATCTTCTTCAAAAGAACATGGCAATCATTTCAACTGTGACTTCAGTCCAAAACACCATTGACCAACATGTGTTCTCTGACCCTATTAAAATGTAAATAATTTGAGAACAGGAAATATTTTGTTTTTTTGAATTTTTATGTCTGGTGCTTAATTAACTTCATATCTGACACATAGTTAGTATTTAATATTTTTACTTAATAGTTCACTCACAGATTCATTCAAAATAACAATGAAAGTAGTTTAATTGATATTAACAAGAAGAATTGCATGGCTTCTTTAATAAACCCAAATGTTTACTAAAAAATGACCTCTATTTTATTATTATATTCATTCAACATTGTTGTTCATCTGCAAGAGATCTTGCAATACCACAATCTCAGTAAAATTAAAAATAAATCTTATTAAAATAACAGTGGAAAGGGATATAGTAGATGTGAGAGGGGTTTGAGAGATAGAGGAAATTACTGGAAAATACCAGAAAAATGGAAATAAATTTAAAAGATAAGTCACATAACGAAAACTTTAAATAAATGGGTAACTAATAAAATGTCTATTCTCTACACTGAATCTTTATAATGTCCAGAGAAATTTGGTGGAGTTTTAACACAAACATGGTTGTGATGAAAATAGAAAAAAAGTTACACAGGCTGAGTAGATATGAATATCCAATGATCTGTATCAATGAAGTGAACACTCACATTGATAAGCTCAAAGATCCATTTAAATTGTTGCATTATTTGCTAAAAGTCATTTTTTTCTTAAAATACATCTTTGTTGGGGTTGAGGATGGGGTGATAATGAAAACCAAAGAGATTTAGTTAGTTGCAAAAGAGTTTTTAGGATACTTCACTTAATCAATTAATAATTTTCTATTTAATTTTCATTTTGTTTTAAATTGCATAGACAACATGGTATCAAATGGAATGATTTCATAACCCTTATCTGACATAGTGTAGGTATATGACTTAGATCATACTTAGTGGCTCTGGCCCATATTTTTATCATCTGAAAAATGGGGATCATGATTTTTTTTATGAGAAAGAGAACCTGCTAAAATTAAAGTGCTACATAAATGTGAGGAATTGTTACTATTTCAAATTACTCCAGGCTGACTGTGCAACATGTCAGAAAGAATACTAACTCTTAATTTCTCAGAGAGGAATAATAAGCTTACAATTACACTGACTTTCTATATTTATTATATTCCCTATAAGGTGCCAACTGTGCCTAATTCATGGCAAATCATTCAGAATATCAAAAAGGCAGTTTTTAGTAATTATTCCTGTCTTTCATTTACTATGATAATATAGTCAAGATAATCTGAACCATGTTATGCAGTTTTCAACATTTTATATTTGTTAAAAAAAAACCCTCAGTGATAAAAATATAGAAATTTATTCTTTTACTTTTTACTCCTCTTTCAGTTTCTATATTAATTTAGGGAATTGTAAAGAGCACTTCACTGCCAATAAAGTTATCTCTCAAGATGTGTTTGTATATATATTCACACACACAAACATACTTACTCACTATCCTTTGGGAAGTAACAAAATAGAATACTAAATTTCTTTAGTGCCATTTATTTCAGGACAAAAATGGTGACAAATTTTATCTCATCATGAAAGTTCAGGCAACTTTTCTGCTGATTTTTCAATTTATTATCTCTATGTTTTATTATTATGTTTCAAATCAATGTAGTAGTTTGGTAAGTACATGAGATCTGGTTATTAAATTTTCAGTGTGAGCATTTACATAAAGGAAAATTAAAATTTATTTTTAAGAGTCAAGCTCTCATTTATCTTTTTGTTGATAATCTAGACTTAAAAAATAATGGAGAGAATGTTAATCATGCAAATTATATTTAAAGTGTGTCTTGTGTAACTTTTTCCCTCCCTCAATTTTGTAACTGATACTTAGATAGAGGTATTGACATAAATATAAGTTGCTAGATGGTTCAATGGAGAGAGGAATGGACTTAGTATAAAGATCTATTTTCCTATGGCAGAAACTAGGCATTGACAAACACCTAATTTCTATACCAAGAAAAGGTTGAAATGAGTTTATGTTTTAAACACAAAGAATGATACTATAATCAAAGTAGAAGAAAAAAGGATACTGTACTCAGATATGTGAAGAAAAAAGGGATTTTTGGTCAAAGAAGAACTAAAATTCATTAAGAAATTCAAAATGGATAATTTTGATCATATTAAGTCAAAACTGTTTTTTACAAACAAAAGCAATGCAGATCACATTAGAAAGGAAGCAGAAAACTGGGAAAATTTTTTTTTATATCCAAGGGTTCTGCAAAAGACCTCATTTCTAAAATATAAAAAGATAAATGACTCAAATTTATAAGAATAAGAATAATTAGGAATCATTCAATTAATAAGTGGTCAAAGGGTATCAACAAACAATTTTCAGACAAAGAAATTGAATCCATTTCTAGTCATATGGAAAAAATACTCTAATCAGAGGAATGCAAATTAAGACAACTCTGAGATATCATTACACACCTCTTATATTGGCTAAGATTATAGGAAAAATAATGATGAATATTGAAGGGATGGAAAACTGGGACACTAATATTTTGTTGGTGGAGTTGTGAACTGGTTCAACCATTATGAAGAGCAATTTGGAGCTTTGCCCAAAAGGCTCTCAAGCCATGCATACCTTTTGATCCATTAGTGTCTCTACTGGGACTTTATTCCAGAGAGATCATAAAAAGGAAATAGAATCCACATGTACAAAATTGTTAGTAGCAGCCATTTTTGTAATGGCAAGGAACTGAAAACTGAGTGAATACCCATCAGTTGGGCAATGACTGAATAAGTTATGGTATATGAATGTTATAGAATATTATTGTTCTACAAGGAGTGATGAACAGCATGATTTCAGAAAGGCCTGGAGATACTTACATGAACTGATGCTAAGTGAAGTGAGCAAAATCTAGAGAACATTATACATAGCAACAAGATTATGTGATGATCAATTCTAATGAACATGAGTCTTTTTAAGAGCTAAGTAATTCAGGCCAATTTCAATAGTCTTGGAATATATAATATATTATATTAAATATATGTATATATATATATCATCGATTATATGTTTATTATAATTGCATAATACATATTATTATAATAATATATCACACAATTATCTTATACATTAGTTGTTATGTAATAAGATATAATTATTATATGTTACACAATAATTATGTTAACTATCATGTATATAAATATATATAAATGCATATATCATGTTGCACTTATATAGCTCATTCCCTTATATCTATATCTATATGCACATTTCTTATATAAATATATTTTAGTTTGCATTTAGAATTATATTTGCTTTTTAAATATTCATTTTGTACTCTCAAGACCAATATAAACTCATTGAGGCAGAGATTGAGGGTAGATACTTGTTCACAGATAAGTCCTACCATATTTCAAAGTGCTAGGTGATTCTCTAAGAGTAAAACTTCCTTTCTAGTTTCCAATCCACATCAATGAAGGAAGTTGCGATAGTGCCTGTAAAATTATGTGTCTACAAATCCAAAAAGCTCATTTTAGTGGATTTGTTTTTATTTTGTTGCTGTCGATTTCAGTCATACATCTGAGTGAGTATATTTAAGAGAAATGATTTATATATAGATCACCCTAACTTCAAAGCAAGGTGTACCTAATATGTCATGCTGATTCTCACTTCCAAATATCTTAGGGACCTGAAAAAAGCACACATTTTTCTCTCCTTTTTTATTTCTAACTGTTCTTTACAGGGACAGTAGTGGGAGTAAAACAAGCCTACCTTGACAAATTCTATCATTCAAAGAATGCAGCTTACAAAACAGAACTGATGTGGAAAAGCTAAAAAAGTCTAAGTGATACTTTGATTAGAAGAGAAGGGCAGAATAAGTGAGCTGGAATCATGAGGTTATAACTGGTTGCTCTAGCAACTGACAGAATCTTTGAGTTTGATTGTGGGTTGGGGAAGAGGTTCCAGGAAAATGAAGTGTTGCCATGGTATTAAGTTTGATTTCTATTCAGAGAGAATAAAGTGGTCATAAGGGAAGCAAAATGAAGGGGTTCTTTCCCATATGAAGGGCCTTCCCAATTTGGAAATTGAGTGATTCAACCACCACGAAGAAACTCTGAGCCATTCCTCCTGAGCGAGATCAACTCTAGAGAAGGGAAGTCGCAAGCTTGTAAAGAGAGGGATAAGAGAGTCTGCTAAGGAAATGTTCCACTGCTCAGCAAGACCATTTTCACAGTTTCTTTCTCTAGCTCAGATACTCTGAAGCCCCATAATTTAGCAGCCTCTGACTACATCAGAGAGGAGAATAAAGAATAAGCTCCAAAGACATTCAATGTGTAACTGTAGGTGGAATTAAATAAGCTCAATAAGACATGAATAAACCAACCAAAAAAAAAAAAATTGAATTCACTGTTTTGTTTATTTACCAACACACACACACACACACACACACACACACACACACACACAACCTTTTCAAAATACTCCAATTGAATTAAACCATCATTTCTTCAGCATTTATTGCACAACAAGCACTACTTTCAGCTCTGGGAATGGATACAAAGAAAAAAAATGAAACCATTCTTACTTTCATGGACCTTCCATTCTCTTAGCCATATACAATATATATAAATTTTAAGGGGAAAAGAACAAAGAACAGGAATAGGAGAGAGTTGAAAGGGAAATGGCTGGGGTTGGACCTGTGTAAGAAATGTTGCTTGAGCTGAAATTGTAAAGGGATCTAGGTTTTCCAAGAGAGACACTTGAGAAAGGAAAAGATTCTAAGTCTAAAGAAAAGTTGTGCAAAGCTTTGTAGAAAAGCAATGAAATGTGCTTAGAGAGAATAGTAAGAAGACTGATTTGGATGATGAGACTATGTGAGGAGGCGTAATGAGAAACCAGCCTAGATAGATAGATTGATATCATATTGGACGAGCTATAAATGACAAATAGATGAGATTCTATTTTAGCCCACATGCAATCAAGAGATATCAAACCTTCTCTGGCAGGGGAATGGCTAGTCTTGGGCTTTAGGAATGTAGCTTTGGCAGCTGTGTGAACGATTGATTGAAGAAGTATGGAGACTTAAATAGGAGACAAATTCAGTCTACAGTATTATCTCTTATGATGACTAATAAATATTATGTATTTCAGAGTTGGATCTTAAAAGTTATCCATTCCAACTCTGTCAAAATTAATATTTAATGAATTCATTCTATTTGGCCAAGTCCTAGTCCCCTGAATCATTGTGATTAGAGTTGATTGTGGGGTCTCAAAGCCTATGCCAATAGAGAGAGATCATGAACTTCTTCATTGTATCCTTAGTTCAACTCCAGATCATATTTACAGTCAAAAAGCATTCACAAAGAACTTATATCTTACGCTTTTTCAAATAGGAATTGTATATGATAATCTAGATCTGCAAATGGACAACTAACATAAACATGTTGATATAGCAGAAAAAGAGAATAGAAACTATTGAGACTAAGATCCCTTTTAGCATCTAAACCAATGATCCAATATCCAGGACCAAATTAGGTCCAAATGTAAGCCCAAAACAGAAGCTACAGAAATATAAAAAGATGATATGACAAGATAGATAACCTGTAAGTATAGCCTGTTTGTCACTTAGTAGGCACCATGAACCCATCAGCATGCATAAAGGACTAGGTGAGAGAAAATGCAGTTGAATTGAATCAACTGTCTTAATGGGCCAGAAAATCAACCAGTCTGAGTGAAAAATTCACATGTTATGGTTCACTGGTATTGGTTGGAAAAGCAACTGAAATTTGTGAAATCATTAAGATGCCCCAAAGTAGTCTGAATGGATCATATTTTTCAAATTCTATCTGAATGGTTGATGTGGTGTAGACATTGCCTAAGGGCCTAAAATGACCAACAAAACAATTCTGCCTCTCCTACTCACAAAAAGAAAGAAACAAACAAAAAAACCTTAAATCCCAGTGATACTTATCCTGTACCAATCAATCATATTTCCTTAATGACCATGTGAGATACTTTCTTGGAAGATAGGCAATTTCCTTTCTACTTTATGTTTCCTTAGCTCTCCATGGTGATTTTGTTATTTTTGAGTAACTCCAACTCCTTTTGTGTGTAATGTAAAATCATTGGGACTAAAACAAGGACAGAAATGAACTCTACAACTTAACTCATAAGAGTTTCTGATGATAATTTGTAAAACTTTTTTTCAATTCAAAATATATTTTTTCTTAAAAAAAAAAAAGCCACAAGACCACTAAAGCCGGCATAGAGCTTTCCATGAAAAAAAAGTGTACTTTTCCTATCCAAACCACAGATTGCTAATGACTAGCTACAGGAGATCAAGAAAGAAATTTGACAATTGTTTTAGTTGAATGTAATTGACTGCATAGGAAGTCATAAGAATGATACAAGGACAAAACAAACTAAAATAGTCTCTCTCCCTCTCTCCCCATCTTTGTCACTCCCATCCCCAACTCTGTCTCTATCCCTTTCTCTTTCTCAATATCTGTCTCCGTATTAATTTCTCTTTGTCTCTATCTCTCTCCATTACTGTGCTTTTACTTTGTTTTCCTAGCCCTCTTTGTATGTGTTCTTCTATGCTTATATCTGTTTCTCTCTCTGCATCTTTTTTTCTGTTTCTCACTATCTCTCTGTCTTTGTGTTTGTCTGTGTCTCCATCTGTCTGCCCCTCTCCGACTCTTTCTGTTTCTTCCTCTGTTTCTCTTCCTCTCTCTTCTTTTCCTTATTTGTAATTTAGTCTTCATTTTGATTTTTCAGAAAATAATGGATAACCATTTATCTGGCATATTATACCACAACATATCAAGTATGTTTTTTTTTCTTCAAAATTCCTCTCAGGCCCATAGCAAACCTGAGAGTGTGCAGTTCCATAATTCTATGAAATTTGGATTTTCTGAACTATATTCTGAATTTGTTGTACAGTCACTCAGTCATGTCTGATTCTTCCTGATCCCATGGACCATAGAATGTTAATATTGTTTGTGAAGTTTTCTTGGCTAAGACACTGGAGTGGTTTGCCATTTCCTTCTTCAAGAGATTAAGGTGAAATGTTTTGCACAAAATCACAAATCTGAGATCACACTTGAATTCAAGCCTTCCTGACTGGAGACCCAGTAATTTATCCACTAAACTACCAGGCTGCTTCCACATAAGAATAATAAGAGCATCTAATTTACAATTCTTATGAGTATCACATTAGATAATCACAGAATCAGGCAATTTCAGAGTTGGAAAGGCTCTTCTGATCCCAAGGGTCATCTGGTTCAAGCCTTTTTATTGTTGAGTCATTTCAGTCAGGCCTGACTCTGCAAGATCCCATTTGGGATTTTCTCAATGACAATCCTGGAGTACTTTTCCATTTCCTGCTCCTACTCATTTTAGAGATGAAGAAAATGAAGCAAAAGCAGGGGGGTATTTTGCCCAGAGTTACAGTGCTAATAGGTATCTGAAGCCAGGAATTCAGCTCTCTATTCACTTACCACCTCACTATCTCTATCATGAAAATATTTTAGTTTATTTCACAACTCAGTAATATCATAAATTTCATCTAAATTGTATAATCTGTTCTGATATCTTTAGTCATCTGGGGACACATTATCTAACAATCCCTTTTAGATTTCTGATCCCTTTTTTTCAAAAAAAAATGTAAGGGTCATAGTATCATTCATTTACAGGAAGAAGAGACCAAAGACATGATTTTCAAAATTTCTCAGTCTAAGGTCTATGTTTTGTTTTGGTTTTGTGGTTTTTTTTTAATGTTATGATAAGTATATTTCAATTTAATAGGTGATTTTTTTTGTATTTTGATTTTAATCCTAATATTTTATATACATTTAAATATAATTGCTTTCCTTTGCATTCTTCTATATTATATCTTATTCACTAAAAATATCATTTTCAAAAGCTAGGATGTAGATATTTCATGAATGAGAAATGATTACATGACAGAAAAAAAATGCCTGATTCATCTTCTGATAGGTAAAAATTGGCAATAAATCTTTGTTACATCCCAAGTTCAAGATTAATATCCATGGCTTCTGTTTCCTAGTATTGTTTCTATCATGCTGTGTCCAGAGATTATAGATTCTTTTGTCTTATATTTGTCAGTTTACTTGTGCTCTATTATATTTATTCCATACATAAACATTTTCAGACTCTACCAAGAACATGATATTAATAGACATGTTGTTGTTATTGTTTAGTCACATCTGAATCTTCATGTCCCTATTTGGGATTTTCTTGACAGATATTGGAGTACTTTGACATTATCTTCTCCAATTAATAGACATTATCTTCTCTCAAAACAGAAATATGTTGACATAAAGAAAGGATGATGGCTTTGCAGTCAGAGGAAGTACTTTTATTTGTTCCTGACTCAATGGAAATAATGTTAAATTTGATGGAATCAGACTTTGTTTAGAATACCAGATCTGTTATTTAAATATCTGTATGAGATTTGGCAAGTAATTTAATCTTCATCAACCTCAGTCTCCACATCTAAACAATGAAAGGCTGAATTAGGTGACCTCTCACTTTCCAATCAGTTCTAAATCCATCATTCCTATGATCTATCATCCTGAGAAAGTCATTTAATTTCCTTTGCTTCTTATTCTATATCTTTAAAATGGGAAGTGATTCAGCTAGCTTATCTCTGAATTTTCCTCTGGTTCTAAATACTTTGAACACATAAGCATGAATGGAATCCATTCATTCAAATATTTTTTGATAATTGATCAGCTTTAAGGAACAGATCATGCACTGATACTTAAGGTGATTATTAGTCAGTTCCATGTTTCCTGTTTTTTCAACAAGCAGTAAAAAACTTTGAAGGCTTCATGTAGGTGGATGATTTCTTGCTGATTCAGCTGCCTAGATGTGAAGACAATTTTTTCCAGCTGCCACAGCTTTTCATTCTGTAGAAGTCTCAAAATGCTTTGCAATGAATCAAGCCCTTTCTTGAATAGAGTAAGTAAATAGTTCATTTTAACAGAAACTATATTGTCACTACATCAGCAATTCCCATTTATGAAAAAATGTGCATTACTTATTCAGCTATTTGAAGGATGGTATTATAGGAGAGGCTTTTTGTCAATTCATTTTTTTTTTTTTATCCATGAGCCTTCATTTCCAAACCTATAGTATCATGTGTTTTTAAGATGTCAATTACCATTTTAAAATGTACCACTCGAGCTTGAATTTCTCAGCAAGTTTCCATGGCAAAGAAAACACTAATCCTTTCAATTTATTGGGAATCAATGTTTAATCCTCTTTTTTTTTTTTGTTCTCCTACTTACTACAAATCATGAAGAATTCTGAGCATCAGTTTAAGAATTGAAAGCCTTATATAATATTCCTATTACTTATTGATCATTTTAAATTAAAAGTTTTAGTGTTCTTTATTTGGAGAGTAAACTAAGAAATTATGCTTCACATGGAGATATTTTCAACATAGATTATTAATATGAATGTGTATTATGAAGAATTTTCATTTGTTCTTTGATTTTCCTGAATGGTGGGTTTTCTTCTTAAAGTTCAGTTAAATGATAATAAAACAAGATAAATATCTACATTAATGATTGCATTTGGAGACAATTGATATAATGAAAATTTGGGTTTGTTATACTCTTTTCCCCTTAGGAAACTATATTGTACCCTTTTGAAGGTAAAAAGTACAATGGTTTGATGGATTCTCAAAGAGCTTTCTATTCGAAGATGGAGGAGAAGAGGCACATATCTATTTAAGCTCCACATTTTCTCTCAGAATTCATTTCATTACAAGCTTCAGAATCAGTGCTTGACTGAAAAAAAAAATCACAAATAATTACAAAGAGAAGACATCCTGGCAATTCGCCAGAAAAAAAATGGTTTTTGTTCGAGGATGGGGACAGTTTTAGATCCATCATAGGCTGAGGGCAGGCAGCAGCAGCAAGAGCATGTCAGGTAGCTACAACTGAGCAGACCAGAGGGAGGTGGGGTGTGATCTCAGCCGTCTTTGTGGGGAGAGCTTTACTACAGGATTAGATGCTTTGCCCTGGCAGCAAGCCAGTAGACAAGCAGAGAATCAAAAAACACAGGGGGTGAAGAATACAACCCCAAAAGGTTAGGGTCTCTCAGGCCCTGGCCACACCTACCCATAGTGCCTCAGCACACTCTCAGAGCACAGACACAGCACAGCCATTGCTGTCCTGCTATTGCCTTGCTACTACCCCCCCACAGTCTGTAGAGGAAGCTCTGTAACACCATCCAGCTCCAGCCCCAAAAAAAGAAGATTCCATTTTTTTTTCTTTGTAGTTTGTCTTCTTTGATTCTTCTCTGACAAAATGAGCAAAAAAATTTAAACTAATCTTAACCATTGATAGCTTCTATATGGATAGAAAGCAGACTTTAAACCCCGAGGAGATTAAAAACAGACTGTCTCCAGATGACTCCCCAAAGGAGAATATGATCTTGTCCTCAACACAAAAAACTCTCATAGAAGAAATTAAAAAGGCTTTCACAAGAGAGCTAAAAGAAGAATGGGAAAAGGAAAGAGAGTCTTGGCAAGAGAATCTGGAGAAGTCATCCCACTCATTTAAAGACAGAGTGGACAAAGAAATCAAATCCTTGAAAAATAGAATTAGTGAACTGGAAACAGAAAATAGCTTTCTAAAAAATAAAATTGGCGAAATGGAAAAAAAAATTCCATAGAACAAAAGAATGCACTTAAAAACTCAATTGGACAATTAGAAAAAGATACAAAAAAGTGAGTGAAGAAAATACTTCATTGAAAATCAGAATCGACATTAAATTAAAAAGCCTTTGTACAAACAAAACTAATGCAAACAAGATTAGAAGGGAAGTAACAAAGTGGGAAAACATCTTCACAGTTAAAGGTTCTGATGAAGGCCTCATTTCCAAAATATATAGAGAACTGACTCAAATTTATAAGAAATCAAGCCATTCTCCAATTGATAAATGGTCAAAGGATATGAATGGACAATTTTCAGAGGATGAAATTGAAACTATTACCACTCATATGAGTGTTCCAAATCATTATTGATCAGAGAAATGCAAATTAAGACAACTCTGAGATACCACTATACACCTGTAAGATTGGCTAAGATGACAGGAAAAAATAATGATGAATGTTGGAGGGGATGCGGGGAAACTGGGACACTAATGCACTGTTGGTGGAGTTGTGAACAAATCCAACCATTCTGGAGAGCAATCTGGAATTATGCCCAAAAAATTATCAAATTGTGCATACCCTTTGATCCAGCAGTGTTTCTATTGGGCTTATATCCCAAAGAAATACTAAAGAAGGGAAAGGGACCTGTATGTGCCAAAATGTTTATAGCAGCCCTATTTGTAGTGGCTAGAAACTGGAAAATGAATGGATGCCCATCAATTGGAGAATGGCTGGGTAAATTGTGGTATATGAATGTTATGGAATATTATTGCTCTGTAAGGAATGACCAGCAGGATGAATACAGAGAGGCTTGGAGAGACCTACATGGACTGATGCTAAGTGAGATGAGCAGAACCAGGAGATCATTATACACTTTGACAACGATATTGTATGAGGATGTATTCTGATGGAAGTGGATTTCTATGACAAAGAGACCTAACTGAGTTTCAATGGATAAATGACGGACAGAGACAGCTACACCCAGAGAAGAAACACTGGGAAACGAATGTGAACTATCTGCATTTTTGTTTTTCTTCCTGGGTTATTTATACCTTTTGAATCCAATTCTCCCTATGCAACAAGAGAACTGTTCGGTTCTGCAAACATATATTGTATCTAGGATATACTGCAACATATCCAACATATAAAGGACTGCTTGCCATCTAAAGGAGGGGGTGGAAGAAGGGAGGGGAAAAAAATTGGAACAGAAACGAGTGCAAAGGATAATGTTGTAAAAAAAAAAATTACCCTGGCATGGATTCTGTCAATATAAAGTAATTATTAAATAAAAATTAAAAAAAAAAGAAAAAAAGAAAATCAGAATCGAACAAATAGAATTGAATGACTCAAGGAGACACCAAGAATCAGTCAAGCAAAGCCCAAAAAATAGAAAAATGGAAAAAATTGTCATATACCTTCTTGAGAAAAAAACAGCCAGGTAGGTTAAAAACAGAGAAAGAAAGTTATAGACCAATCTCCCTAATGAATATTGATGCTAAAATCTTAAATAAGATATTAGCAAAAAGACTACAGAAAATCATCCCCAGGATAATACATCATGATCAAGTAGGATTTATACCAGGAATGCAGGGCTGGTTCAATATTAGAAAAACTATCAATATAATTGGCCATATTAATAATCAAATTAACAAAAACCATATGATCATCTTAATAGATGCAGAAAAAGCATTTGATAAAATCCAACATCCATTCCTATTAAAAACTCTTGAGAGTATAGGAATAAATGGACTTTTCCTTAAAATAATCAGTAGCATCTATTTAAAACCAGCAGTAAGCATTATATGTAACGGGGACAAACTGCAACCATTCCCAATAAGATCAGGAGTAAAACTGCCCACTATCACCGTTACTATTTAATATTGTATTAGAAATGCTAGCTTTGGCAATAAGAGTTGAGAAAGAGATTAAAGGAATAAGAATAGGCAATGAGGAAACCAAATTATCACTCTTTGCTGATGATATGATGGTATACTTAGAAAACCTCAGAGATTCTACCAAAAAGTTATTAGAAACAATCTACACCTTCAGCAAAGTTGCAGGATATAAAATAAACCCACATAAGTCATCAGCATTCTTATATATCACTAACAAAACCCAACAGTCAGAGTTACAAAAAGAAATTCCATTTAAAGTAACTACTGATTGTATAAAATATTTAGGAATCTATCTGCCAAGGGAAAATCAGAAACTTTATGAGCAAAACTACAAAACACTTTCCACACAAATTAAGTCTGATCTAACCAACTGGAAAAATATTAAATGCTCTTGGATTGGGCGAGCAAATATAATAAAGATGACAATACTACCTAAATTAATCTACTTATTTAGCGCTATACCAGACTCCCAAAAAACTACTTTGATGAATTAGAAAAAATAACAACAAAGTTCATATGGAAAAACAAAAGGTCAAGAATTTCAAGGGAATTAATGAAAAAAAAAAATCAAATGAAGGTGGCCTAGCTGTACCAGATCTAAAATTATATTATAAAGCAGCAGTTACTAAAACCATCTGGTATTGACTAAGAAATAGACTAGTTGATCAATGGAATAGGTTAGGTTCAAAGACAAAACAGCCAATAACTTTAATAATATAGTGTTTGACAAACCCAAAGACACCAGTTTTTGGGATAAGAATGCATTATTTGACAAAAATTGCTGGGAAAATTGGAAATCAGTATGGCAGAAACTAGGCATTGTCCCACACTTAACACTGTACACCAAGATAAGGTCAAAATGGGTTCATGATCTAGGCATAAAGAATGAAATGATAAATAAATTCGAAGAGCATAGGATAGTTTACCTCTCAGACCTGTGGAAGAGGGAGGAATTTATGACCAAAGAAGAACTAGAGATCACTATTGACCACAACATAGAAAATTTTGATTATATCAAATTGAAAAGTTTTTGTACAAACAAAACAAATGCAGACAAGATTAGAAGGGAAACAATAAACTGGGAAAACATTTTTACAATCAAAGGTTCTGATAAAGGCCTCATTTCCAAAATATATAGAGAATTGACTCTAATCTATAAGAAATCAAACCATTCTCCAATTGATAAATGGTCAAAGATATGAACAGACAATTCTCAGACGAAGAAATTGAAACTATTTATAGACATATGAAAATATACTCCAAATCATTAGTAATCAGAGAAATGCAAATTAAAACAACTCTGAGATACCACTACACACCTGTCAGATTGGCTAGAATGACAGGGGAAGATAATGTGGAATGTTGGAGGGGATGTGGGAAAACAGGGACACTGATACATTGTTGGTGGAATTGTGAACACATCCAGCCATTCTGGAGAGCAATTTGGAACTATGCTCAAAAAGTTATCAAACTGTGCATACCCTTTGATCCAGCAGTGTTTCTACTGGGCTTATACCCTAAAGAGATACTAAAGAAAGGAAAGGGACCTGTATGTGCCAAAATGTTTGTGGCAGCCCTGTTTGTAGTGGCTAGAAGCTGGAAAATGAAAGGATGTCCATCAATTGGAGAATGGTTGAGTAAATTGTGGTATATGAATGTTATGGAATATTATTGTTCTGTAAGGAATGACCAGCAGGATGAATACAGAGAGGACTGGTGAGACTTACATGAACTGATGCTGAGTGAAATGAGCAGAACCAGGAGATCATTATATACCTCAACAACGATACTGTTTGAGGATATATTCTGATGGAAGTGGATCTCTTCGATAAAGAGAGCCTTAATTGATCAAAGATGGACAGAAGCAGCTACACCCAGAGAAAGAACACTGGGAAATGAATATAAACTGCTTGCATTTTTGTTTTTCTTCCCGGGTTATTTATACCTTCTGAATTCAATTCTCCCTGTGTAACAAGAAAACTGTTCGGTTCTGCACACATATATTGTATCTAGGATATACTGCAACCCATTCAACATGTAAAGGACTCTTGCTATCTGGGGGAAGGGGTGGAGGGAGGGAGGGGAAAAATCGGAACAGAAGTGAATGCAAGGGATAATGCTGTAAAAAATTACCCTGGCATGCATTCTATCAATAAAAAGTTATAAAAAGAGAGAGAGCGAGAGAGAGAGAAAACAACAGATCTGGAAAATAGATCTAGGAGAGACAATCTGAGAATTATTGGACTCCTGGAAAAATATGATGAAAAAAAAGAGCCTGGACACTATATTCCAGGAAATTATCAAAGAGAACTGCTCAGAAGTCATAGAAACAGAGGGTAAAATAGAAATTGAAAGAATGCATCGATCACCTTCTAAAAGAGATTCTAAAATTAAAACACCAAGAAAAATAGTGGCCAAATGCCAGAACTATCAGATGAAGGAAAAAAAAATACTGCAAGTGGCTAGAAAAAATCAATTCAAATATAGAGGAGCCACAATAAGGATTACCCAGGATCTAGCAGCATCCACATTAAAGGATCAAAGGGCCTGGATATGATATTCCAAAAGGCTAAGGAACTTGGTATGCAACCAAAAATAACTTACCCAGCCAAAATGAGGATCTTTTTTCCAGGGAAGAAGATGGACATTCAACAAAATATGTGAATTTTACCTGTTTTTGATGAAAAAACAGAACTTAACAAAAAGTTTGATCTACAAATATAGAACTCAAGAGAAACCTAAAAAAATAAAAAGAAATCTTGGGAAGTATATTTTTGCTATAAAGATATATAAAGAATACATATATACCTTGTTCTAGAAACTAGAGGTGGAAAGGACATTGTACCAGAAAAAGGGTAAACTGGTACTACATCTCATGAAGAGGCAAAGGAAACTTATTATATCTGACAGAAAGAATGGAGAGGGATGAAGATAGTGTGTTTCTTACTGTCATCAGAATTGGCTTAAAGAGAAAAAATTTAGACATATTTGATTTATGGTGAAACTTCTCCCAACTCATTGGAAAGTGGGAGGGGAAAAGTGAAAAGGGAAGGAATAAGCTAAGTGGAAGGGAATACAGAAATTGTGAGGAAAAGGAGTAAGATATGGGGAGAAACTCTAAAGTGGTGGGGAGGGACACTAAAAAGGGAGGGTTGTGAGAAGCAAGTGGTGCTCACAAGTGTAATATTGGGGAGGAAGGGGAAAGGAAGGGAGAAAAGCATAAAGAGGGGTTGACAAGATGACAAGTAATATAGAATTGGTCATTGTTACCATAAATGTGAATGGGGTAAACTTCCCCTTAAAGAGGAAGCAGTTAGCAGAATGAATTAAAAACCAGAATCCTACAATATGTTGTTTACAAGAAACACACCTGAAGCAGGGAGATACATACAGAATAAAGGTAAAAGGTTGGAGTGGAATCTACTATGCTTCAGGTGAAGTCAAAAAAGCAGGGGTAATCACCTGATGTCAGATCAAACAAAAGCAAAAATTGATCTAATTAAAAGAAATAAGGAAGGGCACTATACCTTGCTAAAGGATAGCATAGATAATGAAGCAATATCAATATTAACCATATATGCACCAAGTGGAGTAGCATCAAAATTCTTAAAAGAGAAATTAAGTGAGCTGCAAGAAGAAATAGACAGCAAAAAATATAATAGTGGGAGATCTCAACCTTTCACTCTCAGAACTAGATAAATCAAAACACAAAATAAATAAGAAAGAAATAAAAGGTAAATAGAATACTAGAAAAGTTAGATATGATAGATCTCTGGAGAAAACTAAATGGAGACAGAAAGGAATACACTTTATTTTCAGGAGTTCATGGAACCTATACAAAAATTGACCATATATTAGGACATAAAAACCTCAAACTCAAATGCAGTAAGGCAGAAATAGTAAATGCATCCTTTTCAGACCACGATGCAATGAAAATTACATTCTATAAAAAGCCAGGGGAAAATACACCAAAAAACAATTGGAAAATAAATAATCTCATACTGAAGAATGATTGGGTGAAACAGCAAATCATAGACATAATTAATAACTTCACCCAAGAAAATGAAAATAATGAGACGTCATACCAAAATGTGTGGGATGTAGCCACAGAGGTAATAACAGGAAACTTCATATCTCTAGAGGCCTACTTGCATAAAATAAAGAAAGAGAAGGTCAATGAATTGGACTTGCAACTAAAAATTCTGGGAAAGGAACAAATTAAAAACCCCAGTCAAACACTAAACTTGAAATTCTAAAAATAAGAGATCAATAAAATTGAAAGTAAAAAAAAAATACTATTGAATTAATTAATAAAACAAAGAGTTGGTTCTATGAAAACAACAACAACAACAACAACAAAATAGACAAACCCTTAGTAAATCTAATTTAAAAAAGGAAAGAGGAAAATCAAATTGTTTGTCTTAAAAACGAAAAGGGAGAACTCACCACTAATGAAGAGGAAATTAGAGTAATAATTAGGAGTTACTTTGCCATAACTTTGCCCAAATTTATACCAATAAATTCAAGAACTTAAATGAAATGGAAGAATACCTTCAAAAATATAGCTTGCCCAGATTAACAGAGGAAGAAGTAAATAAACTAAACAGTCCCATTTTAGAAAAAGAAATAGAACAAGCTATTAACCAACTCCCTAAGTAAAAATCCCCAGGACCAGATAGATTTACATGTGAATTCTACCAAACATTTAAAGAACAATTAACTACAATGCTATATAAACTATTTGAAAAAATAGGGATTGAAGGAGTCCTACCAAATTCCTTTTATGACACAGCCATGATACTGATACCTAAACCAGGTAAGTTGAAAACAGAGAAAGAAAATTATAGACCAATTTCCTTAAGTGATATTGATGCTAAAATCTTAAATAAAATATTAGCAAAAAGATTACAGAAAATCATCCCCAGGATAATACACTATGACCAAGTAGGATTTATATCAGGAATGCAGGGCTGGTTCAAGATTAGGAAAACTATTAGCATAATTGACTATATCAATAAACAAATTAGCAAAAAAAAAAAAAGATCATTTCAACAGATGCAGAAAAAGCATTTCATAAAATCCAACATCCATTTCTAATAAAAAACACTTGAGAGCATAGGAATAAATGGACTTTTCCTTAAAATACTCAGGAGCATCTATTTAAAACTGTCAGTAAGCATCATGTGCAATGGGTAAAAAAAAAACTGGAACCTTTCTTAGTAAGATCAGTAGTAAGACAAGTTTGTCCACTATCACCATTATTATTCAATATTGTATTAGAAATTCTAGCCTTGGCAATAAGAATTGAGAAAGAGATTAAAGGAATTAGAGTAGGTAATGAAAAAACCAAGCTATCACTCTTTGCAGACGATATGATGGTATACTTAAAGAACCCCAGAGATTCTACTAAAAAGCTATTAGAAATAATTCATAAGTTTAGCAAAGTTGCAGTATACAAAATAAATCCCCATAAATCCTCAGCATTTTTGTACATCACCAACAAAATCCAACAGCAAGAGACACAAAGAGAAATTCCCTTCAAAATAACTGTTGATAGCATAAAATATTTGGGAATCTATCTACCAAAGGAAGGTCAGGAATTATATGAGCAAAATTACAGAAAACTTTCCACACAAATAAAGTCAGACTTAAATAATTGGAAAAATGTTAAGTGCTCTTGGATAGGATGAGCGAATATAATAAAGATTACAGATAAAAAGGAAAAAAAATGAGAAAAAAATGCAAGCAAACAACAACAAAAAATAATGAAAAAATGTTGTGATCCATACTCAGTTCCCACTATACTTTCTCTGGATGTGGATAGCTCTCTTTATCACAAGACCAATGGAACTGGCCTGAATCACCTCATTGTTGAAAAGAGCCACATCCATAAGAATTGATTATACAGAATCTAGCTATTGTTGTGTATAATGTACTCCTGGTTCTACTTATTTCCCTCAGCATCAGTTCATATAAGTCTCTCCAGATCTCTCTGAAATCATTCTACTGATTGTTTCTTATACAAAAATAATTTCTATTTTTTTGTATATCATAAATTATTCAGCCATCCCCTACTGATGAACATCCACTCAATTTCCAGTTCCTTACCACTACAAAAAAGAGCTGCTACAAACTTTTTTTTTTTTGCACATGTGGGTCCTTTTCTTTCTTTCTTTTTCTTTTTTTTTTTTTTTAATGATCTCTTTGCAATGCAGGCCTAATAGAGACACTGTTGCGTCAAAGGTAATGCACAATTTGATACCCCTTAGGCATAGTTCCATTTTTCTATCCAGAATGGTTGGTCCAATTAACAACTCTACCAACAATGTATTAGTGCCCCAATTTACCCAAATCCCTTCCAACATTCATCATTATCTTTTTATGTTATATTAGCTAATCTGAGAGAGATGTAGTGGTATCTAAGGGTTGTCTTAATTTGCATTTCTCTGATCAATAGTGATTGAGAGCACTTTTTCATATGACTAAAAATGATTTTAATTTCTTCATCTGAAAATTGTCTATTCTTATCCTTTGACCATTTATCAATTGGAGAATGGCTTGTATTCTAATAAATTTGAGTCAATACTCTATATGTTTTAGAAATGATGTCTTTATCAGAATCTTTGCAAAAAAAAATATTTCCCTATTTACTGCTTCCCTTCTAATCTTGTCTGCATTGGTTTGTTTTGTATAAAACTTTTTTTTTAACTTAATAAAATCAAAATTATCCATTCTGCATGTCATAATGTACTTTCATTCCTTCTTTACAGATCATGTGATTTACACTATCCTTTATTCTTCTAATTTACAGCTAGGAAGTGTTAAGTGTCTGAGGTCACATTTGAACTCAGGTCCTCCTGATTTCAGGATGGTGCTCTATCCATATTAAGAAACTTATTCATGGAAGACATCTCTTTAGTGGTTGGAGTCCTGCTCTACATCCCTAGTTCTTCTGAGCTATTGTAAAATTTAGGTTTAAGTTTTGTATTAAGATTAAATTATGGATTTTTTCCCCCTGGGAGAAGGTCAGTTTAAGATTAAATTTTGGATTATGTTTTTGCCCAGTAAAGGGATAGTTTTAGATTTAATCTCCTCCCACCCCATCCCATACAAGAAGAGTAGGAATTTAGATTTTTTTTCTCTCCTCAAACTATACTTAATTATTTAAAAAGAATTCTTGATGAGTAAAATTTACCACCAATTAAGATCAACAACTTTTCAGTACTTTTAACATCTCAAGGAGGCATTTGATAGCAAAGTAACTCCACTAAGGTCAGATAGTATGTACTAGAAGCAGAGATAAAATTCAATTGTTTCTGACTTAAAGAGTAACTCTTTGTCCATTATACTTCATGGTTTCACAGTTAACTGCCATATTGGAAAGTAACTTGACAAGTTTCTTCCATATAAAGTGATAAAGGGTAATCATAGATTTATTCTTAGTGAGAAAATATAATAGATGGAACCCTGAATTGACTGAGAAAGATTTATATTCAAATCCAGCTTAAGATATTTAGCCATTATGTGATCCTAGCTAAAGAGACCATACCCTCTTAGATGTTCTAATAATAAAACATTCCATCTCTTACTTCTGGGGATTCTCTATGCCTGAATGCTCTCCCTCCTTATTTATTCCTATTAACTTCTCTGGATTCCTTTAAGATTCAATTAAAATGCTTTTCTTTTTGTTACTGGAAGTCTTTCCCAAACCTTTAATTCCAATTCCTTCTTGTTCTTATTTCCTATTTAGCCTTTATGTAGCCTGTTTACATAAATGTGTTTTCTTTTTGTCTCCTGCATTAGACTATGAACTCCTTGAGTGCAAGAATCATCTTTTGCCTTCTCTTACATCTCTAGCATTTAGCACAATGTTAGCAAATAGTAGGTACTTAATAAATATTAGTTAATTGACTTACCTGTTCTGAGATAAAATTTAATGTCCAAAAACTGTCATTTTAAACTTTTCACAATTTTTCTCTTATGTAGTTTTTCAATCTGATATTTTATCATTTCTGGCAATGGATATAGTGTTCCAATTAAAGCAGCCTAATCGCTATCCTCTTGAACTTGACATTTTAACTTCCCTATTTCCCATCAGCTGTTCAACAAACCAATAATAGTTCTGTAATTCATCTACACCTCTTAAAATTACTACACTTCCTTTTCTTAGTGCAACTTTCAACTCTCATGAGAAAACACTCTTATTCCTTAGTTGCTTAGTGCTGTTTCCCTCCAAAAAAATGTCTTGTATTCATTTATTTCTCTTCATGATCTATCTCTTCAGCTGATTTCAAGGTCTTTGAGGGCAGTGATTATTTTGTTTTTGAATTTGTATATCTAATCTGTGACACAAAGGTTAATGTTTAATAAGCATTGCCTATTCAACAGCCTGAAGATAATACTATGTATCTGGCATCAGTCATTGTTTGAAAAACTCATTCTCTTATATTAGATAAGTTTATTTTTAGATGATTATTTATCAAGGTCCCTTTAGCATAGAGTTATATTCCAGAAGCTAAGATTTTTATTCTGAAGTTGAAGATTTCAGTTCTAGCTAGACTATGGAGAGGAAATTATTCTTGTAAAGAAAGAAACACAAAGGGTAATATATTTTTAAAAATGAATACAAATAGATATAGAAAGATGACCACTTAAGGAAGGATTTGGGACCTATAACTCATTACCCCTTAAACATGAAAGACAATAAAAATACTATGACTCAAGAAAAGACCTCTGGTAATCAGATATTGTAATTTACTCTGTGGCTACACATTCTCTATACATATATCTCACTATCACAATAATCTAATTTGGAAGCCTCTTCTTCTCCTGTACTTTATATGTTCTCATGGCACACTGCATTTGAGTCAGGGAGAGAAATAGGGGATTTTTTTTACCACCAGCTTTTACTATACTTTTAAAGAAGAACTTTTTTCCTAAAAACAGTTTTTTTTCCCTAAAATGCCAATACATGATCAATGGAGAACACATCAGTAAGGAATGATGAGTGACAGTGCTAGGATCTCCAGTCTCTCAGTTACTCTTAGATATTTCAAGGATGAAGTAATGAGACACCTTGTGATACTGCTATCTCCCAATGTTAATAGTAATTATGGGATTAATCAGTATAGGTATGTCCAGACAGAGTTCAGAAAAGGTCCGAAAAGCACATCTTTAGCTATTATTAATAACCTATTACTGCTGATCCAATTTTTATCCCTAGATGATTTCTTCACTTCCATGTACACTTGACTTTCTTATCTTCTAGTTCAGTCACACATTCCCTAATTGATAACTTATTCAATGTACCATGAGTCATAAGCATATAGCTACTACTAAAACAACCCTAGAATAACCACCCATCCAAGGGAAAAAATAGATGAAAATTTTATATTACCAAGAAAAAGGTATGAAAATAGATGGGCAATCAATAAATCTAAATACGGTTTATATATATATATATACATGAGAGATGATGCAAATATGGAACTAGTTATACCACAATATAGATTATGTCTCCTAATGAGAATCAGAGCTAGGCTTAGACTTCAGAATCTCTTCCAAAGATTAAGTTCCACCTAGGCAAGAATCATGTGGTCTCCAAAGTTATTTTATGCTGCAACTTTGATAGTCTGAGTTGCAAGGTGGTCACAGAGGCAGTCTTGAATTTAGAAAGTCGAATAAAGTCAAATTAAGAAGCATTTATTAATTTCTAATTATATGGTAGATATGGTGCTAAGTAATGAAATTCAAAGAAAGATGAAAATAGTCCATTCCCTGAAGATGCATTCTATTTAGTGATGGAGACTATATCCAGACTATATGAATGAGTTTTGCTTTTGTTCAGTCAATTCAGTCATATTCAACTTTTTATGATTCTATCCAGGGTTTTCTCTGGAAAGATACCAGAGTGATATATTTTTTCCTTCTTCAGCTCATTTTATAAATGAGGAAACTGAGCCAAACAAGGTTGTGACTTATTCAAGATAACAAAGCTAGGACATGTATGAAGCCCTATTTGAACTCAGGAACACAAGCTAAGTGCAACTTAGTGACTGTGCAATAGTATTAATAGGAATCAGGAAAAAAAAAAAGTTTCTTATCAAAAGCTGAATTTCAGCTGAGACTAGAAGGGAACCAAGTAACAACAAGTATGGAAAGAATGGTTTTAATGGAGAACAACCAGTAAAAATTCACAGTCAAAATTTGACAAGTTTTGTGTGAGGAACAGGATAATGTTCTAAAAATCTAGAAAGATACAAGTGATGATGCTATTAAAGGATCTAAAAGACAAACAGCATTTTATATATTATTCTAGAGAAAAGATGGAGACATTAGAGTTTATAAAATTGGTGGATGACATTGTTCTCTATTTAGGAAGATCATTTTGATAGCTAATGAATGTTAAGGCTTGACAAAACAGAGATACAAAACAATAGACAATATACTACCATGTTTCCCCGATAATAAGACACTGTCTTATTAATTTTTTTTTTGGACAGAAAAACACCAGAGGGCTTATTTTCAGGGGAGGGCTTATTTTAATGAACATTGACAACAATTTTAATAAACAGGTACATGTGAAAAAAAGTTCCTTTATTCAATAATGATCATGTCATCTTCTTCAACAACATTGTCATAAGTGTCCATACCCTGAATTCCATCCTATATGTCTTGCGCCTCTATTTCCTTCAGAAGAAGTGGACCCAATCTGTCATGTCCAGCAATATAGCTCTCTTTAAATGAACATGTCTTGTCCAGGTAACCTGCTTGTAGTGCCTTGTTGACACAGCTGTCAGTAATTTTATCCCATGACTTCTTCACCCAAGTCACGACTTCTTGCAGACAGGGATTCACAAAGTTTCCATGCTGATTTCTTTCCATTCTATTTTCAATGTAGTCATTGACTTCCATGCACAAATGGTTCTTGAATGGCTTGTTTATTGCAATATCAAGAGTGTGGAGATAGGCAGTCATTCCTGCAGGAATCATTACTTGATCTATTCTTCTCTCTGCAAGGAAGTTCTTCATTTCTTTAGCACAGTGAGTGCTGGCTGAATTCTTCTTTTATCCTCCATCATGCCCCTTTTATCCTCCACCATGCCCCCTCACTCTCGCTTACATACTGGGTTTTTATGTTGTCCTGCCTCAGCTCTCCTCTGCTACACTGCTCTCAATGGCGCCAGCAAGTAAATCACTAGGGAAGAACAGGATAACGAGCTCGCTGCTGCAGCTGTGATTGGATGCAGCTCGGAGCGCGGCGTGCATTTCACCCAGGGGGGGAGGAGTGGATGGTGCATACAGAGGGTACCATAATGTAGTGTGTAGCGCAAGGGATCACCTTCACTATAGTAGCAATCTCAATAGGGCTTATTTTAGGGGGAGGGCTTATTTTAGAGGAATCTTACACAGTAAGGGGAGGGCTTATTTTCAGGATAGGTCTTATTATTGGGGAAACACGGTAGCTGTTAGGTAATAAGAGTCTGAATCAGTGTGTTAACAATGTCAGAGGATAAAATAGATGTATAAGATAGAGGATACAAAGGTAGAATGGACAGAACTTGGAGAAAGTTTGGGAAATAAGAATGAAGATGACATACGCAAGTTTAGGATGTTAAGAATGTGGTGGTATTATATTACTCTCCATTATAGTAAATGAGTAATTTAAGAAGAAAGAATTATTTGGGGTAGAATACCACATTTCTTTCTTGCACATGCTGAATTTAGGATGTCTGTGGAACAGTCAGAAAAATGATATTTAGGAGATATTGTAAACTATAAATTGCTATTGTTTGTCCTTTGTTTTTCAAGAGGACTATGGCATCAGGAAGGTAATATCATTATTTGCAAGTGAATTGGATTTAAGTGAAGGAGGACTGGGCAAAATTAATAGGTTCACTCTCTTGGCCAGAGGCATCTGGGTGCAGTGGCAAGATATGTGTCATGATGATTAGAAACAACCTCTAGAACAGAAACTAGGAGTCAAAGGATATTTAAGGCAAAGTAAATAAAACTTTGACTAATCCACAAAGTAATGATTATTGAATCCAAGGGAGTCCATGAGATCACCAAGAACAGATGTATACAGAGAGAAGAGGACTGAGGGTTGAGCTTATTTTCGATTTCTCTTTCTAAAATATGCTGGCTCTGTAACACTGGGCAAGTTACTTATCTGCTCATTGTCCTAGACAATGATCTATAATGGTGAGATAAAGACCAGTTTCAAAATTGCTCAAGTAGAGACAATTTCCTCACAAAGTAGTTACCTATGACAATCAAATCAAAGATTTGCTCCCATTTCATCCCTTTTATACATCTTAGATTTCAATCAAACTTTCTAGCTGTGTCAGTATGAGATAGTTATTTAATCTTCCTGAGCCTTCATGCCATCATCTATAAAAAGATGACAATAATATCTATAGAATTAATTTCAGAGTTCCTATGTGAATCAAATGAAGTAATCCAAACAATGAATTTTACAAACTTAAATTACATTGTAAATTTCTATTTTTTTTTTAAATTTCACTTATAGGTCTGTCTTCCTCTTTGGAATAGGAAATAACTTGAACTTGCACCACTCAACAATAAAGATCATTTCAATAATATAAAAAGCAAATCTATATTTATGGCTTAGTTACTTTCATTTTTCCTCTGTCTAATCAACATCATCTCCATCATTATTATTCATCATTTTTCTTTTGATTTGCATTTAAAAAACTTAAAGTACACCCTAAATATAATTGAGCAAAAGAAGAAAATTTATAACTCAATTTTTATGTTAAAGAAAATCCTGAGTTTCATTCCAAAAAGCTCCAAGTTGGGAAAACTAGCTGAGTAGTTTGCTTTATAAAAGGATTTCTTTTCTGGTGTTAACTAAAGAAAACTAGCTTTCTACATTCTGAAATTGCATCTTGCACAAACTGCTCTTTTTTACACTGAAATAGGTCCATATTTTCAAAAAAAGCACAATCTTACTATTTAATGTTGGGCTCCTATGAAGAAATGTAGGTTTGTTTTCCATTCCCTTTAGTTTTTAATAATTTCATAGGAAATGAACCAGATATTTGCTTTACATCTATATTTTATATATTTTGCTTACTTTTAAGAACTAACTCCTTTCTGTATCAAAAATCAGTTTTTAAGAAATCACATCAAGAAGTTTAATAAATAGAAAAATTATGTTCTCAGGGATCATATTCAAAGCATCATATACCAAGAAATGAGAGTGTGGGTCCACTGGTTAATGCTATATATCATTTTATAATGTCACATTGAAAAGAACTGATAATTAATTAAGAAAAAGGGATTTCATGGTCTAATTTACTGCTTTGGTAGTAATTCCCATCAAAAACACTAGACCAAATAATTTTAGAGCATTCAAGTAGAGAAAATGGTGTGAGAGTTATCGTTGACTGTAATTGATGAACCTCACACATTGGAAGCTCTGATGCCAAATGCCAGTTTCAATTAGTATGAATGTAAAACTCAGATTTAAAATAATAATGATATCCTCTCAGATTAACAAAAGTTTTAACATACTCTTTCTGCACTGTATGGCATAACTACTTCAAAAACTTTTAGAGGCACAAAGCTAAATGTTTTCTCTTCCTAATCACTATTCACATTTTAAGGAATTTGTCCTTAGCACTAGTAATTATTTCCAAAAATACTCTGCTAGGTACCAGGAGTACTTAAATAAATGACACTATTCCTCCACTCCAGAAAATGAAACATATATTTACTAAAGTATAAACAGATTTAGAGAGACCCTTAGAAGTTTTATTTTTAATTTCTTTATTTTAGTATGCATTGCTTTATGAATCTTATCAGGAGAGAAAAATTAGAGCAAAGGGGAAAAACCATGGTAGAGATTAAAAAAAAAAAACAACAGAAAAAAAGAAGGGAATATCACATTTATAGATTTGCATTAAGTTTCCAAACATCTTTTTCTAGATGCAGATAGCAATTTCTGTCCAAAATTTATTGGGATTGCTTTAGATCATTGAAACACTGAAAAGAACCCAATCTTTCATAGCCAATCATCACATATTCTTTCTATTATTGTGTAGAATGTATTCCTAGTTCAACTCTTTAACACAGCATCAGTTTATATAAATCTTTCCAGATCTTAAAACTATATTATAAAGTAGTAGTAATAAAAGTCATTTGTTACTAGCTTAGAAATAGATTAGTCAATCAGTGGAATAGGTTAGATTCACAGGACAAAATAGTCTATGACTGTAGTGATCTAGTATTTGACAAATTCAAAGTTCCCAGTTTTTGGGAAAATAACTCACTATTTGACAAAAACTAGTAGGAAAGTTGGAAATTAGTGTGGCAGAACCTAGACATTGACCCACATTTAACACAATATACTAAGATAAGGTTGAAATGGATTCATGATTTAGACATAAAGAGTGATATTATAAGCAAATTAAAAGAACAAGGGATAGTTTACTTCTCAGATCTGTGAAGAAGGAAGCAATTTGTGCCCAAAGAAGAACTGGAGTACAGTATTGAATAAATAATGGATAATTTTGATTATATTAAGTTAAAAAGTTTTTGTCAAATAAAACCAATGCAGACAAGATTAAAAGGGAAGCAATAAACTGGGGGAAATTTTATATTCAAGGGTTCTGATAAAGGCCTTATTTCTCAAACTTATACAGAATAGACTCAAATTTATAAGAACTCAAGCCATTCTCCAACTGAGCAATGGTCAAAGGATATGAACAGACAATTTACAGATGCAGAAATTAAAACCATTTCTAATCATATGAAAAGGTGTTCTAAATCACTATTGATCAGAGAATGCAAATTAAGACAACTTTGAGGTACCACAACATACTTCTCAGATTAATTAAGATTACAAGAAATGATAAAATTGACTGTTGAAGGGAAAGTGGGGAAACTGGGAAACTATTGTTGGAGTTGTGAATTGATTCAACCAACTCTGTAGAGGAATTTAGAATATACCCAAAGGACTATCAAACTATGAATATCCTTTGATTCAGCAGTGTTTCAGGATTGTGTCTCAAAGAGATCATAAAGAAGGGAAAGGGACTCGCATGTACAAAAAGATTTGTAGCAGCCCTTTTTGTAGTGGCAAGAAACTGGAAATTGAGTGGATGCCATGAGTTGGAGAATGACTGAACAAGTTATGGTGTAAGAATGTGATGGAATATTATGGCTCTATAAGAAATTATCAGCAGGATGATTTCAGAGACACATGGAAAGATGTACATGAACTGATGCTAATTGAAGGCTTTATTATTCAGAACCCTTGAATATAAAAAAAAATGTTTTCTCAATTTATTGCCTCACTTCTAATTTTGTCTGCAATAGTTTTGTTTGAATAAAAAAAATTAATTTAATATAATCTCTTTTGTGTTCAATGATGAACTTCAATTCTTCTTTGGTGACAAATTCTTGCTTTCTCTACAGATCTGAGAGATAAATTATTCTATGTTCTTTTAATTTATTTACAATATCATTCTTTATGTCTAAATCATGGCCCCATTTTGATCTTATCTTGGTATGTGGTGTTAGATGTGGCTCAATGCCTAGTTTCTGCCATACCAATTTCCACTTTTTCCAGCAGTTTTTGTCAGAGAATTATTATCCCCAAAACTGGGTTATTTGGGATTGTCAAACATTAGATTACAATAGTCATTGACTATTCTATCCTGTGAACCTAACCTATTCCACTGATTGACTATTCTGTTTCCTACTTGTTTTAATGACCACTGCTTTGTAGTATAATTTTTAGTTCTGGCACAGGTAGACCACCTTCATTGGGAATTTTTTCATTAATTCCCTTGAAATTCTTGACCTTTGTTTTTTCTTCCAGATGAATTTTGTTATTATTTTTTCTGTATCTGTAAAGTAATTTCTTGGTAGTTTTATAAGTATGGTACTAAATAAGTAAATTAATTTAGCCAGTAATGTTGTTTTTATTATTTTTTATTATTTTATTTTATATTATTGACAGATTTTTTTAAATGGAATTTCTCTTTGTATCTCTTACTGCTGGCCATTGCTGGTACTATATAATGTTGTTCATGATTTATATGGATTTATTTTATATCCTGCAAGTTTCCCAAAGTTGTGAATTATTTCTAATAAGTTTTAACTTGATTCTCTAGGGTTCTCTAAGTATACAATCATATCATCTGCAAAGAGTGATGATTTGGTTTCCTTATTACCTACTCTAATTACCTTAATCTCTTTTTTCTTCTCTTGTTGCCAAAGTTAAAATTTCTGATACAATATTGAATAGTAATAGTGATAGTGTGCAAACTTGTTTCACTCCTGATCTTATTAGAAATGGTTCTAGTTTGTCCTCATTTCATATGATGCTTTCAAGTAGTTTTAAATAAATGCTACCCATCATTTTAAGGAAAATACCATTTATTCCTATACTCTCTAGTGTTTTTAATAGGTGTTGAATTTTATCAAATGCTTTTTTTTCCATCTATTGATATAATCATATGATTTTTGTAGTTTGGTTACTGATATTTTCAATTATGCTAACAGTTTTCCTAATAATTAGCAAACCATCCTGCATCCCTGGTACATATCCTATTTGGCCGTAATCATTGTGGATGGCTTTCTATAATCTCTTTGCTAATGTTTTATTTAAGTTTTTTGCACAAATATCTCTTAGGGAAATTGGTCTATCATTTTCTTTCTCTGTTTTCACCCTACTTGATTTAGCTATCATCCCCATATGTGTGTCATAAAAGGAATTTGGTAGCACTCCTTCTTTCCCTATTTTTGAAATGATTTATATAGTATTGGAATTAATTGTTCTTTAAATGTTTGCTAGACTTCACATGTAAATCCATCTGGAGCTGGAGATTTTTTTTTTTTTGTTAGGGTCTTTATCTTCTATATCTTTATCTAAAGTGGGATTGTATACATGATTTATTTCCTCTTCTGTTAATCTGGGCAATCAATATTTTTGTTGGTATTCCTCAATTTCACTTAGGTTATAAATTTATTGATATATAGTTGGGCAAAATAACTTCTAATTATTGTGTTAATTGCTTCTTCATTGGTGGAAAGTTCTCCCTTTTTACTTTTCAGACTAACAATTTGATATTCTTCTTTCTTGTTCTAATGAATTTAACTAAAGGTTTATCTATTTTCTTGGTTTTATTTCATAAAACCAACTCAGTTTTATTTAATAATTCAATAGTTTTCTTACTTTCAATTATATTATTATCCCCTTTTATTTTCAGAATTTCAAACTTGTTATTTAATTGGGGGGCTTTAATTTGTTCTTTTCCTAGTTTTTTTTTTTTTTTTTGAGTTGTGAGCCCAATTTATTCATCTTTTTCTCTATTTTATGCAGGTAGGCATCTAAAGAAATAAAATTTCCCCTTATAACTGCTCTGGCTATGTCCCCAAAATTTTGGTATCATCTCATTATTATCATTCTCTTGGATGAAATTATTGATTGTGCCTGTCATTTGCTGTTTCATCCATTTATTCTTTAGAATTGAATTATTTAATTTCCAATGAACTCTTGGTCTATTTTCTCCTGGCCTTATATTTCATGTGACTTTCATTGCTTCATGATCTGAAAAAAATGTATATACTCTTTCTGCCTTTCTGCATTTGATTTTGAGGTTTTTATGCTCCAACACAAGGTCAGTTTTTGTATAAGTTTGTCAACCACTGAGAAAAAGAAGTCTTTTTCTGTCTCCATTCAATTTTGTCCAAAGATCTACCATACCTAACTTTTCAAATATTTTGTTTACCTCCTTAATTTCTTTCTAATTTATTTTGTGGTTTGATTTATCTAGTTCTGAGGGAGCAAGGTTGAGATCTCCCACTATTATAGTTTTGCTGTCTATTTCTTCTTGCAGTTCTCTTAACTTCTCCTTTAAGAATTCCCATACTATAATACTTGATGCATATATGTTTAGTATTGATATTGCCTCATTATCTATGGTATCCTTTAGCAAGATATAGTTTCCTTCCTTATATCTTTTAATTAGATCAATTTTTGCTTTGCTTGACCTGAGATCAGGATGGCTACACCTGCTTTTTTTTTTTTTTTAACTTCACCTGAAGTATAATAAATTCTGCTTCAGCCTTTTACCTTTACTCTGTATGTATTGCTCTGCTTTAAATGTGTGTCTTATAAACAACATATTATAGGATTCTGGCTTTTAATCCAGTCTGCTATCAGCTTCTGTTTTATGGGAAATTCATCTCATTCACTTTCACTATTAAGATGATTAATATGTATTTCCCACCATCTTATTGACTCCAATTTATGCTTTTCTCTTCCTTTCTCTCTTTCTCTCCTTTCCTGTATTTTGCTTCTGACTACTAGCTCCCTCAAACAGCCCTCCCTCTTTATAGACCCTCTCCCTTTCTTATATCTTTCTCTTACGATTTCTGTTTTCCCTTTTATTAGCCTACCCTTTACTTTCCCCTTTCATGAACCACTTCCCTATAAGATGATATTCTATGCCATTTTTTTCCATTTCATAAATTTTGTTTTTCAGGATGCTGTTTTATTTTTTCCATTTTGTCAAATACATTTTTTAAGGAATTATATGGTTTTTCCATTTCACTACATATTTGGGTAAATAGTTTTATTAATATATTTTTTGTGTTTCCTTTTCCAAATCCTTCTGCAAAGTTCTCATTTCCCTCCCCAATTATTAGAAACACTGGCTGAAAAGATTTTTTTTCAGCTCTGAATTTCCCTTTTACTCTTGTTTGTGTTGGTTTTGTTTTGTGGAAAAACTGTTTAATTTAATGTAATCAAAGTTGTCCATTTTGTCTTTCATAATGTTCTCTATTTCTTTTTGGTCATAAATTCCCCTTTTCTCTAAAGACCTGAGAGATGAATTATTCCTTAATTCTCCTAATTTGTTTATGTTATCACCTTTTATACCCCAAGCACATACCCATTTTGATGTTATTTTGGAATAGAATATGAGATGATGGTCTATGCTTTTTTTTTTTTTTTTGACATGCTATTTTCCAATTTTCCCAGCAATTTTTGTCAAATAGTGAATTCTTATCTTGAAGCTAGTGTTTGGGGGTTTATCAAATTCTAGATTATTATGGGGGTTGATTGTTATGTTGCGTATATTAAATCTATTTCATTAATCCACCACATGATTTCTTAGCAAATATCAATTTTTTTTGTTGACTGTTACTTTATAATATAGCTTTAGATTTGGTATCCTAAGCCACATCCTTTGTAAATTTTTTTCATTAATTTCCTTGATATTCTTGATTCTTGGTTCTTCCAGATTAAATTTGTTATTATTTTTTTCTAATTCTATAAAATAATTGTCTGGCACTTTGATTGGTATGGCATTGAACAAGTAGACCAATTTAGGCAGAATTGTCATTTTTGTTATGTTAGCTTAGCATACCCATGAGCAATTGATATTTTTCCAATTGTTTAGTTCTTTATTTTTGTGAGAAGTATTAATTGTATTCATATAGTACTTAGGTTTGTCTTGGCAGGTAGGCCTCCAAATATTTTAGTTTGTCTTCAATTATTTAAAATGGAATTTCTCTATCTCTTGATAATGGGCTTTGTCAGTATTTTATAGAAATGCTGATGATTTGTGTGGATTTATTTCTTGCAACTCTGCTAAAGCTCTGCTTTGTTTTCAGTAGGTTTTTGGATGATTTTCTCGGACTTTCTAAGTATATCATCAGCAAAGTGTGATAGCTTTATTTCATCATTGCCTATTCTAATTCCTTTAATTTCTTTTTTTTTTCTTTTCTTATTGCTGAAGCCAACATTTCTAGTACAATGTTGAATAACAGTGTTTATAATGGGCATTTGTATTTCACCCCTAATCTTACTGGGGATGGGTCCATCTTTTTTTCCAATACAAGTAAGGCTTGCTGTGTATTTTAGATAGGTACTGCCAATTATTTTAAGAAAAGCCCCCTTTATCCCTGAGCTCTCTAGTGTTTTTTTGTAGGAATATGTGCTGTATTTCATCAAAAGCTTTTTCTGTCTCTTTCAAGATTATCATACAATTTCTGTAGGATTTTTTATTGATATGCTTAATTATGGTATTTTTTTCCTGATATTGAACCCATCTTGCATTCCTAGTATAAAGTCCATTTCGGCATGATGTATTGTAAATTGCTGTAATGTCTTTGATAATATATGTATATTATTTTTGCATCAATATTCATTAGTAAGATTGGTCTGCAATTTTCTTTCTCTGTTTTGACTCCTCCTGGTTTAGGTATCATTACCACATTTTTGTCATAGAAGGAATTTTGCAGGATTCCTTCTATACACATTTTCCCAAATAGTTTACATAATATTGGAATAAATTCTTCTTTAATTTTTTGGAAGAATCCATTTGTAAATCAATTTGGCACTGGAGATTTTTCTTAGGGAGTTCATTAGTGGTTTTTCAACTTTTTTTTCTAAAATGGGACTATTTAAATAATTTAATTCTTTGCTGTCAATCTAAACAATTTATAATTTTGTAAGTATTTATTTCAGTTAGGTTGTCAAACTCACTGCCATATATTGAGCAAAATAGCTCCCAATTATTTCTTTAATCTCTTTGTCATTAGTGGCAACTATACCCTTTTCATTTTTGATGTTGGTGATTTGTTTTTATTTTATTTTATTTTTCTAATCAAATTAGCCAAAAGTTTATTTTGTTTTTTTTCCTCATGCAACCTACTCTTATTTTTATTTACTAGTCTAATAATTTTCTTAATTTCAATTTTCTTAATCACTCCTTTAGAGTTGCAAAATTTCTAATTTGATATTTAATTGGGGATTTTAAATTTGTTCTTTTTCTAGCTTTTTAAATTGCATACCCAATTCATTGATTTCCTTTTCCTCTAATTTCTTCATGCAGCTATTTAGATCTATAAAATTTCCCCTAAGAACTCTGGTTGCATCCCACAGATTTGGATATGTTGTCTCACTTTTGTCATTCTCTTGGATGAAATAATGGATTATTTATGTGATTTATTGTTTAATCCACACATGGTTTAGAATTAGATTATTTAAATATCCTTTATTGAAATATACTTTCCTTCCTTATCCCTTTAAAAGATTTATTTTTATTTTTGCTTTATCTGAGATCAGAATTGTTATTCCTGCTTTTTTTTTTACTTCATGTGAAGCATAATAAGCATAATAAATTCTGTTCCAACCTTTTCCCCTTTATTCTGTACTATGTCTCTCTGTTTCAAATGTGTTTCCTGAAAACAACATATTGTAGGATTCTGTTTAATCCACTCTCCCATTTATGTCCATTTTATTGGAGAGTTCATCCCATTAAAATTCATTGTTATGATTACTATCTCTATAATTCCTTCCATTTTATTTTCTCCCCTGTATATACTTTTGTTTTCTCTTTCTTCCCTGTCCTTAATAGTGTCTTTTTTTTTGCCCACCCCACCCACTATCTTATCTCCAATCACTCCTTCACCTTCTCTTATTAATGGTTTTATTATTGTTGTTATTATTATAGCTTTTTACTTACAAAACATATGCATGGGCAATTTTTCAACATTGACTCTTGCAAAATATTCTGTTCCAACTTTTCCCCTCCTTCTTCCCACCTTCTACCCTATATGGCAGGTAGTCCAATACATGTTAAATTATATGTTAAAACCAATATAAGTATACATATTTATACAGTTATCTTGCTGCACAAGAAAAATCAGATATAGAAAGAAAGTAAAAAACCTTAGAAGGAAAAGAAAAATGCAAGCAAACAATAAGAGAAAGAGTGGAAATGCTATGTTATGGTCCACACACATTTCCCATAGTTCCCATAGTTCTCTCTCTGGGTGTAGCTGATTCTCTTCTTTACTGAACTGGTTTGAATCATTTCATTGTTAAAAAAGAGCAACATCCATCAGAGTTGATTATTGTATAATCTTGTTGTTACCCTGTATAATGATCTCCTAGTTCTGCTTATTTCACTTAGCCTCAATTCATGTAAGTCTCTCCAGGCCTTTATTAGTGGTTTTTTAACCCACCCTATTCATTACCTTATCTTTTATCATCCCTTAACCCCTTCTCTTACCTTTTTCCCTAATGTGTCTTCCTTCCCTTTTATCCTCCCTTTTCTTTCTTCTTTCTCATCCTATTTCTTTATTGGGTTAGATAAATTTCTATTCCCAATAGAATGATTGTTATTCTCTCTTAGAGCAAAAATCAATGAGATCAAGTTAGGTATTAGGTAATAATAGGTTTTATGCCCCTTCATATGATGTAATAGTCCTGTTACATCTCTTCTTTCCTTTTTTTCCAGCACAGACCTTTTTCCACCTCTTAATGTCTTTTTCTATGATATCATTACATAATAATCCATTCACAACCACACACCTTCAGTTCATGTCATGCCCCCTCTATCTGCCTCAGTGAGAGATATAATTCTCAAGAGTTATAGATATCAGGGGACTTCCGGCCAAGATGGCGGAGAGGAAATACACTCCTGTGTAACCTCCGTGTTTTTCTCTCACTATCCATTTCATTTCATGCCTCTGAATTAACGTTCGACTGAAAAAAAAAAACATACATTTACTTACCAAGAGAAACCATCCTTGAGACTCGTCAAGAAAGGTCTGTTTTTGCGCGAGGGCGGGGACAGTACTTAAATCGGAAGCAGTCTGCGGCCAGCAGCTGCAGCGAGAGCACAGATAGCAGCTCAGAGCCGAGTAGAGCAGAGAGGGGGGTGGGGTGTGATCGCAGCCGTCTCTGCGGGGAGAGCTTTGCTACAGGATTAGATACTTTGCTCCGGCAGCAGAGAAGCTAAAAACACCGGGGGTGAAGAATACAGCCCCAAACAGCTGGAGTCTCTCGGACCTGGCCACCCCTCCCCCTACAGTGTCTCAGCCCGCTCGGATCTCAGAGCGCTCGGATCTCAGCGCGCAGGCGCCATAGCACAGTAGGACCGTGCCTCACGAATACCCTCCCCCTCCCCCAAAGAAAGCAGCCTCCATTCAAGGGTTTTTTTCTTCTGTTTCTTTGATAGTTTGTCTTTGATTATTAGACAGAATGAGGAAGAAGCTGAAAAAGAATTTAACCCTTGACAGCTTCTATACAGATAAAGAGCAGACTCCAAATCCTGAGGAGACTAAAAACAAACAGTCCCCAGGTGAATCCCCAAAGGAGGAGATCATATGTTCCTCAGCACAGATGAATCTCATGGAGGAAATTAAAAAGGCTCTCACAAGGGAGCTAGAAGAAAAATGGGAAAAGGAGAGGGAGGCTTGGCAAAAGAGCCTGGAGAAGTCAGTTAAAGAGAGAGTGGATAAAGAAACCAAATCCTTGAAAAATAGGATTGGTGAACTGGAAAACAAAATTGGCGAAATGGAAAAAAATTCCACAGAACAAAAGAACTCAATTGGACAATTAGAAAAAGATCTTAAAAAAGTGAGTGAAGAAAATACCTCACTGAAAATCAGGGTCGAACAATTGGAATTGAATGACTCGAGGAGACAAGAAGAATCAGTCAAGCAAATCCAAAAAAATCAAACAATGGAAAAGAATGTGAAATACCTTTTGGGGAAGACAACAGACCTGGAAAACAGATCCAGGAGAGACAACCTGAGAATCATCGGACTTCCAGAAAAGTATGATGAAAAAAAGAGCCTGGACACTATTTTCCAGGAAATTATCAAAGAGAACTGCCCAGAAGTCATAGAAACAGAGGGTAAAATAGACATTGAAAGAATTCATCGATCCCCTACTGAAAGGGATCCTAAAATCAAAACACCAAGGAATATAGTGGCCAAATGCCAGAACCCTCAGGCGAAGGAAAAAATACTGCAAGCGGCTAGAAAAACCCAATTCAAGTATCAAGGAGCCACAATAAGGATCACCCAGGATCTGGCAGCATCCACATTAAAGGATCGAAGGGCCTGGAATATGATATTCCGAAAGGCTAAGGAACTTGGTATGCAACCAAAAATAACTTACCCAGCGAGAATGAGCATCTTTTTCCAGGGAAGAAGATGGACATTCAACGAAGTAAGCGAATTCCATCTATTTCTGATGAAAAAGCCAGAACTAAACAAAAAATTTGATCTACAAGCACAGAACTCAAGAGAAATCTAAAAAGGTAAAGATTAATCTTGGGAACTGTATTCCAGTTATAAAGATGTACAAAGAATACATGTATACCTTGTTCTAGAAACTAGATGTGGAAAGGACATTGTACCAGAAAAAAGGGAAAGTGGGGGTACTATATTTCATGAAGAGGCAAAGAAAACCTAGTATATCTGAGAGAAAGAATGGAGAGGGATGAATATAGTGAGTATTTTACTGCCTGCAGAATTGGCATTAAGAGAAGAATTTTAGACATATTCAATCTATGGTGAAACTTCTCCCACCTCACTGAAAAGTGAGAAGGGAAAAGTGAAAAGGGAAGGAATAAGCTAAGTGGAAGGGAATACGGTATCTGGGAGGGAAAGGGGTAAATGGGGGGGGGGAACTTTAAGGGGGAGGGAGGGATACTAAAAAAGGGAGGGCTGTGAGAAGCAAGTGGTGCTCACAAGCTTAATACTGGGAAGGGGGGTAAGGGAGTAAGAAGGGAGAAAAGCATAAACTGGGGTTAACAAGATGGCAAGTAATACAGAATTGGTCATTTTAACCATAAATGTGAACGGGGTAAACTCCTCTATAAAGAGGAAGCGGTTAGCAGAATGGATTAAAAGCCAGAATCCTACAATATGTTGTTTACAGGAAACACACCTGAAGCGGGGTGATACATGCAGGTTAAAGGTAAAAGGTTGGAGCAAAACCTACTATGCTTCAGGTGAAGCCAAAAAAGCAGGGGTAGCCATCCTGATCTCAGATCAAGCTAAAGCAAAAATTAATCTAATCAAAAGAGATAAGGAAGGGCACTATATCTTGCTAAAGGGTAGAATGAATAATGAAGAAGTATCTATATTAAACATATATGCACCAAGTAGTGTAGCATCTAAATTCTTAAAAGAGAAATTAAGAGAGCTGCAAGAAGAAATAGACAGTAAAACTATAATAGTGGGAGATCTCAACCTTGCACTCTCAGAATTAGATAAATCAAACCACAAAATAAATAAGAAAGAAGTGAAAGAGATAAATAGAATACTAGAAAAAATTAGATATGATAGATCTCTGGAGAAAATGTAATGGGGACAGAAAGGAGTACACCTTCTTTTCAGCAGTTCATGGAACTTATACAAAAATTGACTATATATTAGGACATAAAAACCTCAAACTCAAATGCAGTAAGGCAGAAATAGTGAATGCATCCTTTTCAGACCATGATGCATTGAAAATTACATTCAATAAAAAGCCACAGGAAAGTAGACCAAAAAATAATTGGAAACTAAATAATCTCATACTAAAGAATGATTGGGTGAAACAGCAAATTATAGACATAATTAATAACTTCATCCAAGAAAACGATAATAATGAGACATCATACCAAAATGTATGGGATGCAGCCAAAGTGGTAATAAGGGGAAATCTCATATCTCTAGAGGCCTATTTGTATAAAATAGAGAAAGAGAAGGTCAATGAATTGGGCTTGCAACTAAAAATGCTAGAAAAGGAACAAATTAAAAACCCCCAATCAAACACTAAACTTGAAATTCAAAAAATAAAAGGAGAGATCAATAAAATTGAAAGTAAAAAAACTATTGAATTAATTAATAAAACTAAGAGTTGGTTCTATGAAAAAACCAACAAAATAGACAAACCCTTAGTAAATCTGATTAAAAAAGGAAAGAGGAAAATCAAATTGTTAGTCTTAAAAATGAAAAGGGAGAACTCACCACTAACGAAGAGGAAATTAGAGCAATAATTAGGAGTTACTTTGCCCAACTTTACGCCAATAAATTCGACAACTTAAATGAAATAGAAGAATACCTCCAAAAATATAACTTGCCTAAACTAACAGAGGAAGAAGTAAATATCCTAAACACTCCTATCTCAGAAAAAGAAATAGAACAAACTATCAATCAACTCCCTAAGAAAAAAACCCCAGGACCAGATGGATTTACATCTGAATTCTATCAAACATTTAAGGATCAATTAACTCCAATGCTAAATAAACTATTTGAAGAAGTAGGGATTGAAGGAGTCCTACCAAACTCCTTTTATGACACAGATATGGTACTGATACCTAAACCAGGTAGGCTGAAAACAGAGAAAGAAAATTATAGACCAATCTCCCTAATGAATATTGATGCTAAAATCTTAAATAAAATATTAGCAAAAAGATTACAGAAAATCATCCCCAGGATAATACACTATGACCAAGTAGGATTTATACCAGGAATGCAGGGCTGGTTCAATATTAGGAAAACTATTAACATAATTGACTATATCAACAACCAACCAAACAAAAACCATATGATCATCTCAATAGATGCAGAAAAAGCATTCGATAAAATCCAACAGCCATTCCTAATAAAAACACTTGAGAGCATAGGAATAAAAGGACTTTTCCTTAAAATAGTTAGGAGCATATATTTTAAACCTTCAGTAAGCATCATATGCAATGGGGAAAAACTGGAACCTTTCCCAGTAAGATCTTGAGTGAAGCAAGGTTGCCCACTATCACCATTATTATTCAATATTGTATTAGAAACACTAGCCTCGGCAATAAGAGTCGAGAAAGATATTAAAGGAATTAGAGTAGGCAATGAGGAAACCAAATTATCACTCTTTGCAGATGATATGATGGTATACCTAGAAAACCCCAGAGATTCTACTAAAAAGCTACTAGAAATAATTCATAATTTTAGCAAAGTAGCAGGATACAAAATAAATCCCCATAAATCCTCAGCATTCTTATACACCACCAACAAAACCCAACAGCAAGAGATACAAAGAGAAATTCCATTCAAAATAACTGTTGATAGCATAAAATATTTGGGAATCTACCTACCAAAGGAAAGTCAGGAATTATATGAGCAAAATTACAAAAAAGTTTTCACACAAATAAAGTCAGACTTAAATAACTGGAAAAATATTAAGTGCTCTTGGATAGGCCGAGCGAATATAATAAAGATGACAATACTCCCTAAACTAATCTATTTATTTAGTGCTATACCAATCAGACTTCCAAGAAAATATTTTAATGATTTAGAAAAAAATAACAAAATTCATATGGAACAATAAAAAGTCAAGAATATCAAGGGAATTAATGAAAAAAAAATCAAATGAAGGTGGTCTAGCTGTACCTGATCTAAAATTATATTATAAAGCAGCAGTCACCAAAACCATTTGGTATTGGCTTAGAAATAGATTAGTTGATCAGTGGAAAAGGTTAGGTTCACAAGACAGAATAGTCAACTATAGCAATCTAGTGTTTGACAAACCCAAAGATTCTAAATTTTGGGATAAGATTTCATTATTTGATAAAAACTGCTGGGATAACTGGAAATTAGTATGGCAGAAATTAGGCAAGGACCCACATTTAACACCACATACCAAGATAAGATCAAAATGGGTCCATGACCTAGGCATAAAGAACGAGATTATAAATAAATTAGAGGAACATAGGATAGTTTATCTCTCAGACTTGTGGAGGAGAAAGAAATTTGTGACCAAAGATGAACTAGAGACCATTACCAATCACAAAATAGAAAATTTTGATTATATCAAATTAAAAAGCCTTTGTACAAACAGAACGAATGCAAACAAGATTAGTAGGGAAGCAACAAACTGGGAAAACATCTTTACAATTAAAGGTTCTGATAAAGGCCTCATTTCCAAAATATATAGAGAACTGACTCAAATTTATAAAAAATCAAGCCATTCTCCAATTGATAAATGGTCAAAGGATATGAACAGACAATTTTCAGATGAAGAAATTGAAACTATTACCACTCACATGAAAGAGTGTTCCAAATCACTATTGATCAGAGAAATGCAAATTAAGACAACTCTGAGATATCACTACACACCTGTCAGATTGGCTAAGATGACAGGAAAAAATAATGATGAATGTTGGAGGGGATGCGGGAAAACGGGGACACTGATGCATTGTTGGTGGAATTGTGAACGAATCCAGCCATTCTGGAGAGCAATCTGGAATTATGCCCAAAAAGTTATCAAACTGTGCATACCCTTTGATCCAGCAGTGCTTCTATTGGGCTTATACCCCAAAGAGATACTAAAAAAGGGAAAGGGACCGGTATGTGCCAAAATGTTTGTAGCAGCCCTGTTTGTAGTGGCTAGAAACTGGAAAATGAATGGATGCCCATCAATTGGAGAATAGCTGGGTAAATTGTGGTATATGAATGTTATGGAATATTATTGCTCTGTAAGGAATGACCAGCAGGATGAATACAGAGAGGCTTGGAGAGACCTACATGGACTGATGCTAAGTGAGATGAGCAGAACCAGGAGATCATTATACACTTCGGCAACGATATTGTATGAGGATGTATTCTAATGGAAGTGGATTTCTCTGACAAAGAGACTTAACTGAGTTTCATTGGATAAATGATGGACAGAAACAGCTACACCCAAAGAAGGAATACTGGGAAATGAATGTGAACTATTTGATTTTTGATTTTCTTCCCGAGTTATTTTTACCTTCTGAATTCAACTCTCTCTGTGCAGTGGGAGAACTGTTCGGTTCCGCAAATATGTATTGTATCTAGGATATACTGCTACATATTTAACATATATAGGACTGCTTGCCATCTTGGGTGGGGGGAGGGAGGGAGGGAAAAAAATGAAACATAAGTGATTGCAAGGGATAATGCTGTGTAAAAATCATCCTGGCATGGATTCTGTCAATACAAAGCTATTATTAAATAAATAAAAAAAAGAGTTATAGATATCATTTTCCCATCTGGGGATGTAAATAGTTAAACCTTTAAATATTACATATTTTCCTCTGTTTGCCTTTTTGTTTAGTTCTGTTTTTTTTTCAATAGAAATGACTGAAAGTCTCTTACTTCATTGAAGATCTATCACTTCCCCTGAAAGATGATGTGGAGGTTCTAAAGATAGTTAATTCTGATTTTAACCCTACATACTTTGCCTTCTGGGATATGGTATTTCAGGCCCTTTGATCCTTTACTGTAAAAGTTGTCAGATCCTGGGTAATCCTGACTGTTGCTCATTGATATTCACATTCTTTTTGTATGGCAGCTTGTAGTATTTTTTTTCCTTGTGATTGTAATTCTGGAGTTTTGCATCAATTTTCCTTGGGGTTTTCCCTGTGTAATATCTTTCCAAAGGCTATCAATAGATTTTTTCAATTCCTCCCACCCTCCTCTGTTTCTGGAATACTGAGGCATCTCTTAAAGCATATTATCCAGGCTCTTTTTTGGTCATTCCTTTCAGGTACAGCAATAGTTATTAAATTGTCTTTTCTGGATCTCTTTTCCATGTTGACTATTTTTCCAAAGAAGTATTTTATATTTTCTTTCATTATTTCATTCTTTTTATATTTTTGACTGATTTTTGCTGTCGCACATTGTCATTAACTTCAATTTGCTACACTTTAATTTTTCAAATTTGATTTTTTTTCAGTTAACTTTTGTATCTCTTCTTCTATTTGGTTAATTCTACTTTTAAGGAGTTGTTTTCTTCAATTTTTTTCCCTTCCTTTTCAAGATTGTTGACTCATTAAGGCTTACCTCTCATTTCTTATTTTTTCTTCTGCCTCTCTTATTTGCCTTTTAAAATCTTTTTATGGGTACTTCCAAGAAGTCTCTTTGGTCTTGAAACCAATTTATATCACTCTTTGAGGTCTCTTCTGTGGACTTTTTGTCCTAGTCTGAGTTGTTGTTTTGGTATTTCCTATCACCATAGTAGCTTTCTATCATCAAGATCCTTTTCCGTTTCTTTCATTTTCTTTTGGTATATATACATGTGTGTATATATATTTACTTTTATGATTAAACTCTGCTCCTGGGTTAAAAGGGAAGCTGTCCCAAGTTTCCTACCTATATTTGAGTGTTGGCTTTGAGCACAGGGTCCCTTTTGTTTGCAGGGAGGAGCTTTGCCTGCTCTTTTTAGGAAGCAGTCTAGTTTTCCAGACTTTGCTTTCTAAGCTGGAAGTGGAAGCTGTCCCCCTGATTTGCTTCTCTACTGAGCCAAGTTCCTGGTTTGCTGTGATTAAGACTCTCTCACTGGCTTTCCCAGAGTCTGTCTGAGCTGGACTGTGCACCCTTTTCACCCTCCTGATACTGACCTTTGTTAAAGTTTTTAAAGTCTATCTTGATCTGGATAGTTGTTTCATTTCATCAGATTCTGTTTAGAGGCTTGGTTTCATGTCACTTAGAGGGAAACTGGGAGACCTTGAATAGCTTCCTGGCTTTACTCTACCATCTTGGATCCAATATCAGAAGTCTTGAGACCCTCAGAAGTTCAGAAGTTATCTGGTTTGATACATGTTTGGACCCAATTACTGGTCAACCAAAAGATAATAAAATGAAATATTTAAACTGGACTGGACATTAGAAGCTATTAAATATATTGAGTTTGAGATGTCTGCAATAATATGCATGTGCATAAACACACACACATTGTGATACAGAAGCACCTGCAAGTGGCTGCTGAAGGTCTAACTCAGACTTGTAGAATGGTTTCTTCATGTGAGTGGATAATGATGATACAAAGAATCTGAGAGGCAGTTGCATTGTCTAACCTCTATCCTCTTCCCTCTGCCTCCAATTTATTTCATTCCTAGTCCACAAGCAACACCTGTGTCAGTAAAGGCTACTTTGCAAGTCCTTCAAATGTTATGATCCACAGCTGTAGAGGCTCAAAGAGAATTGGCCTGCCCCTTCACTTAGGCATGATCCTTAACACACACACACACACACACACACACACACACACACACACACCTTATTATTTAAACAGTTTTTAGCCAGAAAGAACATAGCTAAGAGAAAATTGAGATACACAGTAAAGGTTTCAAATCAGTTAAATGACAAGTTATTTATTTAGCTTTGTCTATATGTTAAAAAGTATACTAGGTATGGTGAGGGATTTCTAAGAATCATTAGGTGTACAAAGACAAAAAAAGTTGAGGGAATCTCCATTTTAAAAGAGCATAAAACCAGAAAAGATGAGTTTTCTGAACAACTATTATACTACCATGGCTGGAATATAGATACTGGAATGGAATTAATGAAGACAATATATGTAAAGGCAAGTAAAAACTCAAATGTGGAATATTTGAAATGCTAGTCTAAGGAATGGGTCCTTTGTTCTAATAAGCATACAACAGCATTAAGCATTATTGAATAAGATAATGATGTGACCACACCTGTAACATAGGAATAAAGTAATTATTGTGGTGTGGAAGAGTGAAATGGAATGGAAAAAAGAAATACTAAAAACAGAAAATTTTGAAAAAGCTATTACAGTTCCAGGAGAAAAGCGATAGGGGATTCAGCTAGGGTAAAAGCTAAATGAGTTGAGAAAAGGCACAGATGGGAGAAATGTTGTGTTGGTCAAATTGGATTATAGAACCAGGAAATTATCTTCTAAGTGGGATTTTATTATTGGGACCTACAATATATGAAGGTGATTCACTTGGTGTTATGGTAGCTACTTAAAACTAAGAAAAATTAGGACTCTTCCCCCACTTATCCCCACCACCTTCAGCACAGCTTTGATTTAATGTTAGTGAATTTAGTAGTCATGGCAAGAATTATTTAGCTATATAAGCTAAAAATGCTTTGAAAGGCAAATATTTCAAAAGAAAACTAAATAGGTCGTATTTTTAATGTTCACACTGGCCCTAGGAAAAATTAGAAGTAAATAATGAATTAGGGATTGAATTATTGAGCTGATATATATATACCCCTAATAAAACTACTGAAAAATGTTAAGATCTCTTCAATTATCTATTTTCTGCATGTCTACTGTGTGATAAGAGCTATTTTTCTTTTATCAGCTTTAGTTAGTGAAAGAACTATTGGCTACAGAATTCCCAACAATGAAGAAGTTTTAAGCAGGTTGTCTTTGGCACAATCTCCCTTGAATTAGGCAGTCATATTCCATTACTTTGTAAACTGTGCAGTCTTATATGACAAATTTATGTGAGCAGGTTTGTATTATCCTAATGGCATTATATGTTATAACATATTTGTTTTAAATTGATATTAAAATGTTTTAAAGTAAGAAATGAATATTGTGATTTTTAAAGGAAATTCTGAGATTTGCTTTTTTTTTATATTGTTAAAAATAAATCTTGTTAAATTGCATGTAAAAATTAGAAGTAATTTTTTTTTAAATTCCAAATTTTTATTGTTCCTTCTTGCCTGTCCCTAGTCCTTGAGAAGGTAAGCAATTTTATATTGATTATATATGTAAAGTCATACACATTTCTGATCAAATAGTTGTAAAAGAAAACACAGATCCAAAAAAGGGAGAAAAATAAAGATGGTAAGAAAACTGTGCTTCACAGTGCATTCATAATGCATCACTTCTCCTTCTGAAACTATATAGCATTTTTCATCATGGATACTTTGGAACTGCATCACATCATTGTGTTGATCAGAATAGCTATCTTTCACAGTTGATTACTCTTACAATATTTCTGTTACAGTCTACAATGTTCTGGTTACGCTCATGGCACTTTTTGCCAGTTTATATGTCTTTTCATTATTGTAAACAGTAACAATTCATTCTTTAGTATTAGATTATTTAGTTTTCAATTAATTTTAATCTATATTACAACTTTTTAGTAATGTAATATTATTCCATTTGAGAGTGAATTTAACATTTCTGCTCATCAATATTTGCAAGGTTTTACATATTAATACAAAGTCAATTTTTGTTAAGGTGCTAAGTATATCTCAGAGAACGGTTTATTCCTTTGTCTTCCTGTTCAATTTTGTTCCTGAGGTCAATCATATCTAAAATTTCAAATTATTCTTCTACTTCTTTTAAATTCATTTTATAGTTAGATATATCAATTTCTAAAGGTGGAAAGTTGAAGTTCTAGTGTAGTTTTATTCTCTATTTTCTCTTGACATTATTTAATTTTTCCATTAAGAATTTGGATGATATACTACTTTTTGAACGAATGTTTAGAATTGCTATTACTTGATTTTCTAAGGTGTTTTTAAACAAGATATAATTTTCCTGCTAATCTCTTTAACTTATGTCTATTTTTGCTATTACTTTGTCTGAGATCATGATTGCTGCCCATGCCTTTTGTACTTCATCTGAAGTATAATAAATTCTGTTCTGTTCCAATACCTTGTTTTGACTTTCTATTACAAGTGTGTTTTGTGTAAACAACATATTGTTTGAGGTCTTGTTCCTTATCCATTCCTCAATCCAGTTTCATTTAAGAGTTCAGTTCATCTCATTTACAGCTGCAATTATGATTGCTAACTGTACATTTCCCTCCATCTCATTTTTTTGTTTATTATTTTCTTTCTATTTTATCCTGTCCACTGAAGTCTGTTTTACTTCTAACAACTGCCTTCTTTTATCTGCCTTTTTTTCCTTATATTTTCTTTTCCTCCTATTTTTTTCTGTTTAATAAGATGACATTTCTATTGTGTATACATACATACCTCAACATTCAGTGACAAAGTTCTAATTTTTTTTCATGATTATTTTTTTGCTTTGATTTTATTTCCTCTACTCTTGTAATTTGTTATTCCAAACCATTTTTTAGCTTTTGCCTGAATTCTTTTTGAGCATGTGTTCAGTTGATATTTATTACAACCTTTGATTATCACAACAAGCCTGCCAGGTAGAGATTATTATTGTCCTCATTTTATAGTTGACGAAAATAGAGGCAACGTGATTTGATCCATATCACTTAGCCAATATATGTCTGAGATCACATTTGAACTCAGGTCTTGTGGCCTAGAGGTTCAGCATTCTATCTAAACTAAGTTATTAAGTGCTTACTATTTGTAAAATGTCACTATTTAGTATTATGCCATCTGATTAGCATTGATTAAACAAATGATCAGTAATCCAGACAGACATGCATGTGCAATGTCTACAATACACTTGTCTGCCTGACATTGTTAGGTCCTGAAGCTTTAGAGACAATAAAAACTCACTGCCAGCTTGGTGGTATCAGAGAATATGTGAAAGGAAGTAAGTTACAATGAACTTCAAAAAGGAGGTCAGATTCATCCTTTGAAAGTTTCAAATAAAGGAATTAGTATTTGATTATAAAGTTTTAGAGATTCACTAGTTTATTGAATAGGTTCGTGATATACAGGAATAATTTTGAAAGTACATTGAGCTTTCAGTATTTCTGTTTCCATTTTTGATTCAGCATCCTTATTTATTCTCTCCATAACTTCCCCATTTCTATTAAGGGCAGGTTCTCAGACAACAGAAATACATAAGTCAATATACTTATACCACCATGGAACCTATATTCCTCACCTTTCCAGAATGGCTTCACTTATACACTTCTACTTCCACATATTACCTGAAAGAATTTTGCACAATGCAAAGATGAAATGAAAATTATTTCTTACACTCAGAGAGCTTATACTCTTCCGAAAGGATCAATATTGCTTGCAAAAAAGCACACATATTATACTTTGCAAAGGTTGGAGGAAAAAAAATAAAGCTAAGGAAATAAGAATGGCTACACGATGCAGATGCTATATAAGTTGGACTTCACTGTAGATGTAGATATTCAGAGACAGAGGGAAATCAGGGGAAATTGTATTTCTTTTTTTTTTTTAAATTTTATTTTATTTAATAATAACTTTGTATTGACAGAATCCATGCCAGGATAATTTTTACACAACATTATCCCTTGCAATCACTTATGTTTCATTTTTCCCCCTCCCTCCCTCCTCCCCCCCCCGCAAGATGGCAAGCAGTCCTATATATGTTAAATATGTTGCAGAATATCCTAGATACAATACATATTTGCAGAACCGAACAGTTCTCCCGCTGCACAGGGAGAATTGGATTCAGAAGGTAAAAATAACTCGGGAAGAAAATCAAAAATGCAAATAGTTCACATTCAGGGAAATTGTATTTCAATTAATGGGACAAATCTGTGGAAATAATAATAATAATAATAATAAAGATGGCAGAAAGAGGGTTTAATTCTGGAAATAGCAACTAAGCTTGTTGGGATTTGAATATAGATTGCAAAGTAAAATGGAAAAAAAAAATATTTGAAGGCAATAGACTGTGAAGGACTCTATATACCAATTTGGGGATGGTTTATATTACCCTGGAGGCACTGCGAGCTCTTGAGAACAGTCTAAGCATATCCCATCTTATAATTTAGGAATACTATTTTATTAGCAATGTGGAGAATAGATAGAAGAATGGAGAAACATTTAGATGGGAGACAGTTTAAAGAATCCAAGTAAAAAGTAATGAAGATCAAAATTAGAATGCCAGCAGAAAGAAATGGAATGAAAAGATCTTGTGACAGTAGAACTGACAAGACTTTACATCTATTTGAATATTTTTATAAGAAATAAAATCAACAATTATGTAACCATAAAACATGCATAATTTGGATATTAATATTTTCAATTTTCAAAATTTATTTAAAATTATGATATGTATTCCTTGTGTAACTATTCACTATTATAAATAAGCTTCTCTACCAAGTGTTTTAGGATTAAAAGAGACAAAATAAAATGGTACTTGATCTTACATATTACTTGATTTCCTAGTTAGTATTTCATCATTTTCCAATAGGAAAAATATACATTTTTTAATATACTTATGTAATTTGTTTTGAATGTTTATGAGTTCAGGTATCATTTTTAAGTTTTGATATTGGCTTTCTTAATTGAGAGTTTTATGACATTAAGCATGGGGACCAAAGAAAATTTTCCATTGTTATGGAGGCCCAGACCTGAATTTAATTCTTATATTTTTGGAAGAAACATTGAGTATCAGAGTGAGGATTAAGATAATCTCTGATATTCCTTTTTTTTTTTTTTTTTTTTTTTTGCTGAGGCAGTTGGAGTTAAGTGATTTACCTGGGATCACCCAGGTAGAAAGTGTTAAGTGTCTGAGATCACATTTGAACTCAGGTCCTTCTGACTTCAGAGCTGGTGCTCTAACCACTACACATCTAGCTGCTCCTAATCTCTGATGTTCTTTTAAAAAATCTCATCAAGAGTCACAGAGAAAATTGTTTGAGATGTTTCCCAAACAATTTGCCTTTGGATATGTTCTCTATTTTTATTGTTACAACTGTGGGTTCCTATTTACTGTAATAAGTGACCCTTAATGCTACTTACACTGGTTATCATAATACACACCTTGGCATAATACACACTACTGGATATTCATGCTTAGAAACATCAAGGATTTGCCCTAGAACCTTAAAATTGCACAAAAATGTCAATTGTCTACTTAAGACCATCTATGTACAATACATAGATTTTAGTTTTTCAAAGAAGACATAAGATATTACCATGGAAAATACTTAGTGAATATTCATCTTTACTAAATCTTTATGGAAACTATACTATGTAACACAAACTTCATCTAAAAGATATTCCATTTTCACTTTTAATCTGTACTGAATACCATGCAACAATCTATATTTCCATGGTGTCATGGATCTAATGATGAAAGGGATGCCCAAAATGAATTAGTCCAACTTGCTCTTTTTTCAGATGAGAAAACTGAGGCCTAGAGAAATTTCCCAAGTTCACATAGATATTAAACTGAAGAGTTTGGTTTTGAATTCATGTATTATGCTTTGAAATAAAGTTTGTTTTCTATAATATACTTTTAGATAACAATAGACTATCTTTCATGATTCAGAGATAAAATCTTAGAATCATGCCTTGTGCACCAATTTTGGTTGATTCTGATTTCTGAAGCCTCTCAAGGGCTAAAATACCATGTGCCTATGGTTCTAATTCCATTTAAAAATAAAATACAACCAATTTATTTGTGGATATATATATTAGTATCCCAAATAGTCAAATCATGATATGCATGTTTTCATAAAATTAGTCATGCTTTTTACTTTGGCATTTTTCCCTTTCATCAAAAATTCCATGTATATTTGTTTTCTATAACAAAACCCACCTGAAAGAACAAGGAAACAACTGGCCAGTTACTAATCATGATTGTTATTTTACATAGTTTTAAAATAAATGTTGAATCTACTGATGGGATATTAGATACTAACATGTTTAATTCAAGATCTCCCTGTAAGTTACTATAGAGAACTAGAATATTATTGGGACATTTGTTTTCTATTTCAAACAAATAGTTGTCTTCTATGACACTAAAACCTGTAGTGCATACATGGCAAAAAAAATATTTTTTTTTGAACAGTGAAAAAGATGGATGCTGAAGGAGGCCTACACTGCTTGATCCAAATTAAATCACAATTCAGAGAAGAGATTCCCTAACCTTGAAGCTAAGTCTCAAAGTTGCAGTCAGATTTATGAACCTTTTGATAAATCTTTGCTTCTGACTAGTATTTCTGAAATTAAGATTTTTTTTCCTATTTCTCAACCTTTGAGACCCAATTCTGAAGTGATGGCGATGAATTATCATGACCATTATAATATATTAGTAAAGCACTATGAGGTTCCAATAAAAAGTTCTCTTTGATAGTAATTGCACTAACTGTTGACTTGGCCTTAGGTTTTGGACTCACTAGACCATCTTTCATCCAGAGGAAGATTAATCTATCAGGACATTTTTGCTATTACTTTTTAGGTTAAAATAAATTTCAGGTTACAGGTTCCTGAACTCTAACATAGATATAAACAATATACTGCAATTTCCCACAAATTTAATCTCCCTGAGTCAATGCTCTCAAAGTAATAATACTCTTTCCAAACTCATTATCTTTAAGAAGTTCTCTGCTTTTTTATCTTATATTTTCTATCTTTTTTTCTTATTTTTTTTTCATTTTTTTTCTTTCCTGACTTCCTTCTTCTTTCTTCTTCTCCCCTCCTCCCCTACCATATGTGACTATCTATTTTTGTCTCTGTCTTTCTATGTCTCTCCACCCCTCTGTTTCTTTGTTTCTCTCTGAATCTTTTTTTCCCTCCTTTTCCCTGTTCTTGTCCTCATCCTCATCCTGATCTTCATCCTCCTTCTCTTCCTGAATTGAATAACAAAATATTAAAACCAGATGATATTCAAGACCCTAGACAATGAGTCTTGTTGCAATTGTGACCATAGCAGCTTCTGTCCTGTGTAACTTTCCTTGTGGAAAAAGACCCTGGAAACCACAGAAAAAGCAATTCTAGCTACTATCATTAGAGCAAACAAGCCAGGCTAGATAAAACAACAATATATTCCAGAAGATGATGGCAACATGTGCCAAATGTGCAAAAATTTGTAACCATCACTTTCTCAAAAAAATTATTGCATGCTATCTAGAATAGTAGTCCACCTGTTATGATTCCAGGTAAATATTTTCTGCTAGCATTATGATGGTTAACCCTTATAAAGAAAGCCAATCATTCTAATCATCACCAACCAACTTCCATAGTTACACACATCAGCAATTAAGACTGAAATCTATGGAAACAGTAGCACCTCACAGGCAATAGTCAACTTCCAACCTCACCAGTATTATCCAAGAAAGTTCTTCCTCTACCACACTTTTTATCCTCAAGCCCTGATACCAGCTCTAAAATCTATACTTTCTCTTAGAGCTTATATTTAAGGAGTGTGAGGAAGCAAGATATGTCTCATTATTCTCCAGGCCATATCTAGAACTTTCTTTACCAGATGCTAGCTTGGGTGCCTTTGTCTCCCAGATTCCCACCATCCCTTCTCAGCCTCCTTTTATATACTGCCCTTTCACAATGAGAATTTAAGTTTTTTGAAGTCAGAGAATAGCTTCCCCCCTCCCCCGCCCTCCCGCCTACTTGTATCTGTACTCCCAGTGCTTTGCACATTGTCTTGCACACAGTAAGCATTTAAAGCTGCTAACTCAGTGATTGCCTTACCTGGCCACTGTTTCTTTGGGTGGAGGAGGGGATATTCAGCCTTTGCTTCTTTAGCAATAGCTACTGTAGACTTGGAAAAGAAAGATTTTGTTATCAAAGTTCTTGGCACTATCAAACAGTTAAATGTCAGGAAACAACATGACTGTATTAATAGAAATGGCATCAAAGAAGATGTATTACCATATACTTTGCCACTGAACTTCACAACAATTGGTCCATTTTATCTGACTTGCAGCAGAAACTTCTTATAATTGAATTTTTTCCCTATTAGAATATAAGCTTCCAAAGGTCAGAGTCAGTTTCATTGCCTTCCTTGTGTCTTCTATTTTTATTGTTTTAGCTTAGTACAATATATGGTACTTCCCATGTTCATGATCATTTAAAAAATTTATTAATTAGAGGCATTAGAATATGTGACAGTGAAAGAAACACTATATCAAAGTGAATTGACAAAGACAGCAAATTAAGTGTTCTAATAAACCTTGATTCAAAAAAAGACAATTTCTTTTAATTCCAGCAAATAACATTTCTCCTTACCTTAAAGTGATCTTTCCACACAAACTATAGTCTTTTTGAATACGTAAAAATACAAAAACTCTAAGTTGATTTCTCTCTGCTTTGATAGCTGAAAAGTTGAAGTTTCCCCAACTACCACTCCTGCCATCATATACAATAATTTCATAGTCTCAGGAGCTAGTCTTTCTATCTTGTGTTTTGAAATAGTAACATACTAATAGATTTCCCCACAAGTTCTTTGTATTGTTTTAAAGCACAGGAAAAGTTCAATTTAATCTGTAAGATATCATCAAATTTTTATATCATTAAGGTGATTACATGTGCACACACAACTCAATTATCAAAGATATGGATTGTTACATATACAATCAGATTATGAAATACAAATCTATGTATTTGATATAATTAAAGTTAAGGTTACAGTACATTTTGTCATAAACCACATTATGCATTACTGTCTTGTGTGCATTTAATAATCTGTTTTAAATCTGTATATTTCAATAAAAATAAATATTATTCTTTTGGAGTAATTTGACTAAGTAGAAGAAAATGACATGGCAAATCATGCACTTAGTGAATAATGTTGAATAAATTACACAGCAAAGTTATTTTCAAAATACTGCCTCTGTTTACCAAAGAAAACATCATTAGGGAGATTGTTTTCTTTTTAAGCTGTTCCAATAAGCAGTTTTTAAATGATTTAAACAATAAAATTAATAACTAATAAAATCAGTTATAAAACTATCACATTACCTACCATTGATAAATAGGATTCTATATGCAAGGGCCTTTGACTCATAAAAAAGGACTGTCTTGTTGATGGATACTGAAGGAACTTCATCATGTTAAGGCTTATGATCCCGGAAGTGAGAAGAATGATTATTGTCCTTAAACATTTATGTACTTCAGCATTTCTTTCATTACAGTGATGGATAATCCACAGCTCATTGGATTCAAGTAGAAAAGAAACATAATTACATTACAGAAGTTATATTAAGATTAAAGACAATTAAATCCCATTTCCACCCCTTCTAAATTACATATTCTCAGAAATATAAAGGACTTGTGTTTAAATCCAGCAAGACATTTATGAGTTTTGTGATCCTGGTCAGGTCACTATACCTCTATTTTCCTCACTTTCTCTAATTATAAAATGAAAATAATAGGTTTCGACTTTGCAGGATTGTTGTGAAGATAAAATGGAATGATTTCTTTTTCAAACATTTAACAGAGGAACAGCACATATTACATTTTATGTTACATAAATGCTTATATTTTTCTCCTTGTTGGAGGCCATCTAAAATGAATATTCCATAAAGGGATCAAGATTTTGGTAGAAGACCTCAGGTGAGGAGGAACTTATTACCTTTCAACATGTCTTGCTCCACTTAATCATTAATTCATCTTTTTAGAAAAGTATTTTTCTTCCCTTTATTTTAAATTCAAGTTTGTATCTTTATCACTTTCACTAATTGTAACTACATCTGCTTCTGCTCTCTTTTACAAAATGTCAGTCCTCCAAATACATCATATATCTTTTGTGCTCATTCTAGCCTTTTTTTTTTTAATTTTCTAGTTTTAACAATCTCACTAACAATCTCACAATCTTTAATTGATCTTTATAATGCAAGATCTTGAGGCCTTTTAGCATCATGGTTGCCTTGCCTTCATTGTTCTACAGTTTTCCAATGTTCTTCCTAAAATGTATCCAGAACTGAATCCTATAGCACTGATGTAGAATTATTAATGCAATGTTAAAAGGGACTTTTTTTATCTACTATGTCATTCACACTTTGTCTCAAACTACATAATTTAATATTTGAGAAATAAAAAAAATAAAGTATAGTGTTTAATAGAAAAGTGCTCAGAGTAGTAAAAACTCAAAATTTTAGTTTTGAATGGCAGTTCTGCAACTTAAAATCTATGTACCATTGGTCAACCACTTCTAGTTTTAATTTCTACATGTGAGTATAAGAGAAATGCTCATGTTTGCATTATTTATTCCGTGCAAATGTATGCAACAATATGTGACTCAACTGGGATTAGTTCCTTCATAAGCACTTAGTTTCAAAAGGCTCAAAACATGACAGTTTCATTAGGAATGAAAATAAATTAGATGAAAAGGTTCAACATGGATTAAGAAGATGTAGTTTTTAGTATGAAATGATAACGACCTACAATGAAACTTATTCTCTAATACTTAATGCTATGCCATTCTACATCTACTTCCACATGTCTCAGGCACTTAATTTCCTAAGAAATTTCTTGATTAATAGAGAAGTTTTGATGTGCATTCTCAGAAGGATTTCCCATACCAGATATTTTGTTGATGATGAAATAATAGATTATTTGCTAAGGAAAACTAGCAGTTATAGGTATTCTATATTTTTCCAGCATCTAAAGAAAATAATGACATTCACTGATAGGGTATATTTCCTGATTAGATTTTTAAAATACTCCTTTAAATATTGTCTATTTTTAAGAACCCAGAAAGATATAATGTCTAGTATGTTATTAAAAAAAAATTTTGCTCATAATATTGTTAGGAATGATTGAATAATTAGCTAATGAATTATTTTTCCTACTTAATAATACTTAAGTATAGTTTTCAACATTTACTTTTATAAGATTTTTATTTCCATTTTTTCTTCCTTTTTTCTCCTCAAAACAGTAAGAAGTCTGAGGTATGTTGTACATGTGCAATTTTCTTGAAAGAAGAAATCCTAATAGAGTTTTTGTATCTTAAAAGCAGAATTGTTCTGATAAATGTTTAATACTTGCTACTCTTAAATGCATGTCCAATAAACTTTTAAGTTAAAATAAATAAAAATACTCCTTAATTACTGTATTATCATGATAGGGTTGCAATACGAGAATTAAATGATGATTCTTCATTGTTTGTGTTCTTTTCAATAGTTCTTTGAAGCACTATTTTTCATAGTTATATATCCTGATGTAAAAGGGAACTCAGAGGCCCTCTAGTCTAACACTTCTCCCCATATAGCTAAAGAAAGAAAAACTGAATTAAATTAAATGATTTATTCAAAGTCACACAGATAGTCAGTACTAGTACAGGACCTGAATACAGGTCTTCAGTCTGTAAAGCCCTTATTCTTCATACTGTTAGATGAGTTTACTTGCTGTTACTGATTAAAAATAATCTCTATTTCATCAAAACTATCTATGGTCATATGAAAAAATGCTCAAAATCACCACTGACTATAATGTTCTGGTTAGTTTTCTGGAAGTCTCTGGACCAGACTTTGCTTCAGCAGAGTAATCACCATGAGAATAGCCAGAGATAAAGTTCAAAAGTCTATATTGTATCCTTCACAGTCTTGTATTCTTGCCTGGGGCCAGGGCTACCTTTCTGGAGGTCCTCCAGAATGTGTCTTGGTTTCTGTTGGGGAGGCAGGAGGACCACCATGACAGTCTCTGTTTTGAAGTCTCCCTGAGTCCAGGAGCTTGTGCTCCAGCCTCCAATCCTCTATCTTTCCCAAGTCTGTTTCCGTCCCTCTCTAGGTCTGACTCTGGCATCTTAAATATTCTATTACAATTAAATCATTACAATATACTGAGTATGAACCAAGTATTATATTACTAGGGCAATCATACTGAACTAGAGAACTCTCATGTTAAACTAGATAAACATTGTCTTATCAGTTCCACTGAATTAATGCCTTGTTGTGATCTAAATCAATTGTACTGAGTCTTAAGTATATTTCTCCAGAGTTCTGGCCCATTACAACTCATGAGGTAAGAGTAATGCAGATTAAAACAACTTTGAGGTACTGTCTCATGACTATCATATTGATTAACATGACAAAAAAGAAAAAAAACGATAAATGTAGGACGAAATGTGGGAACTGCATAATGCACCATTGGTAGAATTGTCAATTGACCCAAACATTTTGGAAAACAATTTGGAACAATGCCCCAAAAGCTATAAAATTGTGCACATCCTTTGATCCAGTTAAACCACTGTTGGTCTGGATCACAAAGAGATTTTTAAAAGGGGGAAAGAATATATATTTATGCAAATAGATTTATAGCAATTCGTTTTGTGGTGGCTAAGAATTGGAAAGTGAGGGGATGTCCAACAATTGTGAATAGTTGAAAAAGTAGTGGTATAAAATTGTGATAGAATATTCCTGTGTTGTAAGACATGATGAGCCGAATGATTTCAGAAAAATCCAGAAAGACTTATATGGCCTGATTCAAAATGAAGTAAGCAGAACCAGGAGAATATTGTACACATTAATAGCAATATAGGATGAAGAACTGTGAATGATTCAGTTGTTGTCAACATTACAATGATCCAAGAAAATCTTAGAAGACTCAGGATGAAGCAATCAACCCCCAGAGAAAGATATTATCTACATACATACTGAAACATGTTGTTTTCATTTTCTTTCATTCATTTTTGGTTTAAATTTTCTTGTACAGAATGATTAATATGGAAATGTTTGTGATAATTGCACATGTGTAACCTATTTTGAATTGGTAACTATCTCAGGGACTGGGAGGAGATAGAGAGAGTAGGGGGACATAGAATTTAGAACTAAAATCTCTTTAAATATTAAAATTGGATAGTTTGAAAAGAGAGAAAAAAAATTATAGACCAATCTCCCTAATGAATTGATGCAAAAACCTTAAATAAAATATTGTAATATTATCTTCTTTAAAATATAATGCTCTCTGGGAGCAGGTTTCTTGGGGAGCTTCTGGAGGCAGCCTTAGTTTTAATTCAGAGTAATAATCACGTAAAATGCAACCAGCTGTTAAATCCTTTATTATCTCCGGCTTCTGAATCTCCTTCCTCGGGCCTGGTTAGCTTTCTTAGAGGCCAATCTCTCTCCTCGGTTCTGAGAGTTCTTGCCACTAGTCCTTTGCCTCTCCCAGCTTCAACCTCCAGCCAGCACAAAGGTAGAAGAATGGAATTAGTCTGTCTTACCTCTGCAAGAGTGGGGTTCTGAGCTTCTGTGGGCTTGTGGGACCTCCTCCTTATATATGCTTTCTTAAAGGTGTGAATATTAATAAGTACTAAATACATAATCATTGTCTCTATCAATTCCAGTGACTTAGCAAATTGAAAGAATACTAACAAAATATTAGCAAAAAAATTACAGAAAATCATCCCCAGGATAATACATCATAACCAAGTAGGATTTATACTAGGAATGCAGGGCTGATTTAATATTAGGAAAACTATTAGCATAACTGACTATATCTATAACCAAATTAAGAAAAAAAAAATATGATCATCTCAATAGATGCATAAAAAGCATTTGATAAAATCCAACATCCATTCCCAATAAAAACCCTTGAGAGTATAGGAATAAATGGACTTTTCCTTAAAATAATCAGTAGCATCTATTTAAAACCATCAGTAAGCATCATATGTAATGGGGATAAACTAGAACCATTCCCAGTAACATCAGGAGTGTAACAAGGTTGCCAAAATCACCGTTACTATTCAATATTGTATTAGAAATGCTAGCTTCGGCATTAAGAGTTGAGAAAGAGATTAAAAAATAGGTAACGAGGAAACCAAATTATCACTCTTTGCAGATGATATGATGTTATATTTAGTGAACCCCAGAGATTCTACTAAAAAGCTATTAGAAATAATCCACATCTTTAGCAAAATTACAGGATACTAATAAATCCACATAAGTCATCAGCATTCTTATATATTACTAACAACATCCAACAGTTAGAGTTACAAAGAGAAATTCCATTCAAAATAACTGTCGATAGCATAAAATATTTGAGAATCTATCTACCAAAGGAAAGTGAGGAATTATATGAGCAAAATTAGAAAACACTTTCTATACAAAGTCAGATTTAAGTAATTGGAAAAATATTAAGTGCTCTTGGATAGGCTGAGCAAATATAATAAAAATGGCAATGTTCCCTAAACTAATCTATTTATTTGAGGCTATGTGAATCAGACTTCCAAGAAAATATTTTAATGATCTAGAAAAAATAACAACAAAATTCATATGGAAGAACAAAAGGTTGAGAATCTCAAGGGAATTAATGAAAAAAAAAAATCAAATGAAGGTGGCCTAGTTGTACCTGATCTAAAACTATATTATAAAGCAGCAGTCACCAAAACCATTTGATATTGGCTAAGAACTAGATTAATTCATCAGTGGAATAGGTTAGGTTCACAAGACAAAGTTGTCAACTATAGCAATCTAGTGTTTGACAAACCCAAATATCCTAACTTTGGGGATAAGAATTCATTATTTGATAAAAAATGCTGGGAAAACTGGAAATTAGTATGGCAGAAACTAGGAACGGACCCATAATTAACACTATACACCAAGATAAGATTAAAATAGGTTCATGATTTAGGAATAAAGAATGAGATTATAAATAAATTAGAGAAACATAGGATATTTTACCTCTCAGACTTGTGGAGGAAGAATTTGTGACCAAAGTACTAGAAATCATTATTGATCACAAAATAGAAAATTTTGATTATATCAAATTAAAAAATCTTTGTACAAACAAAACTAATGCAAACAAGATTAGAAGGGAAGCAACACATTGGGAAAACAGTTTCACAGTTAAAGGTTCTGATAAAGGCCTCATTTCCAAAACTGACTCTAATTTATAAAAAATCAAGCCATTCTCCAATTGATAAATTGTCAAGGGATATGAATAGACAATTTTCAGATGATGGAATTTAAACTATTTCTACTCAAATGAAAGGGTGTTCCAAATCACTACTGATCAGAGAAATGCAAATTAATACAACTCTGAGATACTACTACACATCTGTCAGATTGGCTAAGATGACAGGAAAAGATAATGACAAATGTTGTAGGGAATATGGGAAAACTGGGACATTGACACATTGTTGGTGGAGTTGTGAACAGATCCAGCCATTCTGTAGAGCAATTTGGAATTATGTCCCAAAAGTTATCAAACTGTGCATACCCTTTGATCCAGCAATGTTACTTATGGGCTTATACCTCAAAGAGATACTAAAGAAGGGAAAGGCACCTGTATGTGCCAAAATGTTTGTAGCAGCCCAGGTGTTGGCTAGAAACTGGAAAATGAATGGATGCCCATCAATTGGAGAATGGCTGGGTAAATTGTGGTATAGGAATGTTATGGAATATTATTGTTCTGTAAGAAATGACCTTCATGATGAATACAGAGAGGCATGGAGAGACTTATATGAACTGATGCTAAGTGAAATGAGCAGACAAAATTGTATGAGGATTTATTCTGATGGAAGTAGATGTCTTTGACAAAGAGAAGATCTAATTCAGTTCTAATTGATTAATGATGGACAGAATCAACTACAGCCAGAGAAGGAACACAGGGAAATGAATGTGGACTACTTGCATTTTTGTTTTTCTTCCCAGGTTATTTTTATCTTCTCAGTCCAATTTTTCTTGTGCAACAAGAGAACTATACATATCTGCACACATATATTGTATCTAGGATATACTTTAACATGTTTAATATGTATAAGACTGACTGCCATTAAGGGGAGGGAGTAGAGGGAAGGAAGGTAAAATTTGGAACAAAAGTGAGCACAAGGAACAATGTTGTAAAAATTACCTATGCATATGTTTTGTCAATAAAAAGCCATAATTAAAAAAAATGTTAAAATTGTTATAATATGTAATTGGGGAAACAATGACATTATTAAAAATAATTTTTAACATGCTATATGTTTCCTTGGTTCTATAAGATATCATGAGCAAGTCTCTCTAGTAATTAAAAAAAAAAAAAACATGAAAGGTATGTTCCAATAGGTCTCATCCCACCTGCCTGTCCAACTGCAATTTCATCTCTCCCAAAGCAAATGCCCTTTTTTTCACTTTTTGAGGATGAAGTAAGAAGAATATTCAAAATATTTGTCTATGAAGAGTAGGTTTTACACTGAAAACATATTTTAAGTCAGAGTGCCTCTTTTCATCAAGCCTAATTTTGTCCTGTAGTTTTCACAGTCCCTGATCTCTCACAATGAAGCAAAACAAAACAAAACAAAAAAGATTTTCAAGGAAGCAATATCCATTTGAATCTTAAGAACACAACTCTTCCTAATGTTGTCATAGCCTAAGATCAAGGTCTTTTTTTCTCTTTGGTACCATAGTAGACCTGTGCTGCAGAGTTTTGGGGGAGAATTTTTTTTTCCTTATCCTGGTATTTCTCAATTCCATCAAAATTTCTGACTTAGCATTTTGTAAAATTATGAAATCATCCAGATCTACTTCACAAAACCTATTTTACAAAACACAGGAGAGGGAGGGAGGTAAAAGTCATGAAATCCATTTGATATTTCCATCTAAATATGAGAAAGTTTTACAATGCTAAGATATGTGACTGTTCAATGATTTGTTTAAATTACGCTATTAATCAAATTGAAGTAAATCATATGTAAGCTGATTGTAAAGCATTTTCAGCGAGTTTTGAGTAACTATGTGAGAAATATGAACAGAGATCATCAAGTATAATGTGGGTGTTATGTGTGATATTTTGATATAAAATTGTTAGGAAACACTGAGGGGAATAGGTTCTGCTTGGCCCAGAGGAAAGAACAAGGAGCAGAAGATGAAAGTTAGAGTGAAGGGAATTTTTGCAACTCTCTTGGTATGTGAAGCCAATATGGCAGAGTAAAGTAAGGAAGATGCTCAAGCTCTTCCTGTTTCCCTCAAAAAAAACAAAACAAAACAAAAAAAAAAAAAAAAAAAAACATAAAACCAAGGTGTTAAAATGAATCTGATAGAATGAAACCACTCTCCAGATCAAGATACATTGGAAAAACTTCAGAAAAGGCCCATCTCATTAAGGTGAAAAGAGTATTCAAACCAGGTCAGATGGACTCTGTGAAAGCCAATGAGAAGATCTTAATCACAGCAAATCAAAAACTGAGACATTCTATCCTGGCTAAATGAAGGTAAAAATCAAGGGGTCAACTTCCAGTCCAAGTTCAAAAGGTAAACTTTGGGAAACAAGGCTATTTCCTGAACAAAGAAGACAAATCTATCCCCTAAAAACACAAGGAGGCCCTGTATTCAAAAGCCAAGGAATGCAGTTGTGTAGGCAGCTGGAGTAGGCAGTGCCACTCTTCCCCCAGGAACAGAGCTCCATCTTAAAGTTAAAAAAAAATACCAAAAGAATAGGAATGAAAATGAGCAAAAAACGGAAAAGAACCTTGACCATGGAAAGCAATTATGAGGACAGAGCAGATCAAAGCATAAACTTAGAAGAGGAAAGAATATCCACAAAATAAATTTCTAAGAGGGAGATAAATTGGTTTCAAGCCCAAAGAGGCTGCTTGTAAATGCTCTTAAAAGATTTCAAAAGGAAAATAATATAAGCAGAAGAAAAAATGAAAAAAGTAATCAGAGAGTCAGCAGTTTGGATAAAGAGGCAGAAGTGGGGAGGATTGTCTGAAGAAAACAACTACTTAAACAGAAGAATAAAACTAATGGAAAAAGAGATACAAAAGATAACTGAAGAAAATCAAACATTAAAAACCAGAACAGGGTAAACTGAAGCTAATGCCTTTGTAAGAAAGTAAGAATCAGGCAAACAAACTAAAAGGAATGAAAAAAAAAATGGGAAAAAATGTGCAAAACAGCCAACCTGGAAAATAGATTCAGACGAGACAATATAAAAATTATTGGCCAGACTAAAGGACATGACCAAAAAGACAGCCTAAATAGCATTTAACAAGAGGTCTTTAAGGAAAACTGTTCCACTATTCTAGAAGTAGAAGGGGAAATACTCATTGAAAGGATCCATGCATCACCTCTGGAAAGAGATCTAATAAGGAAAACATCAGGAAACATTGTTGTAAAACTTCAAAACCACAATCTCAAGGAAAAAAAATACTGAAAGCTGTCAGACAAAATCAATCCAAGGAGCAATAGTCAGGACTATCAGGATCTGGCAATTTCTATAATAAAAAATCCAAAGGCCTAGAAGCAAAGGATCTAGGGTTACAACCAAGAATTAACTTGCCTGAGAGACTCAATCATCTTTCAGGGGAGGAGATGGAGCTTCAAGGAAGTAAGAGACTTTCAATCATTTCTATTGAAACAATCAGAACTAAACAGAAAAATTCAATCTTCAAACACGGTACTTAGTAGAATCATAGGAAGGAAAACTATATATATATATAATTTAAAGGTTAAACTGTTTACATCCCTAGATAAGAAAACAACATCTGTACATCTGTAATTCTTGACACTGGGACAGAGAAAAGGGGACATCACATGGACTAAAGATGTAATTGTGAATGGACTCTGATGTGATGACATCAAAGAAAAAGACATTAAGAAGTGGAAAAGGTCTGTACTGGAAAAAGAGGAAAGGCAAAGTATAATAGGACAACTGCTTCATATCAAAAAGCTCAAAAGAACTATTATAATCCAAGGAAAAGAGGGAGGGAAATGAACAGTTTCTAAAGCTTGATTTCATCAGTTTGGGCTCTAAGAGGGAATAATTTAATCATTCAATTTGTTTAACCTTATAAAGAAGCAGGAGGAGAAAGAGGAAAAGAAAAGGGAGGAACAGATAGAAGCAAGGGCAGAAACACTAAGACAAAAAAGATAAGGAAAGGGGGGAGGGGAGGGAAGAGTGGATAGAAGATAAGCTAGTGGATGGGGTGAAAAAAATTACAAAACTTAGGAAAGAGTACAAAGGGAGAACAATAATATATACGAGGGAGAAAATAGGATGAGGGAAATACAGAGCTGATAATCATAACTTTTAATGTGAATGGTGTGCACTCTCCCACAAAACAGAAGCAAATAGAGTGGATTAAAAAACTGAATTCTACAATATGTTCTGTAGAAGAAACACATTTGACACGGAGAGACACAGAGTAAAGGTAAAAGGTGTAAAAAAAAATTATTGTGCTTAAGCTGAAACAAAAAAAAAGCAGGGGTAACAATTCTGATCTCAGATCAAACAAAAGCAAAAATAAATCTTATTAAAAGAGATAAGGAGATAAAGTATAACTTGATAAAGAGTACAGTAAATGATGAAGTAACATCAGGCTTAAACATATATGTACCAAGTGGTATAAAATCCAAATTCCTAGAGAAGTTAAGAGAACTACAAGAAGAAATAGAGAAAAAAAACTATACTAGTGGGCAATCTCAATGTGGATCTCTCTCACAACTAGATAAATAGAACCACAAAATACATAAGAAAGAAATCAAGGGGATAAAAAAAATTTAGAAAAGTTAGGTATGATAGATCTTTGGAGAAAATTGAATGGAAACAAAAAAATAGACTTTTTTCTTTGTGGTTCATAGAGCCTTCGCAACAGTTGACCATATGCTAGGACATAAAAGCCTGAAAATCAAAGGCAGAAAGGCAGAAATAGTAAATGCATCCTTTTTAGATCATGATCCAATATGAATCACATGTTTAAAAGAGCCCAGGGAAAAATAGCACAAAAATTAATTAAAAACCAAATAATCAGATAAAAAAAGAATGAGTGGGTGAAACAACAAATCAAAGGCACAATTGAAAATTTCATCCAAGAGAATGATGACAATGAGATAACATACCAAAATTTATGGGATGCAGACAAAGTATTTATTAGGGGAAGTTTTATGTCTTTAGATGCTTATTTGCATCAAATAGAGAAAGAGAAAATCAGTGAATTGACCATACAACTAAAAAGGCTAGAAAAAGAACAAATTAAAAGATTCCAAGTCTATACCAAATTTCAAATTCTGAAAATAAAAGGGGAGATTAATAAAATTTAAAGTAAAAACATATAAAGCTAATAAATAAAACTAAGAGCTGATGTGATGAAAAAACTAACAAAATCAAAAGAAAATCCTTTAGTTAATTTGATCAGAAAAAGGAAAGAAGAAAATCAGATTGTTAGTATCAAAAATCAAAAGGGTAAACTTTTTATGAAGAGGAAATTGGAGCAATAATTAGGAGGTATTTTTGCCCAACTTTATGACAATAAATATGAAAATTTAAGTGAAATGATGAATGTTTTCAAAAAATATAGATTCCCCAGATTAACAGAGCAGAAAATAAAATATTTAAATCATCTCATTTTAGAAAAAGAAATTGAACAAGCTATTAATTAACTCCCTAAGAAAAAACTTACAGGGTCAGATGGATTTATGTGTGAATTATACCAAATATTTAAACAACAATTAATTCCAATATTATGCAAACTATTTGGAAAAATAGGAAGAAAACGTAATTCTACCAATGACAAAGATGTAGTGCTGAAATCTAAACCAGGTTTGGTCAAAACAGAGAAAGAAAATGATACACCAATTTCCCTAATGAATATTGATGTAAAAATCTTAAATAAAATATTAGCAAAAAGATTACAGCAAGTTATCTCCAGGATAACACATCATGACCAAGCAGGGTTTATACCAGGAATGCAGGGCTGGTTCAGTATTGGAAAACTATTAGCATAATTGATTATATAAATAACCAAATTGACAAAAATCATAAAATTATCTCAATAGATCCAGAAAAAAAAAAAAAAAAAACATTTGACAAAATCCAATACTGATTCTTTTTAAAAACACTAGAGTATAGGATGTGGAGAGACTCAGAAAGTGGTGAATGGAAGGGACCAGATAAGCTAACTGCTTGGGGGAAAGGGTTTGCTTGTATCTCTACAGGTGGAGAAGAAATCAGATGGGTGCCAATGAGCCGTATTCGCCTTGTCCATCGCAGAGAGATGGAGCAGACCCTTGAAACGAAAGAGAGAACCCAAGAAATATCGGGTGGTTCTGTTGCTGATTGTGCTCACCATTGAAAGAGTGTGGCAGTTATGGTGTTTGACTCATAGACATAGAAAATCGTTGGACTTCAAAACCCTCAGGAATCAATGGATTCTCTGAGACATGATAAGATTGTTGTAGGACTTGAAAACCCTCAGGAATCATTGGATTCTCTGAGAAATGATAAGACTGTTACAGGACTTCAAAATCTGCTGGAATCATTGGATTCCCTAACACATAAAAAGACTTTTGCAGGACTTCAAAAACTTGGGGGAATCATTGAATTCCCTGATATGTGAAGCAATGGACAATAGATTGGTTTTAGACTATCTCTTGGCTGCTGAAGAAGGCGTATGTGTGACTGCTGTTTACATACTCTCCTTCTAGGACTTCAGGCAATCTTTTACAATACCATATTGATTTATATTGTTTGCTATACCATTACTTGCATGTAAAATTCATGTTTGTTATACCACATCAAGCCTGCACTGACTGTGGGGAGAGTCATCACTAATAACCTCTGCATTATTGCTGTGTGCTTGTGTAATACCTCCCATGCTGATGGGTTTGTGCATACCTGTTTCTAATGAGACACTTCAGCCCAGAGACCTGCTAGCAACCCCCACTTCCCTTTGGTGCTTTTCATCTCCCTTCCTGAGATGTCAGGAAGGGCATGCTTATCTCCTTTTTAATGCTTTCACCTCCTTTCCTGAGAAGTCAGGAAGGGTGTGATCACCTCTCCTTGGGGGCTCTGACCTCCCTGAGGAGTCAGGGATGGCATGACCACCTATGTTCTAAAACAAAAGAAAGCGGGAGATGTAATGGGCTGAGGCTCGAGTTGATGCACTGAGGTTCCAAGTACATGAGGCTAAATAGTAATTGGACCATACTTTATTAATATATAAGCTTGGAGAAAGAATGGTCCCTGCCCACTCTTTGTGCAAGTCCTGATGTGTTGTATAGGAAATGACAATTTTTGGTGGGTGGAAGCAGGGGAGTAGAAAGGAAAGCGGAAAGAGAGACTGCTGGCTGGCATCTTGACACAGCTGGTCACATTGCTATTACGACCATCCTTCACCTCCAATCCCCCTCTGCTAGTCGGCTTCCTATCTGCCTATATTGCTATTGCAATCCTTCTTTACCTCTTCACTTCAATAAAGATTGAAGATTTTTCCCTTAACCTGAATTCCTGACTCCGGCTGATTAAATACACGGTCATCACAAAAGGATTAAATGGATTTTTCCTTAAAATGATCAAAACATCTATTTAAAACCATCAGCAAACATTGTATGTAAGAGGGATAAACTAGAACCATTCCCAATAAGATCAGAGATGAACCCAGGTTATCCACTATCACCTTTACTATTCATATTGTATTAGAAATGTTTGCTTTGGCAATACAAGAATAAAAAGACATTAAAGTACTTAGAATAGCTTATGAGGAAACCAAATTATCACTTTTTGCAGATGATGTGATAGTATAATTAGAGAAACCTAAAGAATCAACTAAAAACCTACTAGAAATAATTTAAAACTTTACCAAAGTTGCAGGATAAAAAAAAAAAAACACACAAATCATCAGCATTTTTTTTATTTATTCCTAACAAAGCACAGTAGAAAGAGATACAAAGAGAGATTTCATTTAAAATAATTTTAAATAATATAAAATATTTGGGAGCCTACTTGCCAAGGCAAAGTCAAGAACTATATGAACATGATTACAAAACATTCTCCACATGTAGAGGGCTGAAACTCTGAATAAGGAAAGAGAACACTTAAGGCTACCTATTTGATATGAGACAATGGCCCTATTAGCATATATTTAGATAATGGCTCTCCTCACCATTGGTGCTTGCTGAATGTTTGGTAGTAAGATAATCATAGGCAAGGATTGGAGGGTGGAAGGAGAGAGTCAGAAGCACTTGGTGGCAGGAAGAGGAGAGAGTTGGAGATTCTGGACTCCAGAATCCAGGAGAGATCTTTGACAAGCCTCATAGCAACCTTTGGCAGCTCATGCCTCCTTCACTTTTCCCTCTAAAGACCAAGGATTTAGCCCTCCAGAGAGCTTCCCCTACTCTAAATCCACACAAATAAAGTCATATCCAATCTCTTGGAAAAAATATCAAGACCTCATGGGTAGACAAAGCTAAAAAAATAAAAATGATAATACTACCTAAATTAATCTATTTATTCAGTAGCATATCAATCTAACTCCCTGGAAATTATTTTATAGAGCTAGAAAAAAGAGTAATAAAATTAATTTGGAAGAACAAAAAGTCAAGAATTTCAAGGGAATTAATGGAAAAAATACAAATGAAGGTGGCCTACCTGTACCAGACTTAAAACTCTATTATAAAGCAGCAGTCATCTAAACCATTTGGTAGTGTTTAGGAAATAGAGTATTCAATAAGTGGAATAGGTTAATTTTACAGGACACAATAGACAATGACTATAATAATCTAGTGTTTGACAAACCCAAAAACCTATCCTTTTGGGATAAGAACACACTTTTTGACAAAAAAGTCCTGGGAAAATTTGAAATGAGTGTTCCAGAAAGTAGGAATTGACCCACATCTACTCCTCTATATCAAGATAAGATTGAAATGGATACATGAGTTATGCATAAAAAGTGATTTTATAAGCAAATTAGAAGAAGAAAGAATAGTTTACCTTTCAGATCTGTGAAGGAATCTGTGACCAAAGGACAACTCAAGTAGATTATTGAATGGGAAATGGATAATTATTGAATGGGAAATGGATAATTGTGATTATATTAAGTTTTTGTACAAACAAAATCAATGGAGACAAGATTAGAAGAGAAACACTAAAATAGGAGAAAAAAAAAACATACCAGGGTTATGATAAAAGGCCTCATTGCTAAAATATAGGAGAAATTGACTCAAATTTATAACAATTCAAGCCATTTTCCAATTCATAAATGATCAAAGAATATGAACAGGCAATTTTAAGATAAAAAAAATTAAAACCATTTCTAGTCATATGGAAAGGTGCTCTAAATTACTATTGATCAGAGAAATGCAAATTGAGGTACCACTATACCACCTTTCAGATTGGCTAAGATGAAAGGAAAAAAAAATAATAACAAATGTTGGAGTAGATGTGGGAAAACTGGGACACTAATACATTGTTTGTGGACCTGTGAACTGATCCAACTAGTCTGAAGAGCAATTTGAAACTATGCCCAAAGGACTGTCAAACTGTAATCAAAATATAGCAGTGTTTTTACTGGGCTTGTACCTCAAAGAGACCATACAGGAAGGAAAGAGACCCTCATGTGCAAAAATGTTTGTGGCAGCCCTTTTTATAGTGGCAAGAAAGTGGAAACTGAGTGGATACCCATCAGTTGGAGAATGGCTGAATAAGTTATGGTATAGGAATATTATGAGATATTATTGTTTTATAAGAAATGACCAGAAGAATGATTTCAGAGAGGGCTGGAAAGAATTAAATTAATTGAAGCTAAGTAAAATGAACAGAATAATGAGATTTTGATTCTACCTGGCAAAAGCGAAATTATACAAATATCAATTCTGAGGGACATGGAGATGATTCAAGCTAATTCCAATGGTCTTATGATGAATTCCATCAGTTCCTAGAGAGAGGACAGTGGGAATGGAATGAGGAGAACAATAGAGTATTTTCACTCTTTCTTTTGTTTGATTGCATTGTATTATCTTATATTTATTTTAACTTTTTGATCAGATTTTTCTTGTATATCATGATAATTGTGAAATATGTATAGAATTGCACATGTTTAACACATATTGTATCACTTGTTTCCTAGGAAAGGAAAAAGGGGAAAAGGGAAGGAAAAAAAAAAACACAAAGCACAAAGTTTTGTAAAGGTGAATGTTAAAAATTATCCATGTATATATGTTTTTTGAAAATAAAAATAAAAAATAGCAGTATCTATCTAAAGCCTATAGCAAATTTTATTTATTAATGGAGAGTAGTTGGATTCATTTTCAGTAAGATCAGGGATGAATAAAGGATACCCATTATCACCACTCTTTGCAGATGTTATGATGATATACTTAGAGGATCCTAGAAAATCATCCAAAAACCTACTGGAAAAAAATTAATAGTTTTGACAAAGATGGAAGATATAAAATAAATCCACACAAAGCATCAGCATTTCTATTAGTTACTGAAAAAGCCCATCAGCAAGAGACAGAGAAATTCCATTTAAAATTAGTGTAGACAAAATAAAATGCTCAGGGGTCTACCTGCCAAGACAAATCCAAGAATTATATGAACACAGTTTTCTCACCCAAAATAAAATCTGATGTAAATAATTGGAAAAATATTAATTGTCCATGACTAGGCTGAGCTAATATAATAAAAATGACAATTCTGCCTAAATGGTCTATGTGTTTGTTGCCATACCAATTGTTAAAATATTATTTTATAGAACTAGAAAAAACAATAACAAAATTCACCTGGAAGGACAAAAGGTCAAGAATATCAAGAGAATTAATTTTAAAAAAATTAGCAGTACCAAACCTAAAAATATATTAAAAGCATCAGTAAACCAAACCATTTGGTACTGGCTAAGAAATAGAAGAGTGAATCAGTGCTACACACAACACAAAAATCAAGACCATAGCAATCTAATAAATCTCCAAACACCAGCTTCTGGAATAAGAACTCAATATTTTACAAATATTGGAAAATAATGTCAGAAAATCAGCATATACTTACAACTCATATCTCATAACAAAATGAGGTCAAAATAGATATATGATTTGTGTACAAAGGATGATACCATAATCAAATTAAGAGAACAAAGGATAATTTACCTGTCTGATCGGTTATGGACCAGAACTCTGAACTTGAAACAAGGATTTTTTACAAGGTATTAACTAAGTGGAGTTGATGAAATAATGGTTAACAAGTTCAGTATGATTAATTTAATCTTACAACAAATAATAGTTTCCTGGTGATATAATGATTGGTTTATACTCAGTGTAGATCATATAAGCTACAAACCTCAGCCAGGTTCATTCAGAGAGGCAGAGAAGACAAGAAAACTGGAGGCAGGAGCTCAAGCTCTCAGAACCAAGGAGAGAGATTCAATTTGATCTTCAGTCAGACTCCAGGACTGAGAGGCTTGGAGAGAGAGCTAGAGAAGACAAGTGGACTGGAGGCTGAAGCACAAGTCCTTGGATTCAGATAAATTCAATTCATCTCACTCCATCTTGGTGACAGGCTCCTTAGTTTCTCCACTGAAACCAAGACTCTGGATGGCCTCTAAGATAGCTGCCTAACTCCCCAGGCAAGGAGACAATAAAGAATTTGGACTTCAACACCTAGCTGTTCTCATGGTGATTACTGAACTGAAACAAAAGCTGCTCCCAGAGACCCCAAGAAAACCGAACAAAAGAACATTACACTTCGGCACCCAACATGGGGCCAAGGACCTACATCTGTGACCCAGAAATCAAGGTGAATATAAGAAGGAAATTGTAAAGGGCTAAACTAGTGCTTCAGCTGAAATCAGACAAATGTTTAGAAAGGAGCCTTCTTTTCCACCTCAAGGAAAATGTGTCACAAGCTTAGTTAGACTGATAAAAAATGAAGGTTTATTTGTAACTTGGGACCAGATCATTGAACTTTGAGAAATATTAAAATCCACAACTTGTTGGTTCTCTAAGGAAAAATAATTAGATCCAGAGGAGTGGAAATTAGTAGGACAGCAACTATGTGAATACTACAATGATAATGGCCCTGATTCAATTTCCAAAAAAACACATTTTATACATTTAACTTATACAACTGGCTTTAAGAAATTATATAAGAATTAGAATAAGAAAAAAGAAGAAAGAGCAGGAGAGAGAGGATACAGACAAACTAGGTAAAAAGCAAGAAGAATTAGACAAGAATGAAGTACTATTCTGATGAAATTAAGGAGTGTAGTGCTTCACAGCAGGAGACATTAAAGCATTCCCCAACCCCTCTCAAGTAATACTTCATGGGTAGAGGTAGAAGGAAGAGAGGGACAGTGACAAAATCAGCACCACCTATGAAACAGGCTATGATAAAATTACAAAAGATAATAGTTAAAGCTAAAAAAGAAAGACAGGATATATCTGATTTAAAAAATAAATGCATACCCTGTGATGGAAGAATTTGATTCTTCATGTCAAGCCAGGAGAAGATATACTCCTTTTGATCTGGAAAAATTATGGATTTGAAAAAGGGTTGTACTCTTTATGGGGCTATATCTTCTTATGTTAAGATATTATTAGAGAATTTGATTTATGAATTTTTAAATCCCTAATGATCTAGGGAAATCTATAGCAAGGACATGTTTAGAGCCTGGACAAAACTTGTTGTGGCTATATATATACATATTGAAGTATAGTGAACTATGCAGGTCCAATGCAATAAGCAAACTGGAATTAATATACCAATCACCTTTGACCAACTAGAGGGTAAAGGTCAATATGCAGACATTTTAGCATAGATTAATTACACCATAGCAACATATGAGCAAATTGCTGCTGCTGCAATCAAAGCTTGGGGCTCCCTCCCAGGAAAAGATGGAGGGGAAACCTTCACAAAAGTAGAGCAAGGTCCCAATGAATCCTTTGCTGATTTTGTGAGATGTCTGCAGACAGATGTCACAAGAAGCATTGGAGAAAATGCGGCTATAGCAATAATGATCAGGAAAATGCTAATGAGGTTTGCAGAAGCATTATATGAGGACTAGACAAGGATGCTCCTATAGAGGAGATCATAAGATGCTGTGTCACAGAGGGCACAAATGCTTATTATATCCACACTATGATGAACATGGGAAGACAGGGTCCCTCTTAGCAAGGAACTTCTAGAAAAACTCGTTAATGTTTTGAATGTGGAAAAATAGGGCATCTGAAAGCTCAATGTAGGCAAAGAGATAGAGTGAGAGGACAGGACGAGAGAATAAGATGGAAAACCCTATATCCAAAATGTAACTGAGGTTTCCACTGGGTCTCAGGAAAATGAAAAGCAGGGCCCACTCCAAGACCTTAAACAAAAAGCAGGTGGGGCATGACTGCAGCCAAGATTACACCCAGAGAGTCTTTAGAAGTTCAGGACTCTAATATGATTAATCAGCCAAGAAGCAATCAGATCAGGGAAAGGGATTATAACTGGGGAGAATACTGGCTTTTTAAGCCAACAAAAGGTCAGTGTCTGTTATGAGTTCAAATGTTGGAGTTCTTGTTCTTCTCAGAACACAGGGCTTAGAGGCTTAGAGCCCTCCGAATATCTCCAAATCCAAAGGTTCCGTCCTTCAGCCTCTGCCTCTGCTTTCTTCAGCCTCCAACCAACACGGAGATGGAATGTCTCTCTTGTCTCCTTCTGGGGAGCCTAGCCACCAACTTGCTGCAGAGAGAGGGCTTCTAGCGTAGCTCCACTGAAATCCATCAAAGTGTTCTCTGCACCAGAGTCGCTCCTCTCGAGTCCAACTGAACTCTCTTCTGCGACCAGCCAGCCAAGAGGAAAAAATGTATTCTGGAATGGCTGTCTCGCCTTATATGTGAATCTTCTGAGAGAATGGGATTATGGGTTTTCTCCCATAGTGCTCTCTGGCCCAAAGAGCTTTAAGGGAGGTGTGGACTCCCTTGAAGTTAGAAAGTGTACTTTGTGAAGCTAGCATACTTGTGGACTCCAATGAGTAAAGGTGTGAACACAAGCCTTGTATTAATTAGTTCTACTTAGTACCTTGTTTCAGGTTCTGGCCAAAACAACTTCTTGTAAGATTAGATCAACTCTAATTACTTAGCAGTTAGTAAGGATTCCAACATCTCCCCCTTTCTTTTGTTTTAAAACATAGGGGGTTTCTGAGGGGGTACACATAAATCCATCAATATGGGCCAGAACTTTGTAACAGATATACATGGTATACATAAATCCATTAATATGGGAGGCATTATACATAATTTACATGAGCACATAGCAATATAACACAGGCTAGTAGTAATGTAACAAATAACAAGAATCAATCTGAAAATTTACACATGTGCATAAGTCCTAGAAACAGTCCAATAGGATTCCATTGTCCATTAGTTCATGTGCCAGGAATCTAATAATTCTGTTGAGCACAATCAGCAACAGAACCACCTGATATTTCTTGGGTCTTCTCCTTTGTTTCAAGGGTCTGCTCCATCTTTCTGCGATGGACAAGGCGAATGCGGCTCGTAGGCACCCATCTGATTCCTTCTCCACCTGTAGAGATGCAAGCAAATCCTCTCCCCCAAGCAGTTAGCCTATCTGGTCCCTTCCATTCACCACTTTCTGGATCTCTCCACATCACCTGGCGATTATCTAAAGATAGTGGAGCTGCTCGCACTGGACACTGCTCTTCTGGTGGGTTATAAAACCTGTCTGCTGGAGCCAGTGCATCTTTATCAAAGATTAAAAAATTAATGGTATAGAGAACTAAATTTAGAAGTTCTCTAGGGTTACCCGTGGCTCCCCCTTTCTTTTGTTTTTGGAGGAGTGTCTTAATGTCTCTGTTTCTTCTTTCTACTATTGCTTGACCTTGAGGATTAAAGGGTATGCCAGTAGTGTGTAAAATCTTATACTGTGCACAAAAGTGTTCAAAATGTTTGGAGGTATATGCCGGTCCATTATCTGTTTTTATTTCTTGTGGCACACCCATAATTGCATTCGCAATTGAATGAGGAATTCAGTGACCACTCGGGCTGTCTCTTTTGCTGCTGGTATGGCAAAAGTGAATCCTGAAAAGGTGTCTACCACAACGTGGATAAAAGACAGACGACCAAAAGATTTATAATGGGTCACATCCATTTGCCAGATTTCATTGGGTCTCAAACCACGAGGGTTCTTCCTTGGAGGCAGTGTAGGAGCGTGGAAGGGAAGGCAAGCTGTACAGCTTTTTACTATGCTCCTAGCTTCTTCTTTTGTAATCCCAAACTGTAAACACAAAGCTCGAGCAGCCTGATGGTATTTAGAATGGGATTCCTGGGCCTCCTGAAATAAAGACGTACTGGCCAAGATAGTTAAAAGGCTATCTGCCTTTGAATTTCCATCAAAAATAGGACCTGGAAGTCCACTATGTGAGTGGACATGCAGTATATGAATCTTTCCTGGATGCTTTCTCACTTGCTCTTGAAGTTCCTTAAAGAGCTGATATATATTAGAAGCTGCAAATTTCATTTGGGCTGTGGCAATTCTTTGTACCACACCTACTAAATAGGCTGAATCAGATATTATATTTATGTTGCCTGGGTAATAAGTGAGAGCTAGCATGATCGCATATAATTCGTTCTGCTGAGTGGACTGAAAAGGAGTTCTGACTACTCTTTTTTACGGTTAAATCATGAGAGTATACAGCACAAATATTTTGTTTGGCTACATCTGTAAAAATAGTTGGTCCTTCAAGAGGAACCTTAGAAACCTTCTCCTCAAAAATCCATTGCCAATTATGCAGTAGTCTGGTTATCTTTAATGGAGATCCATGTGCAAAATTTGGAGCCATGGCCAATAAAATTTGCCACTCTGTGATGGTTTCACAGCATACATTAATTTGTGCATTTGTATAAAAGGTGTATATCTTGTCAGGTCTTGTCCCAGATAATTGTACTGCTCGCTTAATGGCCTTTAAGAGAATCCTAGCCACAAGCACTGGGTAAGGCGTAAGGATTTGTTCTGGTTGTGCTGGGAGGTTCACCCACTGTGAGCAGCTCCAATGTAGTTGCCAGGTAATGTGGAGAAATCTAGAAAGTGGTAAAATAGAAGGGACTAGATATATTAACTAATTGGGAGAACAGGGTTTGTTTGTATTTCTACAGATAGAGGGAAATCAGATGGGTGACAACAAGTCATATTCACTTTGTCCATTGGGGAGACAGACAGAAAAAAATAGAAAAACCTTTAAAAAAAAAAAAGGAGACCTAAAAAACATTTGAAACTGAAAAAGCATGGCTGATAATGAAACTGTTACAAAACTTCAAAACCCATAGGAATCATTGGATTCCCTGTGATGAAAAATTGTTGCTGAGACTACTGCGGGATTTCAAAACTTTCAGGAATCATTGGATTCCCTACACATGTGAAGAAATGAATAATAGATTAGTTTTTGACTATTTTTAGGACTTATGGATATATATAATTCCTCATGCTGATTAATGTTATTTGTTACAGCACTACTAGCCTGTGTTATATTGCTATGTGCTTATGTAATTTATGTAATTATGTGTAATACCTCCCAATGGTGGATTTACATATATCTGTTTCAAGTGAGACCCTTCAGAAACCTGCTAATCTGCTTTGATTTCCCATTGCTTTTTGGTGTTTTCATCTCCCTTCCTGAGACGTCAGGGAGGGCATGATCACTTCCTTTTATGATGTTTTCACATCTTTTTTGAGGAGTCATGGAAGGCATGATCACCTCCTTTTTGGGGTTCTCACCTCCTTGAGAAATCAGGGAGAGTGACCACTCATGTTCTAAAACAAAAGAAAATGGGAGATGTTATAGGCCAGAACTCTGAACTTGAAACAAGGATTCTTACAAGGTACAAACTAAGTGGAATTGATGAGACATTGGTTATCTAGTTTAGCATGATGTTTAATAGTTCTCTAAGTTCAGTATGATTGATTTAATCTTTTTTTTTATTTAATTGCAGATTTTATTTTTTTTTAATTTTTTACTTAATAATTACTTTATATTACTTTATATTGATACTCGTTTCTGTTCCGATTTTTTTTTCCCCCTCCCTCCCTTCACCCCCTCCCCTAGATGGCAAGCAGTCCTTTATATGTTGGATATGTTGCAGTATATCCTAGATACAATATATGTTTGCAGAACCGAACAGTTCTCTTGTTGCTTAGGGAGAATTGGATTCAGAAGGTATAAATAACCCGGGAAGAAAAACAAAAATGCAGATAGTTTACATTCGTTTCCCAGTGTTCTTTCTTTGGGTGTAGCTGCTTTTGTCCGTCATTTATCAATTGAAACTCAGGTCTCTTTGTCAAAGAAATCCACTTCCATCAAAATATGTCCTCATACAACATCGTTGTCGAAGTGTATAATGATCTCCTGGTTCTGCTCATTTCACTTAGCATCAGTTCATGTAAGTCTCGCCAGTCCTCTCTGTATTCATCCTGCTGGTCATTTCTTACAGAACAATAATATTCCATAACATTCATATAAAATTTACCCAGCCATTCTCCAATTGATGGGCATCCATTCATTTTCCAGTTTCTAGCCACTACAAACAGGGCTGCTACAAACATTTTGGCACATACAGGTCCCTTTCCCTTCTTTAGTATTTCTTTGGGATATAAGCCCAATAGAAACACTGCTGGATCAAAGGGTATGCACAATTTGATAATTTTTTGGGCATAATTCCAGATTGCTCTCCAGAATGGTTGGATTCGTTCACAACTCCACCAACAATGCATTAGTGTCCCAGTTTTCCCGCATCCCCTCCAACATTCATCATTATTTTTTCCTGTCATCTTAGCCAATCTGACAGGTGTGTAGTGGTATCTCAGAGTTGTCTTAATTTGCATTTCTCTGATCAATAATGATTTGGAACACTCTTTCATATGAGTGGTAATAGTTTCAATCTCATCCTCTGAAAATTGTCTGTTCATATCCTTTGACCATTTATCAATTGGAGAATGGCTTGATTTCTTATAAATTTGAGTCAGTTCTCTATATATTTTGGAAATGAGGCCTTTATCAGAACCTTTAACTGTGAAAATGTTTTCCCAGTTTGTTGCTTCCCTTCTAATCTTGTTTGCATTAGTTTTATTTGTACAAAGGCTTTTTAATTTGATGTAATCGAAATTTTCTATTCTGTGATCAGTAATGGTCTCTAGTTCATCTTTGGTCACAAATTTCTTTCTCCTCCACAAGTCTGAGAGATAAACAATTCTATGTTCCTCTAATTTATTTATAATCTCGTTCTTTATGCCTAGGTCATAGACCCATTTTGATCTTATCTTGGTATATGGTGTTAAGTGTGGGTCCATGCCTAATTTCTGCCATACTAATTTCCAATTATCCCAGCAGTTTTTATCAAATAATGAATTCTTTTCCCAGAAGTTAGGGGCTTTGGGTTTGTCAAACACTAGATTGCTATAATTGACTATTCTGTCTTGTGAGCCTAGCCTTTTCCACTGATCCACTAATCTCTTTCTTAGCCAATACCAAATGGTTTTGGTGACTGCTGCTTTATAATATAATTTGAGATCAGGTACAGCTAGGCCACCTTCATTTGATTTTTTTTTCATTAATTCCCTTGAGATTCTCGACTTTTTATTGTTCCATATGAATTTTGTTGTTATTTTTTCTAGATCAATAAAATATTTTCTTGGAAGTCTGATTGGTATAGCACTGAATAAATAGATTAGTTTAGGGAGTATTGTCATCTTTATTATGTTCGCTTGGCCGATCCAAGAGCACTTAATATTTTTCCAATTATTTAAGTCTGACTTTATTTGTGTGGAGACTTTTTTATAATTTTGCTCATATAGTTCCTGACTTTCCTTTGGTAGATAGATTCCCAAATTTTTTATGGTATCAACAGTTATTCTGAATGGAATTTCTCTTTGTATCTCTTGCTGTTGGGTTTTGTTGGTGATGTATAAAAATGCTGAGGATTTATGGGGATTTATTTTGTAGCCAGCTACTTTGCTAAAATTATGAATTATTTCCAATAGCTTTTTGGTAGAATCTCTGGGGTTCTCTAGGTATACCATCATATCATCTGCAAAGAGTGATAGTTTGGTTTCCTCATTGCCTACTCTAATTCCTTTAATATTTTTCTCGACTCTTATTGCCGAGGCTAGTGTTTCTAATACGATATTAAATAATAATGGTGATAGTGGGCAACCTTGCTTCATTCCAGATCTTACTGGGAAAGGTTCCAGTTTTTCCCCATTGCATATGATGCTTACTGATGGTTTTAAATATATGCTCCTGACTATTTTAAGGAAAAGTCCATTTATTCCTATGCTCTCAAGTGTTTTTATTAGGAATGGATGTTGGATTTTATCAAATGCTTTTTCTGCATCTATTGAGATGATCATGTGGTTTTTGTTTGTTTGGTTATTGATATAGTCAATTATGCTAATAGTTTTCCTAATATTGAACCAGCCCTGCATTCCTGGTATAAATCCTACTTGGTCATAGTGTATTATCCTGGTGACAATTTTCTGTAATCTTTTTGCTAATATTTTATTTAAGATTTTAGCATCAATATTCATTAGGGAGATTGGTCTATAATTTTCTTTCTCTGTTTTCAGCCTACCTGGTTTAGGTATCAGTACCATGTCTGTGTCATAAAAGGAGTTTGGTAGGACTCCTTCAATCCCTATTTTTTCAAATAGTTTATATAACATTGGAGTTAATTGTTCTTTAAATGTTTGGTAGAATTCACATGTAAATCCATCTGGTCCTGGGGATTTTTTCTTAGGGAGTTGATTGATAGTTTGTTCTATTTCTTTTTCTGAGATGGGACTGTTTAGGATATTTACTTCTTCCTCTGTTAGTTTGGGCAAGCTATATTTTTGGAGGTATTTTTCTATTTCATTTAAGTTGTTGAATTTATTGGCATAAAGTTGGGCAAAGTAACTCCTAATTATTGCTCTAATTTCCTCTTCGTTAGTGGCGAGTTCTCCCTTTTCATTTTTAAGACTAACAATTTGATTTTCCTCTTTCCTTTTTTAAATCAGATTTACTAAGGGTTTGTCTATTTTGTTGGTTTTTTCATAGAACCAACTCTTAGTTTTATTAATCAATTCAATAGTTTTTTTACTTTCAATTTTATTGATCTCACCTTTTATTTTTAGAATTTCAAGTTTAGTGTTTGACTGGGGGTTTTTAATTTGTTCCTTTTCTAGCATTTTTAATTGCAAACCCAATTCATTGACCTTCTCTTTCTCTATTTTATACAAATAGGCCTCTAGAGATATGAAATTTCCCCTTATTACCGCTTTGGCTGCATCCCATACATTTTGGTATGATGTCTCATTATTATCGTTTTCTTGGGTGAAGTTATTAATTATGTCTATGATTTGCTGTTTCACCCAATCATTCTTTAGTATGAGATTATTTAGTTTCCAATTATTTTTTGGTCTACTTCCCCCTGCTTTTTTGTTGAATGTAATTTTCATTGCATCGTGGTCTGAAAAGGATGCATTTACTATTTCTGCCTTACTACATTTGAGTTTGAGGTTTTTATGTCCTAATATATGGTCAATTTTTGTATAGGTTCCATGAACTGCTGAAAAGAAAGTGTATTCCTTTCTGTCTCCATTACATTTTCTCCAGAGATCTATCATATCTAACTTTTCTAGTATTCTATTTACCTCTTTGACTTCTTTCTTATTTATTTTGTGGTTTGATTTATCTAATTCTGAGAGTGCAAGGTTAAGATCTCCCACTATTATAGTTTTACTGTCTATTTCTTCTTGCAGCTCTCTTAGTTTCTCTTTTAAGAATTTAGATGCTACCCCACTTGGTGCATATATGTTTAATATAGATAGTGCTTCATTATCCATGCTACCCTTTAGCAAGATATAGTGCCCTTCCTTATCTCTTTTAATTAGATCAATTTTTGCTTTAGCTTGATCTGAGATCAGGATGGCTACCCCTGCTTTTTTGACTTCACCTGAAGCATAGTAGATTTTGCTCCAACCTTTTACCTTTAACCTGCATGTATCTCCCCGCTTCAGGTGTGTTTCCTGTAAACAACATATTGTAGGATTCTGGCTTTTAATCCATTCTGCTAACCGCTTCCTCTTTAGGGGGAGTTTACCCCGTTCACGTTTATGGTTAGAATGACCAATTCTGTATTACTTGCCATCTTGTTAACCCCGGTTTATGCTTTCCTCCCTTCTTTCCCCTTTCCCCCCCTTCCCAGTATTAAGCTTGTGAGCACCACTTGCTTCTCACAGGCCTCCCTTTTTAGTATCCCTCCCCCCGCCTTAGAGTTCCTCCCCCTATCTTACCCCTTTCCCTCCCAGTTCCCGTATTCCCTTCCCCTTAGCTTATTCCTTCCCTTTTCACTTTTCCCTTCTCACTTTTCAATGAGATGGGAGAAGTTTCACCATAGATTGAATATGTCTTAAGATTTTTCACTTAAAGCCAATTCTGAAGGCAGTAAGATACCCACTATATTCATCCCCCTCCATTCTTTCTCTCGGATATAATAGGTTTCCTATGCCTCTTCATGAGATGTACTACCCCCACTTTACCCTTTTTCTGGTACAATGTCCTTTCCACATCAATTTCTAGAACAAGGTATACATGTATTCTTTATACATCTATATAGTCAAAATATAGTTCCCAAGATTAATCTTTACCTTTTTAGATTTCTCTTGAGTTCTATATTTGTAGATCAAACTTTTTGTTAAGTTCTGGTTTTTTCATCAGAAATAGATGAAATTCGCTTACTTCGTTGAATGTCCATCTTCTTCCCTGGAAAAAGATGCTCATTCTCACTGGGTAAGTTATTTTTGGTTGCATACCAAGTTCCTTAGCCTTTCGGAATATCATATTCCAGGCCCTTCGATCTTTTAATGTGGATGCTGCCAGATCCTGGGTGATCCTTATTGTGGCTCCTTGATACTTGAATTGGGTTTTTCTAGCCGCTTGCAATATTTTTTCTTCATCTGAGGGTTCTGGCATTTGGCCACTATATTCCTTGGTGTTTTGATTTTAGGATCCCTTTCAGTGGGTGATCGATGAATCCTTTCAATGTTTATTTTTTCCTCTGTTCCTATGACTTCTGGGCAGTTCTCTTTGATAATTTCCTGGAAATAGTGTCCAGGCTCTTTTTTTCATCATGTTTTTCTGGGAGTCCAATGATTCTCAGATTGTCTCTCCTGGATCTGTTTTCCAGGTCTGTTGTCTTCCCCAGAAGGTATTTCACATTTTTCTCTATTGTTTGATTTTTTTGGATTTGCTTGACTGATTCTTCTTGTCTCCTCGAGTCATTCAATTCCACTTGTTCAATTCTGATTTTCAGTGAAGTATTCTCTTCACTCACTTTTTTAAAATCTTTTTCTAATTGTCCAATTGAGTTCTTTTGTTCTGTGGAATTTTTTTCCATTTCGCCAATTTTGTTTTTTAGAGAGCTGTTTTCTGTTTCCAGTTCACTAATCCTATTTTTCAAGGATTTTACTTCTTTATCCACTCTCTCTTTAACTGACTTCTCCAGGCTCTTTTGCCAAGCCTCCCTCTCCTTTTCCCATTTTTCTTCTAGCTCCCTTGTGAGAGCCTTTTTAATCACTTCTATGAGGTTCATCTGTGCTGAGGAACAGATGCTCTCCTCCTTTGGGGATTCACCTGAGGACTGCCTGTTTTTAGTCTCCTCAGGATTTAGAGTCTGCTCTCTATCTGTATAGAAGCTGTCAAGGGTTAAAGTCCTCTTCAGCTTCTTGCTCATTCTGTCTATTAATCAGAGACAAACTACCAAAGAAAAACAGAAAAAACTGGAGTCTTTCTTTGGGGGGGGGCTGGGTGTGTTATCGAGCTTCCTCTACAGACTGCAGGGGGCAGCAGTGAGGCACTAGCAGGACTGTGCTGCGCCTGCGCTCTGAGATCCCAAAGCGTGCTGAGTCACTGGGGGGGGGGGGGGAAGGGAGGGCGGCCAGGTCCTGAGAGACTCCAGCTGTTTGGGGTTGTATTCTTCATCCCCGGTGTTTTTAGCTTCTCTGCTGGGCTGCTGACTTGCTGCATGTTCCAAACCTGTAGCTAAGCTCTCCCTGCAGAGATGGCTGCGATCACTCCCCACCCCCTCTCCAGTCTGCTCCCGTGCTCTCACTGCCGCTGCCCGCCGCCTGCGCCCGATCTAAAACCACCCCAGCCCTCCAGTAAAGACAGAACTTTCTTGGCAGATCTCAAGGATGACTTCTCTTGGTAACTATATGTGGGTTTTTTTCAGTCAAGCATTGATTCAGAGGCTTGTAATGAAATGGATAGTGAGAGAAAGTGTGGAGCTTATGCAGCTGTGAGCCTCCTCTCCGCCATCTTAACCGGAAGTCCGATTGATTTAATCTTACAAGAAATAATGGTTTCCTAGTGATATGATTGGTTTATACTCAGTGTAGAGCATATAAGCTACAAGTCTCAGCCAGGTTCATTCAGAGAGGCAGAGAAGACAAGAGAACTGGAGGCAGGAGCTCATGCTCTCAGAACCAAGGAGAGAGATTCAATTTGATCTTCAGTCAGACCCCAGGACTGAGAGGCTTGGAGAGAGAGCTAGAGAAGACAAGTGGACTGGAGGCTGAAGCACAAGTCCTTGTATTCAGATAAATTCAATCCATCTCACTCCATCTTGGTGACAGGCTTCTTAGTTTCTCCACTGAAACCAAGACTCTGGATGGCCTCTAAGAAAGCTGCCCAGCCCCAGGCAAGGATACAATAAATGTTTTGGACTTCAGCACCTGGCTGTTCTTGTGGCGATTACTGAACTGAAATGAAAGCTTCTCCAGAGACCTCAAGAAAACCAAACAAGAGAACATTACTTGATCTTTGAAGAAAGGAGAAACTTATGACCAAGGAAGAACTATAGAACATTATGAAAGGCAAAGTGGACAACTTTCAGGACATTAACTTAAAAGATTTTGCACACGCGCGCGCGCACACACACACACACACGAAACAGAAACAAGATTAAAATGGAAGTACAAAACTGGGAAAAAATCCTTACAGATATTATTTCTGATAAAGATATCACTTCTTTTTTCTGTTTTTTTTTCTCTCCCATGGTTTTTCCCTTTTCCTCAGATTTTTCTATCTTTTATGATTCATAAAGCAATGTGTAATAAAAATGAATAAACTTACTCTAATAAAAAAAAAAAAACACTGAGGTAACTGAATTAATTAAGGAGGGGGAAGTTGGAAAGGAGTTTATAAAGCAAATGCCACATAATGTGACAAAAAAAAAAAAAAAAGAAAAGAAATTACCACCAGACTGGAAATAAAGAGGTAAAAAACAAGCCATTGAACTTTAGACATATTTTCTGTTCCCCAAAATGAATGGATTTCCCATCAAATATTGTCTATATATGTATATATGTGTGTGTGTGTGTATGTGTGTGTGTGTGTGTGTGTGTGTGTGTGTGTATGTATTTTTTTTTAAAAAAGATGGCAATAATGAGTGTTCCAGTGTCTGCAGAAAAACAGGGACATCATATTCTATTTGAAGAAGTGTGAATATGGTTGATTATTCTAGAAAACAGTTTGGAATAATGTGAGAAAAATGACTAAGCTCTGGGATATATATTGCAAAAAATATAAAAGACAAAAAGATTTTATGATATAAATATATTTACATAAATATATATTTATATTATTTATATTTACATATAAATATATATAGCATATGTAAATATGTGATTTATATTATTTCCCTCTCAACTGAACATATTTTTTACTCATTTGACTTTACCAATTCCCCCTCTTACAAATTGTTTTTGTGTATTGCCTTCTCCCATTAGAATGTAAATTCCTTAAGGACAGGTACACTGTCATATCTGTATCCCAATACTTAGCATAGTTTTTGGTACATAGTAGGCATTTAAATAATGTTTACTGACTATTGACTGAAATATTTTTAACTATGGCTGGCAACATTTTAAGTAAAGTGGAGAGAAGTATCTACTTAATCTCTCTGGACTATATTCTTGTGAAGGAAGAACTAATCTTTCCTGTCTCTTTTCTTCAGGTGTCCTTATAAATATGACTTTTCCCATGACTATTGATTCCTACTCTGACCCTTTGCTGGACTTTTCAGAGAAGGGAGAAGATTCAAGAAGGATGAATAATGTCAAGCTGCCCAAGAGAGAAAAGAGTGTTCTTCAAAAGCAAGGTATCCTAGGAAAATGGCTTGCTTTCAAAGTACCTTTTCCCTTTACATAGCATTGCTTAATTCATTCTTTTTGTCAAGATTGGACAGGGGGATTGGGGGATGCTATGTGGCATGAATTTAATGATGAGATTTCATTGATTACCCTGCCACAGCTTAAAAAAAAAGTAATTACCTTCATAATGCAAAAACTTTGATTAAATCAATCAATCAGAAAATGAGCATGAATATGATCTTTACATAACCTTAAATGACCTAAAGACATTTTAATTCACTGCAAGGGGAAGTCTCCTTTGATTGGGTGAGGGAGTCATACTCTGAGGAACTTAAATAAAATAAAAAGCTAGAGATTTCAAAGGTTTAGTCAAGGAAAAAAAAGTAGACACACAAATTCTGGAAATCTACAAAAAAGAAGAGAAAATTGGAATGAGCTATGGAAGAGAAGGGAAAAATAGAAGGCCATTTGCCTGAAATGAGTCTCAGAATAGTGCTGGTGAAGCCACATTTGTCACTAGTTGTAACTTTACTCAAGAACTGAGAAAGGATGTCAAAAAAGATTTTCTCTTTTACTAACTTCTCCTTATTCCTGTTAATTGACAGTCACTGTAATTTACCCTTCTTGCTTTTTACTGAAACATTTTTGGTCATCTGAATTTTGCCTTAACAGTAAAGGGGACAGAATTCATCTAGAATTAATTATAATATAAATTTAGGTAGAAAGCCAAACCTTATTTAAATGTTAGGAAATTTACCTTTGGGGAAAGAAGAGAGGTGGGGAAATGACAGGATTCAGAGTAAACATATTTGTACTTTGTTATTGTTTTTAAACTCCCTAAACCACATGGACCTCACAGAGCATATTATACCCATGGTTAAAGTGAACTAATTATTGTTACATATATTTGGAGGTATTAATATTACTTTTCAGTGAAATTTCTTTGATTCATGTTTAACACCCAGATTCTCTTCTCCTCTCACTCATCCAATTCTTCCTCTTCCTCCTCCTTCTTCCTTTTTTGCTGCTTACTCCCTCTCTCCCTCCCTCCTTCCTTCCTATTCTCCCTTTTCCTACTATCTCTCTCTCTCTCTGTCTCTGTCTCTGTCTCTGTCCTTCTCCTCTCTCTCCCTTCCCTTTCCACCCCCTCTTTGTATCTTCCTCTTTCCTTCCCTCTTTTTTCCTGTTTCTCTCTCTTTTTTCCTTCTCTCTGTGTCTCCCATAGCAGCCTTTAACCTTTCTAATTACTGAATACATATATGCATATAACCAAATATATGAAAGAAATCTCTTTCTGAGAACATGGATAAGATAGAATGTGAACATATTAAAAAGAAACAAACAAAAAATAATAGAAGGTGGATTCATCAGATGGTGCAGAACACAGTAGCAAACAACTAGAAATTTCACCATAATAATTCTCTTTAATCAGAGAAAGACTATAGTGTCTCCTTGTGTCTGTTATTCTCTCCATAAAATTCCCAGTCATAGTGGAATGGCTACAGTTGCCACAGTGCTTCTATCTGGTTCGCTGGCTTTCCTCATCCTTTTTCCTTCCCAAATAGACTTTTAGCGTTATTGCCACAGGAGAGTCAAATTCTCTCTTTTTGGGAATATAGAAGAAAGAAACTGTCTTTTTAAACATGGTCACAGCCTGATTTTCTTTGATTTCTAGAGGCTTTCACAGAAAGTTTTAGGTCAGTCTAATTGCCCTTGGACTTTTCTTTTTGTGACATACTACATTATATATATATACACACACATATATATACATACATGCATATACATATACATACATATACATATACACACATATATATATATATAATTTTGTGAAAACAAAACCAAACCTGTGCTCATAAAACAGATGCCTATTTGAGAGAGAATGTTTAAACATATTTTGATGGACAACCAAAATGACTTATTGTGGTGTAAGAAAAGATAAATATAATACAAAAAAATATGGAAAGATTTATATGGATTGATGCAAAGTGAACTAACAGAATCAAGAAAATCATATACTATAAAAAACATTACAAAGATCTAAAATAATGTTGCAAAGTTATAAATAATTATCATAATTTCAAAAAATAAATAAGAGAAAAACACTACTTATCTACCCACTCAGACACCCTTGATGTCTCCAGAAAAAGAAAACTTTTGGATGGCAGAAAGGAAAGAGATGGGACCCTGGGAAGAATAATGATGATGAAAAGAGTGACAGTCAGACAAACAGAGACATAGATAGAGAGACAATAAGAAACAGAAACAGGTTAGTTGAGGGGTGGAGCCAAGATGGCAGAACAGACACACACGACTCTCTAAGCTCCTCTCATTCCCCTCATAACCAACTATTTAATGCAGCCTCAAAAATAACTCTTCACCGCTTAAATTCATGAAGATTAGAAGCACTACAATTTACCAGCTGATCTGGAAGATCACCAGGAAAGGTTTGTCCTGAGGGGCCAGGAACAGACTAGCACAGGCAGCGAGAACAATTAGCCCCAATGCTTTATGAACTATTTGAAAAAAATAGGGAATGAAGGAGTCCTACCAAATTCCTTTTATGACACAGACATGGTACTGATACCTAAACCAGGTAGGTTGAAAACAGAGAAAGAAAATTATAGACCAATCTCCCTAATGAATATTGATGCTAAAATCTTAAATAAGATATTAGCAAAAAGACTACAGAAAATCATTCCCAGGATAATACACCACAATCAAGTAGGATTTATACCAGGAATGCAGGGCTGGTTCAATATTAGGAAAACTATCAGTATAATTGGCCATATTAATAATCAAATTAACAAAAACCATATGATCATCTCAATAGATGCAGAAAAAGCATTTGATAAAATCCAACATCCATTTTTATTAAAAACTCTTGAGAGTATAGGAATAAATGGACTTTTCCTTAAAATAATCAGTAGTATCTATTTAAAACCAGCAGTAAGCACCATATGTAATGGAGACAAACTACAACCATTCCCAATAAGATCAGGAGTAAAACAAGGTTGCCTGCTATCACCGTTACTATTTAATATTTTATTAGAAATGCTAGCTTTGGCAATAAGAGTTGAGAAAGAGATTAAAGGAAGAAGAATAGGCAATGAGGAAACCAAATTATCACTCTTTGCTGATGATATGATGGTATACTTAGAGAACCCCAGAGACTAAAAAGTTATTAGAAACAATCCACACCTTCAGCTAAGTTGCAGGGTATAAAATAAACCCACATAAGTCATCAGCATTCTTATATATCACTAACAAAACCCAACAGTTAGAGTTACAAAAAAAAATTCCATTTAAAGTAACTACTGATTGTATAAAATATTTAGGAATCTATCTGCCAAGGGAAAATCAGAAATTTTATGAGCAAAACTACAAAACACTTTCTACACAAATTAAGTCTGATCTAACCAACTGGAAAAATATTAAATGCTCTTGGATTGGGTGAGCAAATATAATAAAGATGATAATACTATCTAAATTAATCTATTTATTTAGTGCTATACCAATCAGACTCCCAAAAAACTATTTTGATGAACTAGAAAAAATAACAACAAAGTTCATATGGAAAAACAAAAGGTCAAGAATTTCAAGGGAATTAATGAAAAAAAAAAATCAAATGAAGATGGCCTAGCTGTACCAGATCTAAAATTATATTATAAAGCAGCAGTTACTAAAACCATCTGGTATTGGCTAAGAAATAGACTAGTTGATCAATGGAATAGGTTAGGTTCAAAGGACAAAACAGCCAATAACTTTAATAATATAGTGTTTGACAAACCCAAAGACCCCAGTTTCTGGGATAAGAATGCACTATTTGACAAAAATTGCTGGGAAAATTGGAAATTAGTATGGCAGAAACTAGGCATTGACCCACACTTAACACCGTATACCAAGATAAGGTCAAAATGGATTCATGACCTAGGCATAAAGAATGAGATTATAAATAAATTGGAAGAGCATAGGATAGTTTACCTCTCAGACCTGTGGAAGAGGGAGGAATTTATGACCAAAGAAGAACTAGAGATCACTATTGACCACAACATAGAAAATTTTGATTATATCAAATTGAAAAGTTTTTATACAAACAAAACAAATGCAGACAAGATTAGAAGGGAAACAATAAACTGGGAAAACATTTTTACAATCAAAGGTTCTGATAAAGGCCTCATTTCCAAAATATATAGAGAATTGACTCTAATTTATAAGAAATCAAACCATTCTCCAATTGATAAATGGTCAAAGGACATGGACAGACAATTCTCAGACGAAGAAATTGAAACTATTTATAGACATATGAAAATATGCTCCAAATCATTATTAATCAGAGAAATGCAAATTAAGACAACTCTGAGATACCACTACACACCTGTCAGATTGGCTAGAGTGACAGGGAAAGATAATGTGGAATGTTGGAGGGGATGTGGGAAAACAGGGACACTGATACATTGCTGGTGGAATTGTGAACACATCCAGCCATTCTGGAGAGCAATTTGGAACTATGCTCAAAAAGTTATCAAACTGTGCATACCCTTTGATCCAGCAGTGTTACTACTGGGCTTATACCCCAAAGAGATACTAAAGAAGGGAAAGGGGCCTGCATGTTCCAAAATGTTTGTGGCAGCCCTATTTGTAGTGGCTAGAAGCTGGAAAATGAATGGATGCCCATCAATTGGAGAATGGTTGAATAAATTGTGGTATATGAACATTATGGAATATTATTGCTCTGTAAGGAATGACCAGCAGGATGAATACAGAGAGGACTGGCGAGACTTACATGAACTGATGCTAAGTAAAATGAGCAGAACCAGGAGATCATTATATACCTCAACAATGATACTGTTTGAGGATGTATTCTGATGGAAGTGGATCTCTTCGAGAAAGAGAGCTAATTCAGTTTCAATTGATCAAAGATGGGCAGAATCAGCTACACCCAAAGAAAGAACACTGGGAGATGAATATAAACTGCTTCCATTTTTGTTTTTCCTTCCAGATTATTTATACCTTCTGGATTCAATTCTCCCTGTGCAACAAGAAAACTGTTCAGTTCTGCACACATATATTGTATCCAGGATATACTGTAACCTATTCAACATGTAAAGGATTACTTGCCATCTGGGGGAGGGGGTAGAGGGAGAGAGAGGAAAAATCGGAACAGAAGTGAATGCTAGGGATAATGTTGTAAAAAATTACTCTGGCATGAGTTCTATCAATAAAAAGTTAATAAATAAAAAAGAAAGAAAGAAACAGAAACAGTCAGAGAAAGAAAAAAAGACAGAGACAAATATACATACACAGAGAAAAAAAGAATATCTGTTTCAAAATGAATAGAAAAGAGATGTGGTAGGATATTGTACAATAAGAAATGCTGAATTTGAGGAATTTAGAGAAACAGGAAGAACTCTGTGAACTGATTCAAGTAAGCAGAAATAAGGAAATAATAAATGTAATGATTAGGAAAACATCAATGAACATAAATATAAAATGCCCCCAATCTTTGTAATTATGATGATCAATTTTGGCTCAAAGAAGAAATTTGGAAATATATATTCTTTTCTTTGTAAAGGTATTGAATTTTGTTTTTATTTTTTTTGCACAGCAGAATACCAACTGGAACATATCTGTTACAACATGTTCAGCACAATGCTTGGCATAATAAATACTAATAAATGCATGTTAACTGAATAGTGAGTATAATGTTAAAAATAATTATTACAGTATTAACAGTACTTTATAAGAAAAAAATAAATACAGTAGTTTTACTGAATGATCTCTAAAGTCATTTCCAGTTCTAAATCTATGATCTTATATGTTTAAGAAAAATATAGAAATTACAAATTACAATTTTTTGAGCCAAAATAATGTAAACTTTAAAGCATAAGAGAGCTAGTAAGAAAATATATAATTAAATTCATGCAAGGAAGCATGTGTAACTTTTCAGTGAAGGTAATTCAAGTTATTAAAGTTAGGTAGATAACTAGACCTTGAGAAAACTAAAGGGGAAGATCGAAGGCATGAAGCATAACTGGAATTAGTTGAGGTCAAGTGTGATTTTGAAATCACACAGTATATGCTTGCAAATCCATTAAGTTAATAAAGAAGGAGGTTCTTAACACTTGAAGCCACAATAAATGTAATCCAGAAGTAAGAAGATTAAAAGAGCAAGTGAACATACCTTAGACCTCAATTTTTGATAGCTCAACCAAAGTTCAATGGAGTTTAGACAACCTCTCAAAACTTTATTGTAAAACATTCCATTGATCTCAACAAAATCCTATTATATGTGATATTTCATTTCAATGCAAGTCAATTCAGTTCAACAAAGATGAATACAAACCCAAAAGATTTATACACAGAAACAACTCTGGCAGCCATTCTCAATAAATGCTTTAGATATTGGTAATTATAACCACAGCTAAATGCAAAATAATTTCCAGAAGGGAAGAATTTTAACATCTAGGGAATAAAAAAATTCCAGAAAAATTAGCACTTGAGGTAAGCATCTAAACATCAATAAAAACAACATAAATTAAGGATTCTAACAGGCCAAAGTGGAAAAGTATATTTCAAATATGGAATAAAAATGAGGAAAGATACAGATATGAGAAATGTAAAAGAAAAATAAAGGAGCAGAAAATAAAACAATTGGCTGGAACATAGAGTAAATGAAGGACACCACTGAGAAAGCAGAAGGAACAATTAGGCAACATCAAAGTCTTATCTAGAATCAGTGTAAAATCCACAGCTGCAAAAAATTTCTTCTAGGTCCTCACCAAGGAATGAAAAAAAAAATCAAGATTAATAGCACAAGTGGCAGAAATGAGAAGGATTCAAGAAAGTTATACGATCATGTTGAATTTAGAAGGGGAGAGATCAGTGGAATATAAGAAATAACTAGAGTAAAATTCAAATAATAAAACATTTATTAAGAAATACCTATAATGGATGGGACAATCATTGAGTATAGGAATAACAAGGCCAAATAATAATCTGGATCAACACTGAGATCTTTAGGAACTCATTCAAAATTTAGGTTTTATAAAGAATGAAGACAAATATAGGAAGGGAAATACCATTAAAATTCATAAAAATATGTCATATTTGTTGCCATCTTATACCTGATAGAAATTGTTTAGAGGTTTGCTTTTATCTAAATTGCAAGTTTTGTTTGCGTATTTGTTTTAATTGTTGCAGCATGTAAATTTGTCTAAAATATAACTGTTTAGGGAAGGAAAATGTCTCCAAAGAAACAAGAAAAAAGAGACTTCTAATGATTTCCAAGTTTAATTTCATAGATACTGCCACCACTTCGTCGATTTGGAAAGAAAAAAAAAAACAAAAAACAGCTGAAATTACCATACTGTAACTTCAAATATACCCATTCATTTGAAGGCTTTCATACTTTTCCGTATCAATGTATCAAACCAATATAGACTAGTTTAATATCAGTGCATCAAACTATGCTCAGCCATTTACCAATTGAGAAATAAATATCTACTTGGAGTTTTCAGTTGGATCAGTTTAAGCTATTTCCATGTAATAGAATTGGTGAAGTTATAAGTACATGAAAACTAGCATTTTATGTTTCTAATTTAGCATATGCTATTTATTGTGCAGGGTTGCATGTCATTCAATAGTTTTTTCTCCCTCATTTGGCTTTTTTTTTTTTTTTTCTATTTTCTTTGTATTTGGACAGCTCATTCTCCTGCGTTGGCCACAAGATGGTTTTCATGCAAACTTTTAATATTAAGACTGCTGCAAAGACCAGTAACAACACACACACATACACACTCCCCTCTTTAGTAAAAATAATTAGATAAAAATCAAAGGATAAATCAGTCATTTACCAGAATGTGTAATATTCTGCACCTACTGTCTACCATATTGTGATAAAAGGTAGCATATTCAAATATCAACCTCTCAGAAGCAATGTTTATCACTGAATTTGATCTGAATTATATTCTATTTAGTACACTCTTTATTTACATTTTTAAAGACTGTGTTTATATCATTCTCTTGTTCTGCTTTCTTAACATGGCATTAGTGCATATAAATCTTTCCCCACATTTCTTTGAATTCTTCCTATCAGACATTCTTTATGATATAATATCACAACATTTACATGTATCAAACTAAGTTCAGTCGTGTAGTATTTATAAGAAATTATTTTGCTTCCAATATTCTGCTATTTTAAAAATTGCTGCTATGTAAATTTTGGTAAATATAAAAAGTTACTGACATCTTAGGGATAAATGTCTGATAATTGAATAGCTGGCTCAACAAATGTGAATAGAAACTTTTCTTGTGTAAATGTGTTTTATGGCAGACATTTAGTATTTCAGTGTTGTTAATATACATTATATATAATTGCTCATTTACTATAACAATTATGTGATACGCACATTATTATTTCCATTCTGCATATAAATAAATTTTGAATTTGAAAGAGTCACAATTTGTAGAGTATGAAAAAAAGATTTTGAAACAAAGCCTTAAGAATTCTAAATAAAGAAAGGTTTCCTACTTCTATCACAATATGGTAAGTATAACATGTGGTAGTTTTTTTAATGTAACCAAAATGAAAGCCAAAATACAGATACAAAAGACATGAGACACTTCATGTTTATGAATTATTTGATCACATAAATAGTGAACTTTGTTGCTCTAAAGTAGAATGGTGATGATAAATGTATACTTTTACATCTCTCTCTTGAAAATTCAATTATATATTAGTTTTTGTTTCATATGCTTAAGTGTTTGCCATATATTTTGGAAAGATAAGAAAAACACATAAAGCTTTGTTTTTAACCACTAGGAATCACTTTCAATAACACTAATAATACATGAAGTCTTTGAAATATATAATACTAAAGGTGGAATCATGACTGAGTGATGGAATTCTCTGATTCATTGACTGAGGTCTCTGCCAGTGCCTCATACCTATCTTGGAACACCTGATACCAGCTTTACAGTCTTTGACCTAGTCTTTTCCAGTTCTCCATAAGCCATTACCTAATAAAAGTAACTCTCTTGCCTTTTCTACATAGCCTACCTTACAAAATCATACATTTATACTTGACTACATTTCCTTAAGCCATGCATCTTCCTACTCCTCCCTTTTCTAAGGTGAATGTCTCTGCCCCTTGTAGATCACAACATCTGCTATTCACTCAAGGAAATACCTGGAATAGTGTAATTAATTACTTTCTTCAATATAACTCTCTCCAATTATGGAACTTTCAGGACACATTTATCAGTGGCAAATATTCCCATTCTTGTGATCTCCATATCCCATTGATTCTTAACTGCAAGTTGCTGATATACAAGACCATTCTCTCAACTCTCTGAAACCTCAACACTTATGCCACTAATGTTCCGCTCCTCCTTGGATTGTACCTTCCACTGTGCAACCTGGAAATATGTATCATAAATAACATTTTTCTTTTAATCTTGCCTTATTTTCTTTTCATAATTTTTCCATTTTCTGATGCTTCCTAACTTGGATCTTTCCTGATTACCCCTCACTATAATCACACTTTCATTTATACTTCCAAAGTATTAGTTGAGAAGTAGGAATCATAATATCCTTTACTTTCTTTAGCTACTCTTAGACAATTCCTTCAACACTATCCCTTAAAAACCTCTTGTTTAAGATCATACAACTCAAAATTATAATTCAATCTAAACCAAGTTTGATATTATTATCTGCTTCCAGGATACATCTTTGCATTTACTCGATGAGTCCAATGCCTGGCTCACAAGTTTTCTCTCCATCAGTCCTTCTAGTGTCATGGTAGAAGACTTCAAAGTATATATCAATTTTTCTTTTAATTTCCTGACTTCCCAATATTTCAAACACCTTATTCCATCTCACTTAATCCTGAACTACATCACAGTTACACACAGAAACAGTCATTGTTGATCTTGTCATAACCCACAAAGACTTTCATTTCCATGTCCATTAACTCCAAAAATATCTCATCGGATCATACTTTTTTTTATAATTTTACTTTCCTATGTTTAGTTTCTTCTATTCCTCCTCATCACTACATTATCTATTCCCTCAATCCCACATTTCTTTTTTGACTCGTCACCTCCAAATGGGTTATATTCTCTTTTCTTCCCTAGCTTACCATTTAGTGAATCACATCAACTTTATACTATTCAATATAACAATTCCCTTGTTATACTTTAACATATTTAACATGTATTGGTCAACCTGCCATCTGTGGGAGGAGGTGGGGGGAAAGAAGGGAAAAATTGGAACAAAAGGTTTTACAATTGTCAATGCTGAAAAATTCCCCATGCATATATCTTGTAAATAAAAAGAAAAAAAAATTCCCTTGACTATTTGTTCTATTATCAACCTTGGCCCAAATTAATTAATTCCACCCCCCCCATATCCTTAACTCTTATTAACAGACTATTGAACAAAACTGGAGAAAATCTTGAAATCATGATGATTGGGTTACATAGTTATAATGGGGCCTTCATAACAACAATAATACTTTTTTTTTATTTTTATTTAATAATTACTTTATATTGACAGAATCCATGCCAGGGTAATTTTTTTTTTTTTAACAACATTATCCTTTGCACTCGTTTCTGTTCCAATTTTTTCCCCTCCCTCCCTCCACCCCCTCCCCTAGATGGCAAGCAGTCCTTTATATGTTGGATATGATGCAGTATATCCTAGATACAATATATGTTTGCAGAACCGAACAGTTCTTTTGTTGCATAGGGAGAATTGGATTCAGAAGGTAAAAATAACCCAGGAAGAAAAACAAAAATGCAGATAGTTCACATTCATTTCCCAGTGTTCTTTCTTTGGGTGTAGCTGCTTTTGTCCATCATTTATCAATTGAAACTCAGTTAGGTTATTTTTTCCTAGATCATTAAAATATTTTCTTGGAAGTCTGATTGGTATAGCACTAAATAAATAGATTAGTTTAGGGAGTATTGTCATCTTTATTATGTTCGCTCGGCCGATCCAAGAGCACTTAATATTTTTCCAAATATTTAAGTCTGACTTTATTTGTGTGGAGACTTTTTTATAGTTTTGCTCATATAGTTCCTGACTTTCCTTTGGTAGATAGATTCCCAAATATTTTATGGTATCAACAGTTATTCTGAATGGAATTTCTGTTTGTATCTCTTGCTGTTGGGTTTTGTTGGTGATGTATAAAAATGCTGAGGATTTATGGGGATTTATTTTGTAGCCAGCTACTTTGCTAAAATTATGAATTATTTCTAATAGCTTTTTAGTAGAATCTCTGGGGTTCTCTAGGTATACCATCATATCATCTGCAAAGAGTGATAGTTTGGTTTCCTCATTGCCTACTCTAATTCCTTTAATATCTTTCTCAACTCTTATTGCCGAGGCTAGTGTTTCTAATACGATATTAAATAATAATGGTGATAGTGGGCAACCTTGCTTCACTCCAGATCTTACTGGGAAAGGTTCCAGTTTTTCCCCATTGCATATGATGCTTACTGATGGTTTTAAATATATGCTCCTGACTATTTTAAGGAAAAGTCCATTTATTCCTATGCTCTCAAGTGTTTTTATTAGGAATGGATGTTGGATTTTATCAAATGCTTTTTCTGCATCTATTGAGATGATCATGTGGTTTTTGTTTGTTTGGTTATTGATATAGTCAATTATGCTAATAGTTTTCCTAATATTGAACCAGCCCTGCATTCCTGGTATAAATCCTACTTGGTCATAGTGTATTATCCTGGTGACAATTTTCTGTAATCTTTTTGCTAATATTTTATTTAAGATTTTAGCATCAATATTCATTAGGGAGATTGGTCTATAATTTTCTTTCTCTGTTTTCAGCCTACCTGGTTTAGGTATCAGTACCATGTCTGTGTCATAAAAGGAATTTGGTAGGACTCCTTCATTCCCTATTTTTTCAAATAGTTTATTTAGCATTGGAGTTAATTGTTCTTTAAATGTTTGGTAGAATTCACATGTAAATCCATCTGGTCCTGGGGATTTTTTCTTAGGGAGTTGATTGATAGTTTGTTCTATTTCTTTTTCTGAGATGGGAGTGTTTAGGATATTTACTTCTTCCTCTGTTAGTTTGGGCAAGCTATATTTTTGGAGGTATTTTTCTATTTCATTTAAGTTTAGGATATTTACTTCTTCCTCTGTTAGTTTGGGCAAGCTATATTTTTGGAGGTATTTTTCTATTTCTAGAACAAGGTATACATGTATTCTTTATATATCTATATAGTTCCCAAGATTAATCTTTACCTTTTTAGATTTCTCTTGAGTTCTATTTTCCAGTTTCCGTATTCCCTTCCGTTTAGCTTATTCCTTCCCTTTTCACTTTTCCCTTCTCACTTTTCATTTAATTTATGTCGAATTAATTGGCATAAAGTTGGGCAAAGTTGTTAGAGTTCAAATGTTGGAGTTTGTTCTTCTCAAAGCACAGCCGGTTTAGAGGCTTGGAGCCCTTCGGATGTCTCCAAATCCAAAGGTTCTGTCCTTCAGCCTCTGCCTCTGCTTTCTTCTGCCTCCAACCAAGACAGAGATGGAAGGTCTCTCTTATCTCCTTCTGGGGAGCCCAGCCACCAACTTGCCGCGGAGAGAGGGCTTCTGGCATAGCTCCACTGAAATCCGTCAAAGTGTTCTCTGCACCAGTCATTCCTCTCGAGTCCAGCGCGATCAGCCAGCCAAGAGGAAAAAATGTATTCTGCCATAGATCCCTCATCGCTGGCCTTTTATCTGCTTCTTCTGAGAGAATGGGATTATGGGTTTTCTCCCATAGTGCTCTCTGGCCCAATGAGCTTTAAGGGAGGTGTACTTTGTGAAGATAGCATACTTGTGGACTCCAGTGAGTAAAGGTGTGAACACAAGCCTTGTCTTAATTAGTTCTACTTAGTACCTTGTTTCAGGTTCTGGCCAAAACAACTTCTTGTAAGATTAGATCAACTCTAATTACTTAGCAGTTAGTAAGGATTCCAACATCTCCCCCTTTCTTTTGTTTTAAAACATAGGGGGTTTCTGAGGGGGTACACATAAATCCATCAATATGGGCCAGAACTTTGTAACAGATATACATGGTATACATAAATTCATTAATATGGGAGGCGTTATACATAATTTACATGAGCACATAGCAATATAACACAGGCTAGTAGTAATGTAACAAATAACAAGACTCAATCTGAAAATTTACACATGTGCATAAGTCCTAGAAACAGTCCAATAGGATTCCATTGTCCATTAGTTCATGTGCCAGGAATCTAATAATTCTTGTGAGCACAATCAGCAACAGAACCACCCGATATTTCTTAGGTCTTCTCCTTTGTTTCAAGGGTCTGCTCCATCTTTCTGCGATGGACAAGGCAAATGCGGCTCGTAGGCACCCATCTGATTCCTTCTCCACCTGTAGAGATGCAAGCAAATCCTCTCCCCCAAGCAGTTAGCCTATCTGGTCCCTTCCATTCACCACTTTCTGGATCTCTCCACATCACCTGGCGATTATCTAAAGATAGTGGAGCTGCTCGCACTGGACACTGCTCTTCTGGTGGGTTATAAAACCTGTCTGCTGGAGCCAGTGCATCTTTATCAAAGATTAAAAAATTAATGGTATAGAGAACTAAATTTAGAAGTTCTCTAGGGTTACCCGTGGCTCCCCCTTTCTTTTGTTTTTGGAGGAGTGTCTTAATGTCTCTGTTTCTTCTTTCTACTATTGCTTGACCTTGAGGATTGAAGGGTATGCCAGTAGTGTGTAAAATCTTATACTGTGCACATAAGTGTTCAAAATGTTTGGAGGTATATGCTGGTCCATTATCTGTTTTTACTTCTTGTGGTACACCCATAATTGCGAATGCTTGAATGAGGAATTCAGTGACCACTCGGGCTGTCTCTTTTGCTGCTGGTATGGCAAAAGTGAATCCTGAAAAGGTGTCTACCACAACGTGGATAAAAGACAGACGACCAAAAGATTTATAATGGGTCACATCCATTTGCCAGATTTCATTGGGTCTCAAACCACGAGGGTTCTTCCTTGGAGGCAGTGTAGGAGCGTGGAAGGGAAGGCAAGCTGTACAGCTTTTTACTATGCTCCTAGCTACTTCTTTTGTAATCCCAAACTGTAAGCGCAAAGCTCGAGCAGCCTGATGGTATTTAGAATGGGATTCCTGGGCCTCCTGAAATAAAGGCATACTGGCCAACATAGTTAAAAGGCTATCTGCCTTTGAATTTCCATCAAAAATAGGACCTGGAAGTCCACTATGTGAGTGGACATGCAGGATATAAATCTTTCCTGGATGCTTTCTCACTTGCTCTTGAAGTTCCTTAAAGAGCTGATATATATTAGAAGCTGCAAATTTCATTTGGGCTGTGGCAATTCTTTGTACCACACCTACTAAATAGGCTGAATCAGATATTATATTTATGTCGCCTGGGTAATAAGTGAGAGCTAGCATGATCGCATATAATTCGTTCTGCTGAGTGGACTGAAAAGGAGTTCTGACTACTGTTTTTACGGTTAGATCATGAGAGTATACAGCACAAATATTTTGTTTGGCTGCGTCTGTAAAAATGGTTGGTCCTTCAAGAGGAACCTTAGAAACCTTCTCCTCAAAAATCCATTGCCAATTATGCAGTAGTCTGGTTATCTTTAATGGAGATCCATGTGCAAAATTTGGAGCCATGGCCAATAAAATCTGCCACTCTGGGATGGTTTCACAGCATACATTAATTTGTGCATTTGTATAGAAGGTATATATCTTGTCAGGTCTTGTCCCAGATAATTGTACTGCTCGCTTAATGGCCTTTAATAGAATTCTAGCCACAAGCACTGGGTAAGGCTTAAGGCTTTGTTCTGGTTGTGCTGGGAGGTTCACCCACTCTATCACACTGTCTCCTTGATGAAGGACTGCTGTGGGTGCTTCTTTCGTAGCAAAAACTGATATTTCCAAGGGTTTTTGAGTTACTCTCTCAACTATATTGGATAAAGCCAGTTCAACTTCTCTCAAGGTCTCTTGAGCTTCTTTTGTAAGCCGGCGTGGTGAATTTAAAGCAGTGTCTCCCCTTAAAATGTCATATAGGGGTTGCAATTGATTGGTAGTTAAACCTAATACTGGACGCATCCATTGGATATCTCCTATTAATTTTTGGAAATCATTTAGGGTGTTCAACCTCTCTGTTCTTAAAGACAGTTTTTGTAGTGTAAGTGCCTTAGGATATATTTCATATCCTAAATATTGAAAAGGAGCATGCCTTTGAATTTTTTCTGTAGCGATATGAAGTTTGTAGTATCTTAGTGTTTCTATGGTTTTTTGTAGACATGCTTCTAGAATTTGTTCCTCAGGTACACATCCCAATATATCATCCATATAATGTAATAGCATAACTTTTGGAAATGCTTTTCTTATTGGAGCAAGAGCAGCAGCAACATACATTTGACACATAGTGGGGCTGTTCTTCATTCCCTGTGGCAAAACTGTCCATTCATATCTTTTATAAGGCTCAGCTAAGTTAATGCTGGGCACTGAAAAGGCAAATCTCTTCATATCCTCCTCATCCAGAGGAATGGAATAGAAACAATCCTTGATATCTATAACCCAAAGAGGCCATTCTCTAGGAAGCTGAGTAGGAGATGGAAGTCCAGGCTAAAGAGTTCCCATAGTTTCCATCTGTTCGTTCACTTTTCTTAAATCAGTGAGCATCCTCCATTTTCCCGATTTCTTTTTTACAACGAACACTGGTGAATTCCAAGGACTTAGAGAAGGTTGTAAATGCCCTTGTTCAAGCTGCTCCTGTACTATATCTAATAAGGCCTGAATTTTATCGCTACTTAAGGGCCACTGTTCTATCCACACTGGTGTATCAGTTTTCCATTGGATAGGAATAGGTGAAAGTGTTGGCAGGCCTTCAACAGCAGCCCTGCTTAAAAAACCGAAGTACTCATTTTTAACCCCAATTGTTGTAAAACGTCTCTTCCCCACAGATTGATGGGGATTTTTTCAACTATAAAAGGAGTAAAAACTCCTGTTTTGCCTTCAAAAGTCCATCTCATAGGGGCAGCACTAACTTCAGCTGCTATTGATCCTCCTACTCCAGACATATAGGTATCTGCTTTAATCTTTGGCCAGTGACTGGGCCAACTGGCACCTCTAATAACTGTACAATCCGCACCTGTGTCTACCAATCCTTCCAATGGTAGGCCATTTATATAGATAGTGAGCATAGGTTGGTCAGCCGTTACTGCTGCTGTCCAGTATATTCCTGATTTTTGTGGTCTGGAGTCAGAACCTGGGTGACTATCACGAGGCTGCTTATTAGGATTCTGTATGAGTAAACCTGATGCTACTACGCCTCCTGGGTGATAAGTCACACATTGTCTACCTGTATTAGTGACTGGGATATTATCTACACATTCCCCAGTTTCCCACATCAGTGTGTGGATGGACACTGTTTTGTACATACAAGGAGGTGAAATGGTCAAGCCTACTGTGCCTGGAGGTAGGGGATCCATAGGCTGGAGAGGAACAGATTTCACCTCTCCAGGGGGTATCTCAGTTGTTCCAGCTGCATACAGCTCTATTCTCCCCAATTGTAATTCCCTTCTGCCATCAGGTTGCTTCCTGGCTGGTTGACTGTGTAATCCCCTTCTCCCATCATATGGCTTTCTGGCTGATTGGTCATGTCTGGGTACTGGACTTCTAGGCACTCTCTGGGTGCACCATTGGCTGCCATCATAGCCCAAGTGTTTTTTGCCTTGGGCCCTGGGGCTGGGCCCCTCATCCCGTTTCACTGAATCTGTCTGCATTCTGAGGCCCAATGGAAGCCTCTGTTGCATTTTGGACATGGGGTTTGGGGTCTTGTTCTCCCACCTTGTTTTCCCATTCTATCTCTATACCAACATTGAGCTTTCAGATGTCCTACTTTTCCACACTGAAAGCATCTGCGAATCTCTCTGGAAGTCCCTTGCCAAGAGGGACTCTGTCTTCTCATGTTTGGATTTTGGGAAGTCTGCATCATAGCCTGGCTATAAAAGGCACCTGTGCCCACTGTGGCACAGCGTCTTATGAGCTCCTCTAAAGGAGCATCCTTGGGCAGTCCTAGTATAATTCTTCTGCAAACCTCATTAGCATTTTCCTTAGCAAGTTGCCTTATCAAAATGTCTGTTATTGCATTTTCTCCATTTGTTCTTATGATAGCGTCTGCAAACGTCCCACAAAGTCAGCAAAGGGTTCATTTGGCCCTTGTGTTATTTTTGTGAAGGCCCCCCCCCTTTGTTGTCTTTATTGTGAAGAGAAGCCCACGCTTTGATAGCATTATCAGCAATTTGCTGATATGCTGCTACAGAATAACTAATTTGTGCTGCGACATCTGCATAAGGACCTGTACCTGTTAGTAGGTCACAGGTGATTGCAGTATGAACTCCACTTTGAATATTTTGTTGGGCTTGTATCCTACAGAGCTCACTATATTCAGAAAGCCACAAGTAGTTCTGTCCAGGTTCTAGGCATATTTTTGCTATCGATTTCCAGTCATTAGGGGTCAAGATTTCAAAAGACAAATTTTGTAATAGCATCTTAACATAAGCTGATGTAGCCCCATAAAGAGTGCAAGCTTTTTTCAGGTCTTTGAGGATTTCTATATCAAAAGGTGAGTATCTTCGACTTTCTTGACCTGAAGAATTAAACTGTTGAATTACAGGAAAAATGTGGTGTTGAAATTCTGATACATTTTTCCCTTCTTCTCTGGCCTTAATTAGTCCCTTTTGCAATCTACTCATAGGAGGAGGTGCTGGATGCTGGGGGGGAGGTGCTGGATGCTGGGGGGGATGATTGGGTTACATAGTTATAATGGGGCCTTCATAACAACAATAATACTTTTTTTTAATTTTTATTTAATAATTACTTTATATTGACAGAATCCATGCCAGGGTAATTTTTTTTTTTTTACAACATTATCCTTTGCACTCGTTTCTGTTCCAATTTTTTTTTTTTTACAACATTATCCTTTGCACTCGTTTCTGTTCCAATTTTTTCCCCTCCCTCCCTCCACCCCCTCCCCTAGATGGCAAGCAGTCCTTTATATGTTGGATATGTTGCAGTATATCCTAGATACAATATATGTTTGCAGAACCGAACAGTTCTCTTGTTGCATAGGGAGAATTGGATTCAGAAGGTAAAAATAACCCAGGAAGAAAAACAAAAATGCAGATAGTTCACATTCGTTTCCCAGTGTTCTTTCTTTGGGTGTAGCTGCTTTTGTCCGTCATTTATCAATTGAAACTCAGTTAGGTTATTTTTTCCTAGATCATTAAAATATTTTCTTGGAAGTCTGATTGGTATAGCACTAAATAAATAGATTAGTTTAGGGAGTATTGTCATCTTTATTATGTTCGCTCGGCCAATCCAAGAGCACTTAATATTTTTCCAAATATTTAAGTCTGACTTTATTTGTGTGGAGACTTTTTTATAATTTTGCTCATATAATTCCTGACTTTCCTTTGGTAGATAGATTCCCAAATATTTTATGGTATCAACAGTTATTCTGAATGGAATTTCTCTTTGTATCTCTTGCTGTTGGGTTTTGTTGGTGATATATAAAAATGCTGAGGATTTATGGGGATTTATTTTGTAGCCAGCTACTTTGCTAAAATTATGAATTATTTCTAATAGCTTTTTAGTAGAATCTCTGGGGTTCTCTAGGTATACCATCATATCATCTGCAAAGAGTGATAGTTTGGTTTCCTCATTGCCTACTCTAATTCCTTTAATATCTTTCTCGACTCTTATTGCTGAGGCTAGTGTTTCTAACACGATATTAAATAATAATGGTGATAGTGGGCAACCTTGCTTCACTCCAGATCTTACTGGGAAAGGTTCCAGTTTTTCCCCATTGCATATGATGCTTACTGATGGTTTTAAATATATGCTCCTGACTATTTTAAGGAAAAGTCCATTTATTCCTATGCTCTCAAGTGTTTTTATTAGGAATGGATGTTGGATTTTATCAAATGTTTTTCTGCATCTATTGAGATGATCATATGGTTTTTGTTTGGTTATTGATATAGTCAATTATGCTAATAGTTTTCCTAATATTGAACCAGCCCTGCATTCCTGGTATAAATCCTACTTGGTCATAGCGTATTATCCTGGTGACGATTTTCTGTAATCTTTTTGCTAATATTTTATTTAAGATTTTAGCATCAATATTCATTAGGGAGATTGGTCTATAATTTTCTTTCTCTGTTTTCAGCCTACCTGGTTTAGGTATCAGTACCAAGTCTGTGTCATAAAAGGAATTTGGTAGGACTCCTTCATTCCCTATTTTTTCAAATAGTTTATTTAGCATTGGAGTTAATTGTTCTTTAAATGTTTGCTAGAATTCACATGTAAATCCATCTGGTCCTGGGGATTTTTTCTTAGGGAGTTGATTGATAGTTTGTTCTATTTCTTTTTCTGACATGGGACTGTTTAGGATATTTACTTCTTCCTCTGTTAGTTTGGGCAAGCTATATTTTTGGAGGTATTTTTCTATTTCTAGAACAAGGTATACATGTATTCTTTATATATCTATATAGTTCCCAAGATTAATCTTTACCTTTTTAGATTTCTCTTGAGTTCTATATTCCAGTTTCCGTATTCCCTTCCGCTTAGCTTATTCCTTCCCTTTTCACTTTTCCCTTCTCACTTTTCATTTAATTTATGTCGAATTTATTGGCATAAAGTTGGGCAAAGTTGTTAGAGTTCAAATGTTGGAGTTTGTTCTTCTCAAAGCACAGCCGGTTTAGAGGCTTGGAGCCCTTCAGATGTCTCCAAATCCAAAGGTTCTGTCCTTCAGCCTCTGCCTCTGCTTTCTTCTGCCTCCAACCAAGACAGAGATGGAAGGTCTCTCTTATCTCCTTCTGGGGAGCCCAGCCACCAACTTGCCGCGGAGAGAGGGCTTCTGGCATAGCTCCACTGAAATCCGTCAAAGTGTTCTCTGCACCAGAGTTGTTCCTCTCGAGTCCAGCGCGATCAGCCAGCCAAGAGGAAAAAATGTATTCTGCCATAGATCCCTCATCGCTGGCCTTTTATCTGCCTCTTCTGAGAGAATGGGATTATGGGTTTTCTCCCATAGTGCTCTCTGGCCCAATGAGCTTTAAGTGAGGTGTAGAAAGTGTACTTTGTGAAGCTAGCATACTTGTGGACTCCAGTGAGTAAAGGTGTGAACACAAGCCTTGTCTTAATTAGTTCTACTTAGTACCTTGTTTCAGGTTCTGGCCAAAACAACTTCTTGTAAGATTAGATCAACTCTAATTACTTAGCAGTTAGTAAGGATTCCAACACAAAGTAACTCCTAATTATTGCTCTAATTTCCTGTTCGTTAGTGGTGAGTTCTCCCTTTTCATTTTTAAGACTAACAATTTGATTTTCCTCTTTCCTTTTTTTAATCAGATTTACTAAGGGTTTGTCTATTTTGTTGGTTTTTTCATAGAACCAACTCTTAGTTTTATTAATCAATTCAATAGGTTTTTTTTTTTTTTTTTACTTTCAATTTTATTGATCTCTCCTTTTATTTTTAGAATTTCAAGTTTAGTGTTTGACTGGGGGTTTTTAATTTGTTCCTTTTCTAGCATTTTTAGTTGCAAACCCAATTCATTGACCTTATCTTTCTCTATTTTATACAAATAGGCCTCTAGAGATATGAAATTTCCCCTTATTACCACTTTGGCTGCATCCCATACATTTTGGTATGATGTCTCATTATTATCGTTTTCTTGGGTGAAGTTATTAATTATGTCTATGATTTGCTGTTTCACCCAATCATTCTTTAGTATGAGATTATTTAGTTTCCAATTATTTTTTGGTCTACTTCCCCCTGGTTTTTTGTTGAATGTAATTTTCATTGCATCGTGGTCTGAAAAGGATGCATTTACTATTTCTGCCTTACTGCATTTGAGTTTGAGGTTTTTATGTCCTAATATATGGTCAATTTTTGTATAGGTTCCATGAACTGCTGAAAAGAAAGTATATTCCTTTCTGTCCCCATTACATTTTCTCCAGAGATCTATCATATCTAACTTTTCTAGTATTCTATTTACCTCTTTGACTTCTTTCTTATTTATTTTGTGGTTTGATTTATCTAATTCTGAGAGTGCAAGGTTAAGATCTCCCATTATTATAGTTTTACTGTTTATTTCTTCTTGCAGCTCTCTTAATTTCTCTTTTAAGAATTTAGATGCTACACCACTTGGTGCATATATGTTTAATATAGATAGTGCTTCATTATCCATGCTACCCTTTAGCAAGATATAGTGCCCTTCCTTATCTCTTTTAATTAGATCAATTTTTGCTTTAGCTTGATCTGAGACCAGGATGGCTACCCCTGCTTTTTTGACTTCACCTGAAGCATAGTAGATTTTGCTCCAACCTTTTACCTTTAACCTGCATGTATCTCCCCGCTTCAGGTGTGTTTCCTGTAAACAACATATTGTAGGATTCTGGCTTTTAATCCATTCTGCTAACCGCTTCCTCTTTATGGGGGAGTTTACCCCGTTCACATTTATGGTTAGAATGACCAATTCTGTATTACTTGCCATCTTGTTAACCCCGGTTTATGCTTTTCTCCCTTCTTTCCCCTTTCCCCCCTTCCCAGTATTAAGCTTGTGAGCACCACTTGCTTCTCACAGCTCTCCCTTTTTAGTATCCCTCCCCCACCTTAGAGTTCCTCCCCCTATATTACCCCTTTCCCTCCCAGTTTCCGTATTCCCTTCCACTTAGCTTATTCCTTCCCTTTTCACTTTTCCCTTCTCACTTTTCAATGAGGTGGGAGAAGTTTCACTATAGATTGAATATGTCTTAAGATTTTTCACTTAAAGCCAATTCTGAAGGCAGTAAGATACCCACTATATTCATCCCCCTCCATTCTTTCTCTCAGATATTATAGGTTTCCTATGCCTCTTCATGAGATGTACTACCCCCACTTTACCCTTTTTCTGGTACAATGTCCTTTCCACATCAATTTCTAGAACAAGGTATACATGTATTCTTTATATATCTATATAGTTCCCAAGATTAATCTTTACCTTTTTAGATTTCTCTTGAGTTCTATATTTGTAGATCAAACTTTTTGTTAAGTTCTGGCTTTTTCATCAGAAATAGATGGAATTTGCTTACTTCGTTGAATGTCCATCTTCTTCCCTGGAAAAAGATGCTCATTCTCGCTGGGTAAGTTATTTTTGGTTATTTAAGGAACTACCAAGTTCCTTAGCCTTTTGGAATATCATATTCCAGGCCCTTCGATCTTTTAATGTGGATGCTGCCAGATCCTGGGTGATCCTTATTGTGGTCCTTGATACTTGAATTGGGTTTTTCTAGCCGCTTGCAATATTTTTTCCTTCTTCTGAAGGTTCTGGCATTTGGCCACTATATTCCTTGGTGTTTTGATTTTAGGATCCCTTTCAGTGGGTGATCGATGAATCCTTTCAATGTTTATTTTTTCCTCTGTTCCTATGACTTCTGGGCAGTTCTCTTTGATAATTTCCTGGAAAATAGTGTCCAGGCTCTTTTTTTCATCATGTTTTTCTGGAAGTCCAATGATTCTCAGATTGCCTCTCCTGCATCTGTTTTCCAGGTCTGTTGTCTTCCCTAGAAGGTATTTCACATTCTTTTCCATTGTTTGATTTTTTTGGATTTGCTTGACTGATTCTTCTTGTCTCCTCGAGTCATTCAATTCCACTTGTTCAATTCTGATTTTCAGTGAAGTATTTTCTTCACCCACTTTTTAAAAATCTTTTTCTAATTGTCCCATTGAGTTCTTTTGTTCTGTGGAATTTTTTTCCATTTCACTAATTTTGTTTTCCTGTTCACCAATCCTATTTTTCAAGGATTTTACTTCTTTATCCACTCTCTCTTTAACTGACTTCTCCAGGCTCTTTTGCCAAGCCTCCCTCTCCTTTTCCCATTTTTCTTCTAGCTCCCTTGTGAGAGCCTTTTTAATTACTTCTATGAGGTTCATCTGTGCTGAGGAACAGATGATCTCCTCCTTTGGGGATTCACCTGGGGACTGTCTGTTTTTAGTCTCCTCAGGATTTAGAATCTGCTCTCTATCTGTATAGAAGCTGTCAAGGGTTAAAGTCCTCTTCAGTTTCTTGCTCATTCTGTCTAATAATCAAAGACAAACTAGCAAAGAAAAACAGAAAAAACTGGGGTCTTTCTTTGGGGGAACGGCTGGGTGGTGGTAACGAGCTTCCTCTACAGACTGCAGGGGGCAGCAGTGAGGCACTAGCCCTACTGTGCTGCGCCTGCGCTCTGAGATCCCAGAGCATGCTGAGTCACTGTGGTGGGGGGGGGGGGGGGGAAGGAGGGGGCGGCCAGGTCCCGAGAAACTCCAGCTGTTTGGGGTTGTATTCTTCATCCCCGGTGTTTTTAGCTTCTCTGCTGGGCTGCTGACTTGCTGCCGGAGCAAAGTATCTAATCCTGTAGTGAAGCTCTCCCCACAGAGACGGCTGCGATCATTCCCCACCCCCTCTCCAGTCTGCTCCCGTGCTCTCACTGCTGCTGCCTGCTGCCTGCGCCCGATGTAAAACCATCCCAGCCCTCCAGTAAAGACAGACCTTTCTTGGCGAATCTCAAGGATGGCTTCTCTTGGTAACTATTTGTGGGTTTTTTTTTCAGTCAAACATTAATTCAGAGGCTTGTAATGATATAGATAGTGAGAGAAAGCGTGGAGCTACACAGCTATGTGCCTCCTCTCCCCCATCTTAACCGGAAGTCCCAACAATAATACTTTTAGAGCTTCCTAACTTATTAGGGATCCCAAAATAACACGCCCACACCCCAAACCACTTTTCATCTTTTCTTCAAGTTCCTTTGACATCCTTTCCCACAGACTCTCAGCTGTTGCTTCACTCCTACTTCACCCTAAGATTGGGGTTATTCTCCAAGTATCTCCCTTTTTCCTCTTTTTACCCAATATCATTTAAACACAGTCAACAGAAACAAATAAGCACTGGTAATATAAATGTAAACAGAAAGAAAGACAGTCATTTTTTTTTCCAAAGGGCTTATAATAATAATCAAAGAAAACAGATTTTTTAAAAAAAATTGAGAAGCAAAAAAGAAAGTTAAGCAATAAAGAAAGAGGGGTATTCACATCAGGACAGAGTAGAGAAAGTCTGGAGAGTCAAAAGTATGTCCTAATAAAAGTGTACCTTTCTTAAAATAAAAGTTATAAGAGGAATCCACCAATGAGAGGTAGATGTCTCAAGGACATTAGGTACCTCCAGTGTGAGAAGTCCAAAGGCAAAGTGAATTCCCAGGGTAAAAAAAAAAAAAAATCAGTTATGCACATGCTAGAAAATGTCTGGAAAATCAGAAGTTTAGACAAGAGTGGAATGGAGACATAGAGAAAGAGATAGCTATTTTGTATGATCTAAATGAAATTCAGAGAGATGAAGTTATAAGCAGCTTTAACTTATTTGTTAGTTATGCTAACAGTAACTATGAAAGTTAGGTCAGTGGTCTCAGTTGCCAAAGATCCCGGGTGAGGCTCATCCTTTAAACCCAGTCCTTTTAATAGATTCTACAGTATATCACTGGGACTTCCCCTGACAAATGTAAGACAATCCTAATTGATAAGAAGATTGATCTTATGGTAAGTTGATCCCCAACATACTCATACTCAAAGAATGTTGATTGTTCTATGTAACACTGCTGCCTGTTACAATCTTGACTCAGTTTCTTTCTGGTTTTGGTTTCCCCAGAGACACCATATTACCCCGAATGTTGATTAGAAACCAAGGACAAAAGGTTTGTCCTTTGAGAAGAGTCAAACTAGCTCAAGTTGGTTCTCTATGAAGAGAACAGAAGAAAAAGTACTATTTGGGAGGGATGAATGAACAGATACCTTGAGGATTGGGTATTATTCCTTAACCATGCCGTCAATATGGGAGATGTTACTTTGGAGCTAGATTAAGATACAGAGTTTTTTTAAAACACACACAAAAAGATATATTATAAAGTAATATTAATTATCCATCAACACAGTATAATATCAATTTTCCTTATGTACTTGAAAGGATCTAAGGTGAACTAGGTAGTCATTTGTCAATATTTCTTTCTTTACTCCTTTCTAGAATGAAGAGATATCCTTCTCTTTGTCTTTGCATTGCAAACCATTCCCTATGGACCTCTGGTTCCATCTTCTTCAATAGATTTTTGCCTCTGTCAATTTCATTATATCTAATTTTCAATCTCTTCTTTTTTCCTGATGCCTTTTTTAAGTATACTCTTTTATCCTAAATAAATAAATAAAATTTTCTTTCTAGTCATTGCAGCTAGCTTTCCTTATCCTATCGCTCCCCCACCCCTTTTTCTCCTAACTTCTTGAAAAGCTCTAGCTGAAGTTACCTGAAATAGGTATCTTCATTTTCTCCCCTTTCACTTATGTTTAAACCCTCTGCAATCTGTCTTTTGTATTCTTCATTGAATAGTAATAGAATGAAATGAATGTCTCCAAAGTCACCAGTCTTGGGTATAATAGCCACTTCCCAATATCCTTTGTTGAATTTTTTTTCTCTAGTTTATATCCACTAACATTACATCCCTTAAGAATCTAGAGTGGTTCCTCTTTTCATTTTCATCTATACTATCACTTTGAAACATTATCAGTTTCCAAGGTTTAAATTATCATTTCTATATAGATGATTTTTATAATTACTTATTTGTCTATCATCTGAATGTGTGATATGTACACACACATATCTCTTTCCTAATCTCCAGATTTGTATCAGCACATTACCAACCTCCTCTTAGACATATTAAAAGTAACTTTTGCAAACTTAACAAATCTTTCATGAAACAAAATAGATATAAAGAAATTGTTCTATTCTTAAATTTCCTATGATTGATGAGAGTACCTCTCTTCCAAGTTTGCAAACTCCCATATCATCTTCAACTTCTTATTCTCATAACCTCCAAATCCCATCTTTCTAAGTCTCATCATTTTCTACTTTGAAAATATTTTTGTACATATCTCTTCTTTACTCATACAACTATCAAAATCCTAAAGTGCTCATCCCCTCTCACCTAGATTATTGAAATAATCTTCTAAATACAGTCCTTACCTCAAATTTCCCTGGAACAATTCATCTTCCCCTTAGCTGTCAAAGTTATTTGACATAACATAGATCTGACCATATTGCTCCTACTCCCTTTTCAAAACATTTTGGTGCCTCCTTGTTTCTCCTAAAACCAAGTATAAATGTCTCTTACATTTTAAGTAATTCGCAACTTGACTTTATCTTTTTTTCAGCCTTATTAAATATCATTACCCTTATTGCACTCTCTGATCCAGCCAAATTGGTCTTATTGTTTATTCTTCCTGCTCTTAAAAGAACACAGGTATAACGTCCAAACATGGAAAGGAAAATAAGGAATAACAAAAAATCCATCACACAGAACCATGAAAAGAAATAGGAATGGATTTATATTGAACAGTTTCTGCTGAGTGGAAATCAGACACAATTCACTTTTGCTTGTTTTTAAATTAACTATGGTAAATATCTATTCACAGTGAAACATGACTTGCTGAAAAGCTGTTATGTTCACTGACATTGTGACCTGTTATTTGATTGGTATATTGGGTATCCTTCAATAAAAATGCATATGAAAATAAATTCACCTGCTTGGCTAGCTACATTTATATATATATATATATATAAATACCTTTAAAACGTTTTGATATACTTTGTAGTTTTTAACATAAAGTATTAATATGCAATAGAATGTGTATATAATTTATAAATAAATAAATGTATATTCACAGATATATATGATCAGGTTGGCTTAAAAATATAGATGCAGATTATTGATCAAAGTTTTTCTTACACTGACTGAACTGAAACTGAAAACACTTAATAAAATTGTGAACACTAAAAAAAGTTTGAAGAAAACAGAACAGAAAAAGTCCAAAGTAAAACAAAAATTATTAGAACAAAGTTAAAAATCAATGTTTGGTGAACATATCTACCAAAAATGTCCAAGCAGAAATATCAAATTAGAGCATGATAAAATATAATAAGTAGAACCATAGGGAAAAGAAAAAAAATGGTTCTATATTGTAACTTATTGCCACCTTCTACATGGAAAATCCATTTTTTCTCTTCTTTTTTGGTAAATAAATGTAATTTTTAAATATTTCTTTAAATTTAAATTTTAAGTTCCAAATTTTCTCTGTCTAAAGTTTTTTGTCTTAGCATTCCCTGAAATGCACAGTAATTTTGGGGGGATCAATGATCTCTTATTATTTTTTTTTCATTTTCCAACTCATTTCCTACCTTTAAACTTTCTGTTAAAGTTGAGTTGTCCCCATCTAGGCATGGGAAAGCATTGTTCCAATTTGTGTTGGCTTCTGTTGTTGTTGTTGTTCTGCTGTTTTCACAGCTAGTTCTAGGGGTCAGCAAGTTTTCTACACTTCTTGGTGGTTTGATTCAGGTGGAGTCACAGTCCCTTCTCCCCGAAACTGGATTCTGTTTTTTTTTTTTTTTTTTTTTTTTTTTTTACCTAGGAAGGTTGCCAATTTCCTCAACCACAATTATTAGTATTTCTCTTTGCTTTGAAACTCCAACCTTTGCTTTCATGTGACTGATGCAAAGTGCATTACTCTGACCCTGGAACTGAGACTCAGAATCACTCATGGACAATACATGTGGTAATCAACACCAGCTGCAATTAGTTCCAGCAAAGAATTCCTTGACGAGTTGTCTGAACCTGCTCCTTACCATCTCTGGGCTGAGAGGCCCAAAGCAGCTGCTATTACAGCTTCCTTTGGGATCCACCACTTGTGCTACAGTACTATACTCTCATCTTTGCCCATTCTTGTATTACAGATCTCTCTTGCTAAACTCCTAAATTTTCTTGGGCTGGAAAATATTTCACTCTGATCTTCTGTTGGCTTTATCACCTTAAAATTTGATTTAAGAAGTTATTTTCAAATTGTTTAGAGGGGAATATTAAACAATTTCAGCTAGGTTGCTTTCTGTTCTCTGCTACCTTGGCTCCTCCCTTCATTCTTTTCATCTTTTTTGATTCAACCCAGTGCTTCAATGAATCAAGATCTTATTGAATATTGACTTATTTATACAAGATATCAAGCATACCTCTTTGCTTTCTGGAATTTGAGAATGTGGTAGTTATGTCATCAAGAAATCAATGAGTAAAATGATAAGTAGGAAATGTAAAATATGACTATAGTTCTTCATATGTACATACACAGAGTTCACGGGATATGTCCCATCATGCTTAATGTCTCAAAAAGTAGTGCTGTGTTAATCTTGCATCAGTGTTACCATTTTCTTTTCTAACATAGAATGTGCAAGGACATGCTAAGAATAAATTATATGGATATCTCTGGTCTATGAAGTTTTCTTTCTACAGAAAATTAATGAAAACAGAATAATGGGTAGTGTAGTTAAGCTATTTAAAATATAAGAAGCTTAGCATCTACCTTATATTTAACTATTTCATATTTATTCTAAATATAATTATATAGGTACTTGTTATTTATCCATTAAAATATAAGTGCATTCCCAGAAAGAGGAATGTGGGAATTGAATGTGGATCACAATATAGTTAGTATTTTCGCTCTTTTTGTTGCTGCTTGCTTCTGTTTTGCTTTCTTTCTCTTTTTTTCTCTTTTTGATTTAATTTTTCTTGTGCAGTATAATATTTGTAGGGAAATGTATAGAAGAATTGTACATGTTTAATGTATATTGGATTACTTGCCATCTAGGAGAGGAAGAGAGGGAAAAATTAGAACACAAAATTTTGTAAGGGTGAATGATGAAAATTATCAATGTATATATTTTGAAAATGTTAAAGCTTTAATTTAAAAAAAAATAAGTGCATTAGGAATGTTTAATTCAAAAGCATTCATATTTCCAGCACATAGTAGGTGCTTAATAAATGTTTGTTAATTGACTGACAAGTCTGGTTTATATTAGACTGACTGCTTTAATTTCTAGGGATCCCATTTCTTTGTCCAATTCTATATTCTTATAATAATTGTGAAGCTTATTTCCAGATACTTAGCTACATAGATCTCAGAGTGTCTCAGAAGGATTACAAAATTACATTAACCAAATCATCCTCTTGATGTGACAATTAGAACATTTACATGGAAGTCAATGCCCAGGAAGCTGTATTCACTTTTAACCTAGATTAATACTGAAAAGGGAAGCATTGTTGATCACTGGCACAATGAGGAAGTGCAAATTTTGAGGTATACAACTTGACACACAAGATGATTTTTCTCAAAATGTAAAATGTTTACATTTCCTATTTATTGAGTTTCCTTTTCAGCTGAGAAGAAAAACTAAACTGTTTTTTCTTTAAGTCTTCAAAGAAGAAATACATTATATCACTGAACAAATGTTAATTAATGACACATTTCTATGCTACTTTTAATTGCAATTAAGCAAGTCTTAATGTTTTAATATTTTGTTTTTAAAACTGAATTTTATTCTATTATTTTAGAGAAATGTTACCTTTTAAGTAAAAATAGTATTGTTTACTATTGGCCTGTTTTCTTGCTAAAATCTTCTCTCATTCCCTTTGTCATTAAACATCTCCTACCCCAGTCTTGGCCAACAGAAATGGCTTTGATGGAAGCTTTTAATTCCAGCATATCTATAAAGACCAAGATGATCTGCAAAGGTGGGGGTAAGGGCAGAATTCCAAATTATTCATGACATTATTGGGGCTAGCTTTAGATTTTAATATCAGGTATTATTATAAGGCACAGAGATGTTTCTTCAGAAATATTTATTACCTTATTAAGGTAAACTGCCTTCCCTGCTGGTGGACAATGTTTTATATAAAAACCTCAAAATCCTATAAACTTCTCAGTTGGAGTCCAAACACTTTTTTGCTGACACCATGTTGGCCATTACTTTTATTCTAATTTTAAGGACAGTGGTAGCAGCACTTCAATTAACCAATTAATCAAAATAATATTCCAGTTTCTGCATATGTAGTTCTTAAAGGCTTTTTATCCTGAAGAACATTATTCTGAGTGAATGCCACCTCCTGCTAAGGCAGGCATCAGGCTGCAAGGAAAATCACCCGAGTTAGCTCTTTGTAAAGAAATGAGAAAAACTACTAACACTGATATGTAAGTGACCATAAATTAGTTCAGAGAAATGAATAGGAAAATGATGCCATTCTTTGAGTTGAGAGGAGACACGTTTACTTCCTTCACAACTTCCAAGAGTTCTTTGTTTTATTCTCTAAATATTGGTCTCAGGGCACCTAGAAGTTCAAAATAATAATAATAAATAATTATAATATCCTTCTTAATGGAAAAAAAACTTCATCAACTTAGCAAAGTCTTTGGAGAGACTTTAAAACCTTCAGAATGGTGAGTAGGTTCTCAAAATTCCCCTTGGGGAGTTTATTTCATGACAACACATGAAATCGTTGTGATTGTTAACATGAAATTTCTGGCTCAACATATTTGAAAATTCAGAGATTAAATTTGTCCTTCTATATTTGCTTGATTTTTTTAGAAGTAAGTTTTCAGAAAAAGAAACAAACCAACTAAAATGATAAAAATAAAAATTCATATTATATTTATATAGGGGTGAATGGGATCAGCATTGTTTAGTACAAAGAATATATAAGCTTTAAAGTCATGAACACCTGAGTTTAAATCTAACCTGAAATCTATAGTAACTGCATAATTCTTGGGAAATTACCACATGAACACAACAAAAATACTTACCATAACATTGTGACCTTGAAAAAGTTGCTCAGTAAAATAACAGCAATATTAAATATGATGAGGATAGTGATGATAAATTAGCATTGCTCTAGCATGTGAATGTAAGCCTTTTAAGATATATCTTTTAATTCTCACATTTATCATAATTATTATATAGATGAAGAAATAGAATCATACAGAGTTTAAGTGAATTAATTGTTCAGTGTCACATACCTAGGAAGTATTTGAGTTAAATTTCAAAATTATATATTTTTGAATTTAGTTTCAATAACTTCCCACTATGACTTGCTGTGAAGCTATGTTTGAAATCATGACCCTCTTCCTCTAATTCTGTGGAGTAAAAATTCATTAACATATAAGTTTATGTGAAACTTGCAGAATCTCCAACTTGGACAGAACTACAGAAGCCATCTTGTTCATTCTCAGTATGAACAAGAAGCATCTCCATACAATCCCTAATATGAGCTAATCTAGTCTTTCCTGATATGAACCAATCTGGCCTTTTGTTGTTGATTTGAATTGAGGGATGAGCCAATTTTGCCCCTTAAGAGTAATTTAGGAATTTTAAAGAAATTTAGGAAAGCTTGAATGGTGAAATGTTAATCTCCAAGTGGGATCGTTAATTATTAAATGGTTGGAATGTTTGAAAGGGCAAAAATAGTTCTGCAGAAACTATGTAATACCCTAAGGAATATCTGAAGCCAATGCCTGAAGAGATCTTGACTAGAGGTTTCTGTTATATGAGTGTCAACAACACTGTCCAATGGCCTCTATTCCAAGCTTCATACTCATTAGTCCTTAGTACTTGATGGTCTAAGCCTGAAGACTATAATCTTATAAAATGATGCAAAAGACCATTCATACTGAAGCTTGGTTCAATATTTGAGACATGTGCAGTGGAAGAATTTGAATCACACTTGAAGTTGTAATAAAATTTATTTGCTTTGATAACATGGGCATTTTGGGGTCTGTGGATACACTAGAAGCTATAGTTACAACCTTGCACATAAGTAGCCCAGGCCATAGGGTCATCTCCTCACTGAAAGCACAGTGGGATTCAATAGTCCCCTGAGCATCTAAGCAACCTTGTAAGGATTACACTGCTCACTGTCTGGTATGAGAAAGAGGTCAGAAAAGATGCCCTAAAAATTGTGTGTTTGTCTTATCATAGCCTGATTACCAGGGTGAGGATCCCACCCTGGGGTCAAAACACGCACATACACACACTTACACACACACACACACACACACTGTACAAAAAAATCCTGAAAAAAATGGATTCCATTAACCAATAGTACTCGAAATGTGAGCAACCTATAAACACAAAATCCAGTAGACCTGAAATATGAACAAAGCTGGCAAATGAAAAACAGTTACTGATGTCTGAGCTGTATATACATTTTTTTTTTCTGGAGTAGCTGCAGTGAAGGTGAGTGCCATGAAATTGGGGGAGGTTTTGCAATCAAAACTAATCTAGTCAACAAGTCTATATGAATATCAAAGAAAAATGGGCATGACAATATGCTAATGATTATGAAATTGCCACTTCTAAGAAAATTCTACATCACCCACCATTATCAGTGCCTATGCTCCCTCCATGAAAAACCCTGATGAGGTCAAAGATAAATTTTATGAAGACCTGAAGACCCTTATTATCAATGTGCCAAAAAAAGGACACGCTTATGATTCTGGGTGACTTTGATGCTAAAATAGGCTGAGATTATGAGACATGGCAGGGAGTCCTTGAAAGGAATGGAATTAGAAACAGCAATAGCAATAGTCACTTATTCCTGAAGACTTTGTATCTCATGATCTTTTCATCACTAATATTGTCTCCCATTACCCAAACACAAGAAAACTGTATGGATGTACTTCTGCAGCAAACATGCATGTCTAATGGTGGGGAGATAGATGAAGGCAATATGTGGCATAGAATGCTGAACTAATCATAGATTTATCCTCTTCAAGCTAAATAATCCCATTTAGCAAAAGTGACAGTCCCAAAGCAAAAAACTATCAGAACAATTAATGTCAACAAATTAGATAATTTATCTGAGGAAATTTTGTTGCTAACTTGAAAGGAAAATTGAGTCAACACACACTTGATCACAATGGAATAGAAAAGGAATGGGCAGTTTTCAGATATTTGGTAAGCAGCTCTGTATTTACTTATCTGAGTCTGAACACTCACAAACATCAAGACTGGTTTGATGAAAATGATGAGGAAATTCAGAAAATGCTAAATAAAAATGCCACAGAACTGCACAAAGTTTACCAGCAAAATAGCTTATCCATCTCTAAAAAGACAATTTTAATTCAATCAAAAGTAAAGTACAATTGAAGTTTAGAAACGTGTAGGATTTTGGGCTCAGTTAAGAAGAAAGATGAAATTCAGTTTTATGAGTTAATGATTATCCAAAGCATTTTTATGATGCCCTGAAGGCTATTTATGGACCAGACTTGTGATGGATCTCAACTACTCAGTGCTGATAGAGTCACATTCATTAGTAATAAGAACATGATCCTGGAAAGATGGGATGAACAATTACATGGTGTTCTCAATGAACCATTATCAATCAATGCTAATGCCATTGACTGTTTATCTCAGGGTGAAGTCAATCCCTCTTTAGCTGAAGTTCTAACTGAAGTTCTTTCCATGTGGCAAAGTAACTGGTATTGATTCTATTTCAATTGAGATTTATAAAGTGGGAGGTCCATTGCTCATACAAAAGCCTACTGAATTTTCCAGATTCTAGGGTATCTCCCAGAATTTCAAGGATGTGTCCATTGTCATCTCTATAAAGATAAAGGGAATAAATGATCTTGTGATGATCACAAGGAAATAGAGGGAGTATTTCTCTTAGTCATTTTGGCAAGATTCTTGCCAGAGTCCTCCTTAATAGGCTAATCCTTTACATTTGGAAAGATGGACATTTACCTGAGAACCAGTATGGCTTTAGAATGGGCCAAAGAATTTTATATATGGTACCATTTCCTTACCAACAACTCCAGGAGAAATTCCAAGAGCATCAGAGGGTTTTGTACTCAATGTTTCCACATCTGACTAAAACATTTGATACTGTCATTCACAGAGGCTTATGGAAAATTTTGTCAAAATGTGGTTGCCTGGAGAAGTTAATCGATTTTGTACTTCAGTTTCATGATGGCATGCTTACCCAAGTTCTAGATAATGGAGAATGCTTTTGTACTTTCCCAGTTAAAACGGAGTGAAGCTGTGTGCTTATTTCCATGATTTTTAACATGATGTTTTCAGTCATGTTGTGATACACCTTCAATGAGGGCAAACACAGCCTCAAGGTCAACTATTGCATTGCTGGTAAATTTTTCAACTGGAAAAAGCTACAAGCTAAGAATACAGAAAGGGTGCATGATTTTTGGTTTACAGATGATTGTACACTCCATGCATGATCTGAAGCTGAGAGGCAGCAAAGTATAGATCATTTCTCTGCTGCTTATACTAATTTTGGCCTAACAACTAACTTCAAGAGAACACCAGAGTTCTCTTGTTCTCTTGTACAGGACCACACTATCTATATAGATATATATTTTTATATCTATATAGATAGATATAGATATCAGTTACAACAAATGGAAAAGTTCATTTACCTTTCCACAGATATACACATTGATAATGAAGTTGACATATGCATTGCCAGAGATAATTCAGTATATTGGAGACTCCAAAGGAAAGTTTAGGAGAGAAGATGTATTAGACTGAATAACAAATCGAAGATCTAGAGAACCATTGTGTTGACTTCATCCTTATATATGCCTGTGAAATTTTTACAATATACCAGTGCCATGCCAGGAAACTGAATCACTTCCACTTGAATTATTTTAAGAGAATTCTGAAGATCATCTGGCAGAAAAAGATATCAGACATTGAGTCCTTTCCCAAACTACACTGTCATGTATTTAAACTCTATTGCAGAAAGCGCAATTCAGATGGGCAGGGCATATTACTCAAATGGCAAGTGTATGTCTTCCCAGAAAGACTATTTTATGATGAATTCACAGGGTGAGCACTCACATGATGGTCAGAAAATGGTTGCTCTAAAAGTCTCTCTTAAGAACTTTGGAACTGATTGTACGACATGGAAGACATTGGCCAAGGATTGCCCAGAGTGGCATCCCCTCATCAGAGAATATGCTGTACTCTGTGAGCAAAGTTGAATTAAATAGTTTAAAAGAAATGTTAGATGCACGAAATGTTGATATGGATTAGTTGAATCCAACCTGTGGTAGATCATTCCAAGCTCATATGCTCTGATCAGCCACAGTTGGACACATGGTAACTTGATTTTAACATAGTTACATCAATTTTATCCTCTTCCAGAACAAACCAATGAGTGGTAAGCTTAGAACTCAGACCATGCATAATCCTTGATGGTGTCTCTATTTAACGTTTTGTTGACTCTTACCAAAGATTTATTTTTCTAAGCTGGCTTGCTTGTGCTATTTAAGATATCCTTCATTTCTCCCTGTTATGGGCCAGAACCTGAAACAAGGTGCTAAGTCAGTGGAATTGATAGAGACAATAGTTATCTAATTTAGCATGGTGCTTAGCAGTTCTCTAGATCAGTAGGTATCCTTAATACTTACTATAGTTCCACAAGATTCACACCTATTATGAAAGAGGATATAAACTCGGACAAGCTCAGCCAGAATCAGAACTAGGGAAGTCAAAGAAGTGGTGTCAGTCCTCCTGCCTCCCCCACAGAAACCAGGACACATTCAGGAGGACCTCAAGAAGCTGGCAGAAGCAGAGAAGACAAAGGACTGGCCACAGGAGCTTAAACTCTCAGAACCGAGGAGAGAGATAGGCCTTTAAGAAAGCTAACTGGGACACAGGAAAGGAGACAAGATTTGGAAAGAGACAATAAAGGATTTGGACTTTTACCCCTGGCTACTTGTGTGGTGATTACTGAACTGAAACAAAGGCTGACTCCAGAGACCCCAGGGAAACCCTAATAAGAGAAGATTACATATTAGAGTATTACATTTCCCCATGAACTCATCCCCTGACACACTTTATATTTAAATGACTCTGTGAGTGATGAACAAGTTTTTTAACCTTGAAACAGTTTATCTTGTTTGTTTTTTTTTTTCCCTCTCTGATGTAGTGTGGCTATCACATATAATTTGAAGCAAAGACCTAAGATCATCTAACCAAAGGTTCTTATTTTAGAAATGATGAAACTGAAGTCTAGATGGGTTAGATGATGTCCAAGATTGCATAATAACAGAGAAAGGACTGAAAACTAGAATTAGTTTTCCCATATCCAGTGTTTATGGACTCTCAAAGTTGGAAGTATCTCACACATCATCATTTTCGAAATGAAACCAAAAAAGGCTTCCATTCTACAATATACTCACAAAATGTCTTCTAATCACCATTTGAAGATGTACACCAAAAGAAAAGTCACAACCTTTCTATTCTGTATCAGTTCCAAGTAATAGGAAGATTTTATTTGGTTTCTAATATCATGCGTACTCTAGATTAATTCCAAAGGTTAGGAAGATCTTATTTGGTTTCTAATATCAAGGAAAAATTGGACACTGCTATTCCCATTCACTTGAGACATTTGAGGTTAAGTAAATCATTTTGCACAAGAGAAGAGCATCTTGTTGTTGCTCTTCCTGGTTGTTCATCCATTCACAATGATTGCTCAGAAGAAGCATTTGATGACCAAGGTCCCAATTATCTCTAAATGAGAGCTTGGCTCAAACTCGGTCTTTATAATTACTCCTGAAAAACTTTAGGACCTACAATGGCTATGCAAGAAATATTTAATAAACCATTTTCCTTGTCTTTCTTAGATGTGCAAAAGTCTGACAAATACAGGCTTTTTTTTTTTTTTTTTTTGGAAAGACAGGTGAAATATATTGAACAAACTCATTAACAAAACTTAAATAGAAACTAATTACTTTGAGGACATTTTTAGAATTACACCAACAGGGAACTACAACAATATAACTTCTCTGGAGGAGGAATCTATAGTATAATATAAAATCTTGTAAAAAACCAGGTTAAATCAAAAGGAAAAAGTATATATGATTTAAATTATATTCTTTCTAGATACTTTTGGACTGAAAGTATACTAGATTTAGGAGCTTAGAAAAGGAATTTGTTACAATAGAGTGTGAGAACTAGTTAGGAACTAAGTTTGAATCCTACCTCCAGGAAGTTGCTAGTTTTATTGTGACCCTGGACACATTATTTTACTTATCTTTGCTTCAGTTTCTTCATCTATAAAATGGAAATAATGGACACGCCTCCCTCTCAGGTTTATTGTGAGGAATATATAAAATAATAATTTAAAAATTTATACCTTGAAACTGATGCTGCCAATGTTATCATTAATAATATCAATCATTTTACCCAAAAAAAGTCATAGTGATAAATAGGTAAATAGTAAAAAAGGAAGAGAGAGAAAAACAACCTTTTTCCCCTCTGAAGAGAACATAAAAATCACAGAAAGAGTTTTGAATAGGGTGATTTCACTTCCAAATCTAACAAAGATCATATGAAAAATAAGTCAATGACATAAAATAAGGAAGACAAAAGAAGATATCTGAGAAGAGATAATCATCAAATCTTCTGTAGTAGATTTTAAATCATTGTGCTCTGGTCTAATTAATCAGTCTACTAGTAGTCAACTAGCATTTATTCACTCCTTCAATGTGCCAGACATTGTGCTAAATACTGATATTAGATGTAAAGATTATTATAATAGGGAATATTACCTTTTATTCTTCTGGCAATTGCAAGATCACAGAAAGGCAATCTCAGGTTAGGAAGCAATCTCAGTTGCTATATAATCAACTACTATTTGGAGAAATGATCCTTTTCAAATATATTCAAGTAGTATTTCTTTTGTTAATCCTTAAAACCTCCAGTTAAGGGGGTTGTACAACCCTGTCCCTAAGAAAAGCTATTCTACTTTTTGGAAGCTCTAAATGTTAGGACTTTAAGCCTGAAATGGCTTGCTTCTTTATAATTACTGGTAGCTCTTCTAGGAGCAAAGGGAATAAGTCCAATTCCTTTCCTATATTGTGATCTTTCAAATACTTGAAAGCACATATGTCCATGTTAACATTTTCTTCTGGACTAAATACCCTTATTTCCTTGGGAGGATCTTCATAAAGATACACCATGAGGTGAAAAGGCAACACTTGTCTATTGCAACAATGCACACATCCAGAAAACATGATATTTTCAGACTATTGCACTTCCGTAAATGAAATTCCTTTAAAAAAAATGAAAGGGATGTGGAAACTTACTTACAAACACTATCCACATGAACATTTCATAATTGTTAAATCAAAGAGTTCCAAAGGTGAGAACCCCTTGAAAGAAAAGTGCATATTTCCTCTCAAATGCTACAATTCTCCATTGTTTGGAAGTCAAGCAAAGACATACTTGGTTAAAAGAGGCTTTATATGTATATCTTTGTGTGCTTTTTTTTTTTTGCCTTACTCTTTTCCCCTTTTTCATAAATTCAAGAAATCTCAGCATTGGCCATAAGATAGTCAGATGCTCTTCATTTAAAGTATTCCTGTTCACTTGAGGAAGGAGATGGTAAAATGAAATATGTGAGTTTAATTTGCCTGGACATTTGTTAGAAAGAAAAACAAAAAGGAATGAAAGTTATGTTCACATTAACATTTGGATTTTTCTTTATTTTCCTTTCCTTTTAAAAAAAATTATAGAGTGAGGTTGTATTTTTGAGTTTTGCTGAATAATACAGTATATTCATTAAACATGGAAATGTTTTTACATAAACATAAATGTTTTCCCATATTTGATTACTTGATTATGTCTTTTAAATGTGTATATGAACATGACAAGAATATAAACCTGACTCATGATTAAGTACAATATCTGAAATACAATTATTCAGAAAAATAATATCATATCTCAAGGACTCAGTCTGATGCAAATTAAATATTAACAAATTTGGTAACTGAATTTCTCTGATTTAGTGGCTAAGTTATTAATCAATGATTAGCACAAATAATAGGGTACACCTATTTTGGCCTCTTTAATCATTAAATCAGTATAGTTACTGAAACACACATAATTAATTTGCCTAAAATGACCAAAAAAAGAACATTCAATGTTGGAGGGATTGAACGCACACACATGCACATGCACACACATACACTCACATATACACATTTACAAATTTATGATGTAGTTGTGAATTGGTACAACCATTCTGGCAAGTAATTTGAAATTATGCAAATAAAGTATTAAAAATGTATATAGTCTTTACCTAAATATTTCACAATGTAGTAATTTTTTAAAGCTTTTAATATTAACATTTAGAGCAATAGTTTTTATGGTATCAAAGAACTGGAGTTAAATTGGATTTGGGAAAAGCTACAAAAAGTAGTGTCTGAAAGTAATGGAATATTACTATATTGTATGTATTTTTTTAAAAATTATAGCAAGAATAATGAATATTAAGGAGCATATAAATTACAAATGAACTTTTTTTTTTCAAAAACAAAGGCAAAAATTAGAAAACAATATACCCAAGTTTTACAACAGCTATAAAACCATAAAGGTTAAATGTTGCAAAGTCAACCAACCAACAAGAATTTATAAATACTTACTATATGCTAGGCACTTCGGATAATCACAATGCAAGCATACCATACAATAGATGCATGCTAAAAACTGCCCTCAAGCAACTCACATTCTAATGTGTGAGACTACATGCAAATAACTATGAATATATGACAGGGTAAATAAGTAATTATCTCAGCAGGAAGGCACTAACATTCTAGTGGGAGTATGAAATATTTCTTAAAGGAAGAAAGACTTTAGCGGAGATTTGAAGGAAGAAAATGGAGAAAAGGAGAGAAAAAAAATTCCCAATAGAAGGAAATTTATTTTCCTCAAGAAGAAATATGAAAAAATATTTGCCTTTATACAGTTGTAGAGAAAAGTATCCATAGGTGCATGAAATTTAATATAAAGCCAGATGCGTGTGTGTGTGTGTGTGTAACTACTTTTAGTAATTTTTCTCTTATTCTGCCTTAATACAAATTGCATTACAAGTGATGGTGCTGGTGCGGAGTGGTGAGAGAGTTGGGAGTGGGGAGAGAGGAGCCAAGATGGTGCAGTAAAGATCAGAACTTGCTCAACCTCTCCTCCAAATTGCTCCCAATTCCTTTAAATAATTATTTTAAATCAATATTAGAGCTTCAGAACACCCAAAAAGATGGAGTTGACTTCAGCTAGAAAATATTTTACTCCATCTTTTTGGGTGTTCTGATGCTCTAAAGTGCTCTAAATTTGAAATTCAATCTGGCTCCAGCCCAGACCCCAGTGTCAGCAAGGTAAGACCTCTGAATCAGCAACAGTGCTAGAAGCTTCTGGCCCTCTAAGCCCAGAAAACCCAGGATGATTTAGAACATGAGTGGAATAAGTCTGGCAATGAGGTGGAAGTCTAGTAGGCAGTCTCAGTGCAGCCCAGATCAGCTAAGTTCCCATCCAAGCCAGCAGACTAGATCTTACAGCTACAGTGGGGCAGAGACACACTTAACAGCTCCAAGGCAAAAAGAAAAAAAGAAAGAAAGAAAGAAAGAAAGAAATTAAAAAGAGAAAAAGAAAAAGAAAAAAAAAAAAAGAAAAATGTTTGTCGTCGGATTCCTAGACAGATTTCTGAAAACAGCTACCCAAATCTTCTGAAGTTTGGGACAATGCACCCTCCCACACCCTATTTTAAGAAAGAGTTTAAAGCAAAGTAATAGGCTAAGAAAATGAGCAGAAAACAAACAAACAAAAAAAACAAGCAAAAAATCTTTGTGACCATTGAAATTTATGGTGATGACAAGAAGTATCAAAATACACACTCAGAATGTAAAGAAGTCAAACCTCCTAGATCCAAAACCTCCCAGAAAAATAAGGATTGGGTTCAGATCATGGAAGAGCTCAAAAGGAACTTTAAAAATCAAGTTAGAGAGATAGATAAGGAAAGAATTGAGGCAGGTGCAAAAGGAAATACAAAAAGGTAATAATAAGAAGAATGGCTTAAAAAGCAAAATTGGCCAATTAGGAAAGGAAATACAAAGCTCACTGATGAAAATAACTCCTTAAAAATAGAATTAATCAAATGGAAGCTAATGACTTTATGAAAAATCAAGGTCCAATAAAGCAAAATCAAAAAAAAAAAAAAAAAAAAAGAAAAAAAGAAAAAGAAAAAAAAATGTGAAATAGCTCATTGGAAAAACAATTGACCTGGAAAATAGATTAGGACAGATTAAAATTTAAAAATTATTGGTCTACTTGACAGTCATGATCAAAAAAAGACATCATCTTTCAAGATATTACCAAAGAAAGCTGTTCTGATATTCTAGAACCAGAGGATAAAATTGAAATTGAAAGAATCAACTGATCACCTGCTTAAAGAGATGCCAAAATAAAAACTCCCAGAAATATTATAACCAAATTCTCGAACTTTCAGGCCAAGGAAAAAATATTGAAGCATCTAGAAAGGAAAAAAAAATCAAGTATAGTGGAACCATAACACAAGATATAACAGCTTTAACAACAAGATAACACAAGATTTAGCAGCTTTCACATGAAAGGACCAGAGGGCTAGGAATAAGATATACTGAAGAGCAATCTAACTAAGATCACAAACAGGAATCACCTACTCAGCAAAACTATGTATAATCCTTCAGAGGAAAAAAGTATTCAATCAGAGGATTTTAAAGCATTCATAATGAAAAGACTATATTTGAATGGAAATTTAGATTTTCAAATACTGGACTCAGGAGATGCATAACAAGGCAATCAGTAAAGTGATATCATAAGGGGCTTAATAAGGTTTAACTGTTTACATTCCTGCATGGGAAGATGATACTTGTAACTCAATAGAGCATTCTCATTATTGTGGCAGTTAGAAGTATATATAGACAGAAGGCACAGGTGTGAGTTGAATATGAAGGGATATTTTTTTTTTAAATGATGAAATTAAGGGATGAGAGAAGAATGTACTGGGAGAAAGGGAAATGGAGTCATGGAATGGTATAAATTATTTACCATAAAAAAGAGGCAAGAAAAAGCTTCTACAATGGAGTAAAAGAGGGAAATCTTTTTGGTAATTGTATTTCCCCCCATTTATTCTCTCTCTCCTTTCACCCAGTCCCTCCTCAAAAGTATTTTGCAACTGGTAATGTTCTTAGTTTGGTTTTCTTGGGGATCTTTGGGCAGCCTTCTTTTCAGCAGAGTAATCACCACAAGAATAGCCAGGGGTTAAAGTCCAAATCCTTTATTATCTCCTTCAAAGTATTGAATGTGAATCTGACTCTCATCAGAATTAGCTCAAATAGAAAATAACCTACATATTCAATAGGGCTATAAAAATCTATCTTGTTCTGAAGGAAAATAGGAGGTGAATTGGATGACAATCCAATTTGGGTGGGTGACAATAAAGATGGCATATTGGGGGAGGGAGTGATCTGTTATGGGCCAGAACTCTGAAACAAGGATTCTTACAAGGTGTTGTCAGTAGAATTGATGAGACAATAGTTATCTAGTTTAACATGGTGCTTAACAGTTCTCTAAATTCAAGATGATTGATTTAATCTTACAACAAATAATGGTTTCCTAGTGATGTGGTTGGTTTTTACTCAGTATAAAGCATATAATCTAGGAGCCTCAGCCAGATTCATTCAGAACTAGACAAGTAGACTGGAGGCTGAAGCACAACCCTTTGGACTCAGATTTATTCATCCCATCTCACACCCTATGGTGGCAGACTCTCCTCCTTAGCTCCACTGAAACCAAGACTCCACAAGGCCTTTAAGATAGCTAGCCAGGCCCCTGACAAGACTTTGAAGGAGATAATAAAGGATTTGGACTTTAACTCCTGGCTACTCTTGTGGTGATTACTCTGCTGAAAAGAAGGCTGCCCAAAGATCCCCAAGAAAACCAAACTAAGAACATTACCATAACCAGTTGCAAAATACTTTTGAGAAGGGACTGGGTGAAAGAAGAGAGAGAATAAATGAGGGGAAATACAATTACCAACAATAATAACAAATTTTGAAAGCAAGTTTGCCTGATGGAATATTATTGTTATCTGGAAAAGGATAAGCAGCATGTTCTCAGGTTAAAAAAAAAACAAAAACAAAAACAAAAATCTTGCAAGTTTTCCATGAACAAAATGAAGTATACTGTATACAAAGTAATAGCAGTATTCTAGGATGACCAACTATAAATGACTTTGTCATTCCCATTAATATGATTTTCCACACTTACTCTGAAAAACATATGATGAAAAATCCTAACCACACCCAGAGAAAGAACTGATAAGAGTTTGAATATAGATAGAAGCATTCTCTATTACTCTTTCTCTCTCTCTTTATTATTAACTTAATTTTGGAGGGTTTTTTTATTTTCATTATGATGGGAGGTCTATGTTTTCTTTCACAACTTGATTTTTTGGAAATATTTTGCATAACTTTACATTTGGTTTCTTAATTGTGAGTGGGGATAAGAGAGAGAACCTAGAACTCAAAAGTCTTAAAAACAAATGTAAAAATAAAGCATTTTTAATATAACTGGGGAAAATATTAAATAACTAAATTAAAAAATAATAAGTTAGGGGGTGGCTAGGTGATACAGTGGATAGAACACCAGCCCTGAAGTCAGGAGGACCAAAGTTCAGATCTGGTTTTAGGCACTTAATACTTCCTAATTGTGTGACCCTGGGCAAGTCATTAATGCCAGTTGCCTCAGCAAAAATAAATAAATAAATTAGGGCACTGTTGGGAAGCAGGGGGTATATATTATCAATAGAAAAACCAAATATGGCAATTAAGTATTTTTTAAAAATATGAGTTCCAATTATTCTCCATTATGTTAGAATAATTTAACAATCCCACTAACAGTGCAATAGTGTCTCTATTTTCTCTTTTGCTTTCCAATATTTGTCATTTCTCGTAGGTGTAAAGTGGTACTTCAGAATGGGAGTAACTTAATTTTATAACATTTGTGTGTGTTTGTGTCTGTGAGTGCTTCAGGCAGTGAGACAAGCACATCAAAAATCCTGGTCATTGACATAATCTCCTCATTTACCATATTTCCTGGATGGGTAGTGAAAGTAGAGATCGCTATATGAGAAGAACATAACAGAAAAATCATAACAGAAAGTATACACAATTTTGAATTTATTGAGAGAAATTCCATTATTCAAATTTCTTTTTTTTTTAATTTTTATTTAATAATTACTTTATATTGACACTCGTTTCTGTTCCAATTTTTTTTTCCCTCCCTCCCTCCACCCCCTCCCCTAGATGGCAAGCAGTCCTTTATATGTTGGACATGTTGCAGTATATCCTAGATACAATATATGTTTGCAGAACCGTACAGTTCTCTTGTTGCATAGGGAGAATTGGATTCAGAAGGTATAAATAACCCGGGAAGAAAAACAAAAATGCAGATAGTTCACATTCGTTTCCCAGTGTTCTTTCTTTGGGTGTAGCTGCTTTTGTCCGTCATTTATCAATTGAAACTCAGATCTCTTTGTCAAAGAAATCCCCTTCCATCAAAATATGTCCTCATACAATATCGTTGTCGAAGTGTATAATGATCTCCTGGTTCTGCTCATTTCACTTAGCATCAGTTCATGTAAGTCTCGCCAGTCCTCTCTGTATTCATCCTGCTGGTCATTTCTTACAGAACAATAATATTCCATAACATTCATATACCATAATTTACCCAGCCATTCTCCAATTGATGGGCATCCATTCATTTTCCAGTTTCTAGCCACTACAAACAGGGCTGCTACAAACATTTTGACACATACAGGTCCCTTTCCCTTCTTTAGTATTTCTTTGGGATATAAGCCCAATAGAAACACTGCTGGATCAAAGGGTATGCACAATTTGATAATTTTTTTGGGCATAATTCCAGATTGCTCTCCAGAATGGTTGGATTCGTTCACAACTCCACCAACAATGCAATAGTGTCCCAGTTTTCCCACATCCCCTCCAACATTCATCATTATTTTTTCCTGTCATCTTAGCCAATCTGACAGGTGTGTAGTGGTATCTCAGAGTTGTCTTAATTTGCATTTCTCTGATCAATAATGATTTGGAACACTCTTTCATATGAGTGGTAATAGTTTCAATTTCATCCTCTGAAAATTGTCTGTTCATATCCTTTGACCATTTATCAATTGGAAAATGGCTTGATTTCTTATAAATTTGAGTCAGTTCTCTATATATTTTGGAAATGAGGCCTTTATCAGGACCTTTAACTGTGAAAATGTTTTCCCAGTTTGTTGCTTCCCTTCTAATCTTGTTTGCATTAGTTTTATTTGTACAAAGGCTATTTAATTTGATGTAATCGAAATTTTCTATTTTGTGATCAGTAATGGTCTCTAGTTCATCTTTGGTCACAAATTTCTTTCTCCTCCACAAGTCTGAGAGATAAACTATTCTATGTTCCTCTAATTTATTTATAATCTCGTTCTTTATGCCTAGGTCATAGACCCATTTTGATTTTATCTTGGTATATGGTGTTAAGTGTGGGTCCATGCCTAATTTCTGCCATACTAATTTCCAATTTTCCCAGCAGTTTTTATCAAATAATGAATTCTTTTCCCAGAAGTTAGGGGCTTTGGGTTTCTCAAACACTAGATTGCTATAATTGACTATTCTGTCTTGTGAACCTAGCCTTTTCCACTGATCCACTAATCTATTTCTTAGCCAATACCAAATGGTTTTGGTGACTGCTGCTTTATAATATAATTTTAGATCAGGTACAGCTAGGCCACCTTCATTTGATTTTTTTTTCATTAATTCCCTTGAGATTCTCGACTTTTTATTGTTCCATATGAATGTTATTGTTATTTTTTCTAGATCAATAAAATATTTTCTTGGAAGTCTGATTGGTATAGCACTAAATAAATAGATTAGTTTAGGGAGTATTGTCATCTTTATTATGTTCGCTCGGCCTATCCAAGAGCACTTAATGTTTTTCCAATTATTTAAGTCTGACTTTATTTGTGTGGAGACTTTTTTATAATTTTGCTCATATAGTTCCTGACTTTCCTTTGGTAGATAGATTCCCAAATATTTTATGGTATCAACCGTTATTCTGAATGGAATTTCTCTTTGTATCTCTTGCTGTTGGGTTTTGTTGGTGATGTATAAAAATGCTGAGGATTTATGGGGATTTATTTTGTAGCCAGCTACTTTGCTAAAATTATGAATTATTTCCAATAGCTTTTTAGTAGAATCTCTGGGGTTCTCTAGGTATACCATCATATCATCTGCAAAGAGTGATAGTTTGGTTTCCTCATTGCCTACTCTAATTCCTTTAATTTCTTTCTCGACTCTTATTGCCGAGGCTAGTGTTTCTAATACGATATTAAATAATAATGGTGATAGTGGGCAACCTTGCTTCACTCCAGATCTTACTGGGAAAGGTTCCAGTTTTTCCCCATTGCATATGATGCTTACTGATGGTTTTAAATATATGCTCCTGACTATTTTAAGGAAAAGTCCATTTATTCCTATGCTCTCAAGTGTTTTTATTAGGAATGGATGTTGGATTTTATCAAATGCTTTTTCTGCATCTATTGAGATGATCATATGGTTTTTGTTTGATTGACTGATATTTTGCAAATTATTTTCTTTCAAATTTCTCTGCCATATGATGAGCTTAAATGACTTAACCTAAGTAAAATAATGTCAGGAGAAATATTTGAATCCACATCTTCCTGAATCAAACTGTAACTTTCTATTCACTAAATATTATTATAAGTTTGGTTACTAGAAGGTGATATTTTCATTTTAATTATAGACCTAAGCATAATAAATTCATAAATCTTAATTGGTGTTAAATATTGAATATCTAATGCAACTTTCTTAGGATGACAATTTTTGCCCTCATTCTTAATTATGTGTCATTCTTTAGACTATGATATGCATTTAGGTAGCTAATACATAGATTTACATCACTAGAGCATATTATTTGAACTGTCACTGTAAATGAGCAATAAAATGGGACTACATTTGTACAGAACCAGATTAGCTCTGGGAAATTGCAAATATCCTTTAATTACCTCATATATAGCCAGGAAACAAAGATATTGGCTATTCCTTTTAGCCAACTTTTTGAAACCCTGACTTCCTTTAAGACTTAGTTGATCTAAGCTGTGAATATCACTGTTAAGTCTATATCCCAAACATATCTTTAAAAAAAAAGGAAAAGAACCATTTGTACAATAATATCTATAACAGCTCTTTTTTGTGGTGATTAAGAATTAGAAATCAAGGGAATGACAAAAAAGATATGGTATATTATTGTAATCAAAATGACAAGCAGAATAATTTCAGAAAAATCATGGAAAAACTTACCTGATCTGATACAGGATGTAATATGCATAAAGTAACAATTTGAACCAGAAGAACACTGTACACAGTAAATGCAATATTGTTTAATGAAGAACTGTGATGACAGCTATTCTCAACAATATGATACAAGACAATCCCAAAGAACTAATGATAAATCATATTGCCTTTAGATAAAGAACTGATCTTATTTAAATACAAACAGAAGCATGCTATATTTCACTTTGTTTTATTTTTGTTTAAATTTGTGTCTTCTTATACAAAATAATTAGTATGGAAGTGGTTTACATAATCATTCATGTATATCCTTTATCTGATTGCATACCACATCAGAAAGGCAGAAGAAGGGCACCATAGAATTTGGAATTCAAAACTTTAAATAAAAAAAAAGTTTTAAAAATGGGAATAAAAAGCTTAACTGTAGGAAGACAGAGACAGAGACATTAAATGATAAAGACAGAAAGAAGGAGGGATAGTCAGAAAGACAAAAAGAGGGATACAAATCAAAAGAGAGAGAAAGAGAGAGAAAGAGAGAGAGAGAGAGAGAGAGAGAGAGAGAGAGAGAGAGAGAGAGAGAGAATGAGAGAGACAGAGGAAGGGAGAGACAGAAAGAAATCCATAATTTTTCATGAGATAATTATCTTTTTCAACATATTTTATCCTTAAATGAGTAACAGGTTTGAGAAGAGTTCAGAAGAGAAAGAATAAATGCTCTTTCCCAAACTCTAATGATTTGATCAGAGAAAAGGAAATGCCCCTTGCCCTCAAAAGGTTGACATTCTAACAGTGCAAGAGAACACACATTTCAAATCAAACACTGGGAGAAAATTCTGTAAACAGTGGAATGCATATCTGGCAAAACATTCAGAGATAAGGAAAATATATTCAAGGATTCATGAGTAATTACGAATTTAATAATAGCTTTAAAAGCTAAATTTAGAAGGCTGGACTAATGCCTGGCTGAGTGAACTCCAGCTAATTCCTATCACCTGAGAAATTTAGCAAAGACTAGCAGGAAGTTAAGAATAAAGTAACTTCAATGAGATCAGCACATGACTCCCCATGAGAACAGGATTCTGGTGCTGAAATAATCCAACAGGAAAGCAAGGATCCACAACATTTTTAATAACCAGGAGATTTTGAAGGCAAAGACCAGGAGATTTTGAAGGCAAAAATATAGATCTCGTATTTCACTAAAGATTCAGAAAATATGGTAAATGAGGATAAATTAGATAAATGACCATCAGGATTTTTGATGTTCATTCATCTAATTTATCCTCATTTACCATATTTTCTGATTTTTGATATGTTTCTCTCATTGACAGAACCACTCACAAAAAAAAAATATGCATATTAAAATCAAGTCACTTAAAATCTGATATAATACATTTATTGGAAGTGACAAATGCTGGAAGAAAGAAAATAGGGACATTAATGCACTGTTGATGAAATTGTCAACTGGTTCCACCATTCTGGAGGAGAATTTGGAAATCTGCCCAAAAGACTATAAAACTTTTCATACCAGCAATAAATCTACTAGGTTAATACCCCAAGTAAACCAAAGAAAATAGAAAAGAACCTAAATGTACAAAAATATTGACATCAAGAGCAAAAAAATTGAAATTGAGAGGATGCTCATCAATTAGATAATGGTTAAACAAGTTTTAGCACATTATTGTGATGAAGAACTATTATGCTGAAATAAGTGATGAAGAAGATGATTCAGGAAGTAAAACAAAACTAAACTAAAACACCTGTCCTTGTTCAGTCATTCATTTGTGTTTGACTCTTCCTGACATTGTAGACCATACTTTGCACATAGTTTTCTTGACAGAGATATTTGACTTGTTTGCTATTTCTTTCTCCAGTATATTCAGAAAAATAGAAGATCTCTATGAACTGATAGAAAATGAAGCAGAACTAGATCATTATACATAATAACAGCAATATTTTAATAATGATCAGCTGTAAAAGACTTAGCTTTTTTGATCACTATCATAATCCAAAACAATTCCAAAGGGTTCATGTTTTCACCCTTGTGTTTGTAGGAGGTAGCTTTGCCTGTTCTTTGCAGGAAATGGTCTAGTTTCCCAGAGTTTTCCTTCTGAGCTGGGACTAGAAGCTGCCCCACAGATTTGCTACTCTACTGAGCTAGGGTTAAGATCCTCTCATTAACTTTCCCAGTGTCTATCTGATCTGGACTGAATATCCTTTCCACTTCAAAGAAATTCACCTTTCTTGAAGTTTTTCCAGTCTACCTTGAGCTGGAGAATGATTTCATTCTGTTTAGAGCCTGGTTTCATGTGGATTTCAAGAGAAACTGAGGGCTGGAGCAGTTTCCTGACTTTACTGTACTATCTCTGGTCCTACTCTGGAAGAGAAACCTCAACTTTTGAAAATAACAGAAAAACAAAAAGAGCTCTGACCACAGATATGGAGACAGAGAAGAACATATCCTCAAACTATGAGTATTTTAAAGTAAAAATATCTCCAGATGATAACTCAAAGCATGATATAAATTGGTCTCCATCTCACGAGGCTTTCTTGGGAGAATTCAAAATGGAACTTAAAAGAGAGTCAGAAGAAAAAAAAAAATAGGGAAAGGAATTGAGAACATTGGGAAAAGAAACAAAGGATTTATCTGAAGAAAATCACTGCTTAAAAATATTTTTTGATTCAAATTATATGAACAGACTGTTTTCAGATAATGTAATTAAAGCCATTTATAGTTATATGGGGGGAAAAATGCTCTAAATCACTATTGATTAGAGAAAATGCAAATTTAAAAAAAAAAAAAAAACTCTGAGGTACCACTTTACACCTTTCCAATTGGCTATGATGATAGGTAAAGATAATGATAAATGTTGGACGGGATGTAGGAAAAATGGGATACTGATGCATTGCTAGTTGAGTTGTGAAATGATCCAATCATTCTAGGAGAACAATCTAGAACTAAGCGCAAAACCATATAAAACTATGCATACTCTTTGACCCAGCAGTGCCATTAGTGGGTCTGTATCCCAAGGCAAAAAATAAAGGCAGGAGAAGGACCCACAGGTGCAAAAATGTTTGTAGCAACTCTTTTTATGGTAGCAAAAAATTGGAAAAGTGGTGGATACTCTTCAATTTGGAAATGGCTGAACAAGTTGTGTTATGTGAAGGTAATGGAATATTATTGTTTTATAAAAATTATAAACAAGCTGATTACAGAAATGCCAGGAAAGATTTGAGTGAAAAGAGCAGAATCAGGAATACATTATGCACATTAACAAGAATATGTGATGATCAGTTATGAAAGGCTTGGTTGTTTTCAGTCTTTCAATGATCCAAAACAATCCCAAAAGACTTTGGCCAGAAAATGCCAGCAACATTCAGAAAAAGAACCATGAAGACTTTATGTAAATCAATATATGTGATGTTCACTTTTTTTTCCTTTTTTTTATTTCTCCCATGTTTATTCTTCTTTTTGCTCTCATTTTTTTCTCCCAACATGATTCATAATTGTGTATTAAAAATAAATAAACTTACTACTACAATAAAAATAGATTTGCTGAAGTGAATAAAGAATACAACTCCTTAAAAATAGATTTGGTAAAAGGGAAAAACAATACAACTCCTAGAAACACAGAATTGGTGAAATGGAAACAAAAGAACTCCATAAAAATAGAATTGGTGAAATGAAAAAAAAATAATATTCAATGAACAAAACAACTAATTTAAAAGTTCAATTGGGAGGTAAAAAATCTAACTTAAGAAAATAATTCACTGAAAATTAGATTTGAACAAAGGGAAATGAATTATTTGATAAGACATCAAGAATCAGTCAAACAAACCAAAAAAGAAAAGAAAATGTAAAATACCTCATAGGAAAAACAACTTGCCTATAAAATAGATACAGGAGAGAAAATATAATAATTATTGGACTACCTGAAAACCAGGATGAAAAAAATAGCCCAGACCCATCTTGCAAGAAATCATCAAGGTAAACAGGTCTGATGTCCTAGAACCAGAGGATAAAATTGAAAAAAATCCATTAAACACCTCCTAAAAGAAATCACATATCAAATCAAGGAAAAATATTATAAGCAGACAGAATGAAACAATTCAAATATCAAGGAGTCACAATCAGGATTAACCAGGATTTAAGATGTTCCATTTTAAAGGATCAAAGGGCCAGAATATGATATTCAAAAGGACAAAGGAGTTTGAAATTTAGCCAGGATTCAAGTATATAGCAAAATTAAGCCTTAATTTTCAGAGGAAAAGATAAACTTTCAGTGAAGTAGCTGGATTTCATTTATTTTTAATGAAAAGACCAGAACTGAAATTTGATCTTTGAATACATAACTCAAGAGAAGAATAAAAAGATAAAAACAGCAAGAAAAAATATGTTTTTAAGGTTAAAATATTTACATCCCTATATGGGAAAATGATATATTTAACTCTTGAGAACTATATTTGAAAGAGGTATACTTAAAGGGTATAGGTATAATTAGACTTTATTGTAACACATAAAAATGAAACTAGGGGTAGAAAAGAGACTGTACTGGAAGAAGATGAAAGGGTACTAAAATGGGATAAATTATATTACATGAAGACAAAAAACAAAGATCTATTATAATTGAGGGAAAGAAGGTAGGGGGATGAGCATTGGGTAAATCTTAATCACATCAGATTTGGCTCAAAAAGAGAGTATCTTATATATTTATTTTGAGATAGAAACTCATCTCACTCTATAAGGAAGTAGGGAGGGGAAATAAAAAAAGGAAAGGGGGAAGGTAATAGAAGAGAAAACAGAAGTAGAACAAGAAAAGGATAAATAATAAAAGAAGGGCTGTAAATAGGGAGGACAGATTGAGAGAGATGTTGGTAACATGCAAAACACTGGCAAGGAGGAAAGGAAAGAGAAAAGTATAACTTGGGGAAAATAAGATTGTGGGTGTAACAGAGTTCATGATTTTAACTATGAATGTGAATGGAATGAATTCCCCCATAAAATGGAAGCAGATAGCAGACAGTATTAAAAGCCAGAATCCTACAATATGTTGCCTACAAGAAACATATTTAAAGTAGCTAACACATATAGAGTAAAAGTAAAAAGTTGGAGCAGAATCTATTATGCTTCATCTGAAATTTAAAAAAAAAAAAAAACAGAGATAGTGATTCTGATCCCAGAATAAATAAAATCAAAAATTGGTCTAATTAAAAGAAATTAATTATTAATTAAATTATTAGTTATTAGAAATTGAATAAAATTTAATTAATGGTTATATTATTGATTATTAGAAATTAAATTAATTAATTGAAAGAGAAATCATTAATTAGATTAAAATTTAATTAATTGATTAAAAGAACTATAAGAAAACTAAATTAATTTTATTAATTAAAAATTAATTAATTTAATTTTAATTAAAATTAATTTAATTTAAAATTAATTAAAAGGGGGAAAAACTACATTTTGTTAAAGAGTACCATAATGAATATCAATATGAAACATATATTCATCAAGTGGTATAGCATCTAAATTCCTAGAGGAAGAGTTTAGATTGCTGCAAGAAGAAATAGACAAGAAAAATAGACTAGTGGGGGATCTCAACCCTGCTGTATCAGAACCAGATAAATCAAACCACAAAATAAACAAGAAAGAAGTTAATGAGGCAAAAAATTCTAAAAAAAAAAGTTAAGTATGATAGACTTTGGGGGAAATTGAATGGAATCAGAAAGAAATACACTTTTTTTTTTTTCTTGACAGTACATACTACAAAATTTGACTCTGTGTTAAAGTATCAAAACCTCAAATTCAAATACAAAAAGAAAATAATAGTAAATGCATCTTTTCAGATCATGATACATTAAAAATTACATATAATAAAAGACCAGGGAAAATAGACCAAAAAGTTAATTGGAAACTAATCTACTCTTTTTTTTTCTTCTTTTGAGTTCATTTATTTTCAACTTACATTGTTTTATGAATTATATTGGGCATGAGAGAGATTAAAAAAAAAGAAAACAGAAAAAAAAAGTGAAGATGGCATATGTTGCTTTATATTCAGACTCCTTAGTTCTCTCTCTTGTTGCAGATAGCATTTTCTGTCCAAAGTATATAGGGATTCCTTTGGATCACTGAACTACTGAAAACAATTCAGACTTTGACAGGTCAAATGCAATATACCACAAACCAAGAGCATTGATTTTTTCTTTTTTTTTTTTTTTTTAATTTTATTTTATTTAATAATAACTTTGTATTGACAGAATACATGCCAGGGTAATTTTTTACAACATTATCCCTTGCACTCGCTTATGTTTTGTTTTTTTTCCCTCCCTCCCTCCACCCCCCCCAAGATGGCAAGCATTCCTATATATGTTAAATATGTTGCAGTATATCCTAGATACAATATATGTTTGCAGAACCGAACAGTTCTCTTGTTGCATAGGGAGAATTGGATTCAGAAGGTAAAAATAAAATAAAAAATGCAAATAGTTCACATTCATTTCCCAGTGTTCCTTCTTTGGGTGTAGCTGTTTCTGTCCATCATTTATCCATTGAAACTCAGTTAGGTCTCTTTGTCATAGAAATCCACTTCCATCAGAATACATCCTCATACAATATCGTTGTCGAAGTGTTTAATGATCTCCTGGTTCTGCTCATCTCACTTAGCATCAGTCCATGTAGGTCTCTCCAAGCCTCTCTGTATTCATCCTGTTGGTCATTTCTTACAGAACAATAATATTCCATAACATTCATATACCACACAATTTACCCAGCCATTCTCCAATTGATGGGCATCCATTCATTTTCCAGTTTCTAGCCACTACAAACAGGGCTGCTACAAACATTTTGGCACATATACGTCCCTTTCCCTTTTTTAGTATCTCTTTGGGGTATAAGCCCAATAGAAGCACTGCTGGATCAAAGGGTATGCACAGTTTGATAACTTTTTGGGCGTAATTCCAGATTGCTCTCCAGAATGGTTGGATTCGTTCACAACTCCACCAACAATGCATCAGTGTCCCCGTTTTCCCGCATCCCCTCCAATATTCATCATTATTTTTTCCTGTCATCTTAGCCAATCTGACAGGTGTGTAGTGATATCTCAGAGTTGTCTTAATTTGCATTTCTCTGATCAATAGTGATTTGGAACACTCTTTCATGTGAATGGTAATAGTTTCAATTTCATCATCTGAAAATTGTCTGTTCATATCCTTTGACCATTTATCAATTGGAGAATGGCTTGATTTTTTATAAATTTGAGTCACTTCTCTATATATTTTAAAAATGAGGCCTTTATCAGAACCTTTAATTGTAAAGATGTTTTCCCAGTTTGTTGCTTCCCTACTAATCTTGTTTGCATTCGTTCTGTTTGTACAAAGGCTTTTTAATTTGATATAATCAAAATTTTCTATTTTGTGATCAGTAATGGTTTTTCCCTTATGCTCTAATTTTTCTAGAGACCGGTAATGGTCTCTAGTTCATCTTTGGTCACAAATTTCTTTCTCCTCCACAAGTCTGAGAGATAAACTATCCTATGTTCCTCTAATTTATTTATAATCTCGTTCTTTATGCCTAGATCATGGACTCATTTTGATCTTATCTTGGTATATGGTGTTAAGTGTGGGTCCTTGCCTAATTTCTGCCATACTAATTTCCAATTATCCCAGCAGTTTTTATCAAATAATGAAATCTTATCCCAAAAGTTAGAATCTTTGAGTTTGTCAAACACTAGATTGCTATAGTTGACTATTCTGTCTTGTGAACCTAACCTTTTCCACTGATCCACTAATCTATTTCTTAGCCAATACCAAATGGTTTTGGTGACTGCTGCTTTATAATATAATTTTAGATCAGGTACAGCTAGGCCATCTTCATTTGATTTTTTTTTTTTTTTTTTTTTTTTAATTTTATTTTATTTAATAATAACTTTGTATTGACAGAATACATGCCAGGGTAATTTTTTACAACATTATCCCTTGCACTCGCTTATGTTTTGTTTTTTTTCCCCTCCCTCCCTCCACCCCCCCCCAGATGGCAAGCATTCCTATATATGTTAAATATGTTGCAGTATATCCTAGATATAATACATATTTGCAGAACCAAACAGTTCTCCTGTTGCTCAGGGAGAATTGGATTCAGAAGGTAAAAATAAAATAAAAAATGCAAATAGTTCACATTCATTTCCCAGTGTTCCTTCTTTGGGTGTAGCTGTTTCTGTCCATCATTTATCCATTGAAACTCAGTTAGGTCTCTTTGTCATAGAAATCCACTTCCATCAGAATACATCCTCATACAATATCGTTGTCGAAGTGTTTAATGATCTCCTGGTTCTGCTCATCTCACTTAGCATCAGTCCATGTAGGTCTCTCCAAGCCTCTCTGTATTCATCCTGTTGGTCATTTCTTACAGAACAATAATATTCCATAACATTCATATACCACACAATTTACCCAGCCATTCTCCAATTGATGGGCATCCATTCATTTTCCAGTTTCTAGCCACTACAAACAGGGCTGCTACAAACATTTTGGCACATATACGTCCCTTTCCCTTTTTTAGTATCTCTTTGGGGTATAAGCCCAATAGAAGCACTGCTGGATCAAAGGGTATGCACAGTTTGATAACTTTTTGGGCGTAATTCCAGATTGCTCTCCAGAATGGTTGGATTCGTTCACAACTCCACCAACAATGCATCAGTGTCCCCGTTTTCCCGCATCCCCTCCAATATTCATCATTATTTTTTCCTGTCATCTTAGCCAATCTGACAGGTGTGTAGTGATATCTCAGAGTTGTCTTAATTTGCATTTCTCTGATCAATAGTGATTTGGAACACTCTTTCATGTGAATGGTAATAGTTTCAATTTCATCATCTGAAAATTGTCTGTTCATATCCTTTGACCATTTATCAATTGGAGAATGGCTTGATTTTTTATAAATTTGAGTCACTTCTCTATATATTTTAAAAATGAGGCCTTTATCAGAACCTTTAATTGTAAAGATGTTTTCCCAGTTTGTTGCTTCCCTACTAATCTTGTTTGCATTCGTTCTGTTTGTACAAAGGCTTTTTAATTTGATATAATCAAAATTTTCTATTTTGTGATCAGTAATGGTTTTTCCCTTATGCTCTAATTTTTCTAGAGACCGGTAATGGTCTCTAGTTCATCTTTGGTCACAAATTTCTTTCTCCTCCACAAGTCTGAGAGATAAACTATCCTATGTTCCTCTAATTTATTTATAATCTCGTTCTTTATGCCTAGATCATGGACTCATTTTGATCTTATCTTGGTATATGGTGTTAAGTGTGGGTCCTTGCCTAATTTCTGCCATACTAATTTCCAATTATCCCAGCAGTTTTTATCAAATAATGAAATCTTATCCCAAAAGTTAGAATCTTTGAGTTTGTCAAACACTAGATTGCTATAGTTGACTATTCTGTCTTGTGAACCTAACCTTTTCCACTGATCCACTAATCTATTTCTTAGCCAATACCAAATGGTTTTGGTGACTGCTGCTTTATAATATAATTTTAGATCAGGTACAGCTAGGCCATCTTCATTTGATTTTTTTTTCATTAATTCCCTTGAGATTCTCTACTTTTTATTGTTCCATATGAATTTTGTTGTTATTTTTTCTAGATCAATAAAATATTTTCTTGGAAATCTGATTGGTATAGCACTAAATAAATAGATTAGTTTAGGGAGTATTGTCATCTTTATTATATTTGCTCGGCCTATCCAAGAGCACTTAATATTTTTCCAATTATTTAAGTCTGACTTTATTTGTGTGGAAACTTTTTTGTAATTTTGCTCAAATAATTCCTGACTTTCCTTTGGTAGGTAGATTCCCAAATATTTTATGCTATCAACAGTTATTTTGAATGGAATTTCTCTTTGTATTTCTTGCTCTTGGATTTTGTTGGTGGTGTATAAAAATGCTGAGGATTTATGGGGATTTATTTTGTAGCCAGCTACTTTGCTAAAATTATGAATTATTTCTAATAGCTTTTTAGTAGAATCTCTGGGGTTCTCTAGGTATACCATCATATCATCTGCAAAGAGTGATAGTTTGGTTTCCTCATTGCCTACTCTAATTCCTTTAATCTCTTTCTCGACTCTTATTGCAGAGGCTAGTGTTTCTAATACAATACTGAATAATAATGGTGATAGTGGGCAACCTTGCTTCACTCCAGATCTTATTGGGAAAGGTTCCAGTTTTTCCCCATTGCATATGATGCTTACTGAAGGTTTTAAATATATGCTCCTGACTATTTTAAGGAAAAGTCATTTTATTCCTATGCTCTCAAGTGTTTTTATTAGGAATGGCTGTTGGATTTTATCAAATGCTTTTTCTGCATCTATTGAGATGATCATATGGTTTGTGTTTGGTTGGTTATTGGTATAGCACTAAATAAATAGATTAGTTTAGGGAGTATTGTCATCTTTATTATGTTCGCTCGGCCAATCCAAGAGCACTTAATATTTTTCCAATTATTTAAGTCTGACTTTATTTGTGTGGAGACTTTTTTATAATTTTGCTCATATAATTCCTGACTTTCCTTTGGTAGATAGATTCCCAAATATTTTATGCTATCAACCGTTATTCTGAATGGAATTTCTCTTTGTATCTCTTGCTGTTGGGTTTTGTTGGTGATGTATAAAAATGCTGAGGATTTATGGGGATTTATTTTGTAGCCAGCTACTTTGCTAAAATTATGAATTATTTCCAATAGCTTTTTAGTAGAATCTCTGGGGTTCTCTAGGTATACCATCATATCATCTGCAAAGAGTGATAGTTTGGTTTCCTCATTGCCTACTCTAATTCCTTTAATTTCTTTCTCAACTCTTATTGCCGAGGCTAGTGTTTCTAATACGATATTAAATAATAATGGTGATAGTGGGCAACCTTGCTTCACTCCAGATCTTACTGGGAAAGGTTCCAGTTTTTCCCCATTGCATATGATGCTTACTGATGGTTTTAAATATATGCTCCTGACTATTTTAAGGAAAAGTCCATTTATTCCTATGCTCTCAAGTGTTTTTATTAGGAATGGATGTTGGATTTTATCAAATGCTTTTTCTGCATCTATTGAGATGATCATATGGTTTGTGTTTGGTTGGTTATTGATATAGTCAATTATGCTAATAGTTTTCCTAATATTGAACCAGCCCTGCATTCCTGGTATAAATCCTACTTGGTCATAGTGTATTATCCTGGTGATGATTTTCTGTAATCTTTTTGCTAATATTTTATTTAAGATTTTAGCATCAATATTCATTAGGGAGATTGGTCTATAATTTTCTTTCTCTGTTTTCAGCCTACCTGGTTTAGGTATCAGTACCATGTCTGTGTCATAAAAGGAGTTTGGTAGGACTCCTTCAATCCCTATTTTTTCAAATAGTTTATTTAGCATTGGAGTTAATTGATCTTTAAATGTTTGGTAGAATTCACATGTAAATCCATCTGGTCCTGGGGATTTTTTCTTAGGGAGTTGATTGATAGTTTGTTCTATTTCTTTTTCTGAGATGGGAGTGTTTAGGATATTTACTTCTTCCTCTGTTAGTTTAGGCAAGCTATATTTTTGGAGGTATTCTTCTATTTCATTTAAGTTGTCGAATTTATTGGCATAAAGTTGGGCAAAGTAACTCCTAATTATTGCTCTAATTTCCTCTTCGTTAGTGGCGAGTTCTCCCTTTTCATTTTTAAGACTAACAATTTGATTTTCCTCTTTCCTTTTTTAAATCAGATTTACTAAGGGTTTGTCTATTTTGTTGGTTTTTTCATAGAACCAACTCTTAGTTTTATTAATTAATTCAATAGTTTTTTTTTTTTTTTTTTACTTTCAATTTTATTGATCTCTCCTTTTATTTTTAGAATTTCAAGTTTAGTATTTGACTGGGGGTTTTTAATTTGTTCCTTTTCTAGCATTTTTAGTTGCAAACCCAATTCATTGACCTTCTTTTTCTCTATTTTATGCAAATAGGCTTCTAGAGATATGAAAATTCCCCTTATTGCCTCTTTGGCTGCATCCTATACATTTTGGTATGATATCTCATTATTATCGTTTTCTTGGGTGAAGTTATTAATTATGTCTATGATTTGCTGTTTCACCCAATCATTCTTTAGTATGAGATTATTTAGTTTCCAATTATTTTTTGGTCTACTTTCCCGTGGCTTTTTATTGAATATAATTTTCAATGCATCGTGGTCTGAAAAGGATGCATTCACTATTTCTGCCTTACTGCATTTGAGTTTGAGGTTTTCATGTCCTAATATATGGTCAATTTTTGTATAAGTTCCATGAACTGCTGAAAAGAAGGTTTACTCCTTTCTGTCCCCTTTACTTTTTCTCCAGAGATCTATCATGTCTAATTTTTCTAGTATTCTATTTATCTCTTTGACTTCTTTCTTATTTATTTTGAGGTTTGATTTATCTAATTCTGAGAGTGCAAGGTTGACATCTCCCACTATTATAGTTTTACTGTCTATTTCTTCTTGCAGCTCTCTTAATTTCTCTTTTAAGAATTTAGATGCTACACCACTTGGTGCATATATGTTTAATATAGATACTGCTTCATTATTCATTCTACCCTTTAGCAAGATATAGTGCCCTTCCTTATCTCTTTTGATTAGATCAATTTTTGCTTTAGCTTGATCTGAGATCAGGATGGCTATCCCCGCTTTTTTGACTTCACCTGAATCATAGTAGATTTTGCTCCAACCTTTTACCTTTAACCTGAATGTATCTGCCCGCTTCAGGTGTGTTTCCTGTAAACAACATATTGTAGGATTCTGGCTTTTAATCATTCTGCTAACCGCTTCCTCTTTATGGAGGAGTTTACCCCGTTCACATTTATGGTTAAAATGACCATTTCTGTATTACTTGCCATCTTGTTAATCCCGGTTTATGCTTTTCTCCCTTCTTACTCCCTTACCCCCCTTCCCAGTATTAAGCTTGTGAGCACCACTTGCTTCTCAAAGCCCTCCCTTTTTTAGTATCCCTCCCCCCCCTTAGAGTTCCTCCCCTTATCTTACCCCTTTCCCTCCCAGTTACCGTATTCCCTTCCACTTAGCTTATTCCTTCCCTCTTCACTTTTCCCTTCTCACTTTTCAATGAGGTGGGAGAAGTTTCACCATAGATTGAATATGTCTAAAATTTTTCTCTTAAAGCCAATTCTGAAAGCAGTAAAATACTCACTATATTCATCCCTCTCCATTCTTTCTCTCAGATATAATAGGTTTTCTTTGCCTCTTCATGAAATGTAGTACCCCCACTTTCCCCTTTTTCTGGTACAATGTCCTTTCCACATCTAGTTTCTAGAACAAGGTATATCTGTATTCTTTATACATTTTTATAGCCGAAATATAGTTCTCAAAATTAATCTTTACCTTTTTAGATTTCTCTTGAGTTCTGTACTTGTAGATCAAATTTTTTGTTAAGTTCTGGCTTTTTCATCAAAAATAGGTGAAATTCACTTACTTCGTTGAATGTCCATCTTCTTCCCTGGAAAAAGATGCTCAATCTCGCTGGGTAAATTATTTTTGGTTGCATCCCAAGTTCCTTAGCCTTTCGGAATATCATATTCCAGGCCCTTCGGTCCTTTAATGTGGATGCTGCCAGATCCTGGGTGATCCTTATTGTGGCTCCTTGATACTTGAATTGGGTTTTTCTAGCTGCTTGAAGTATTTTTTCCTTCGTCTGAGGGTTCTGGCATTTGGCCACTATATTCCTTGGTGTTTTGATTTTAGGATCCCTTTCAGTAGGGGATCGATGAATTCTTTCAATGTCTATTTTACCCTCTGTTTCTAAGACTTCTGGGCAGTTCTCTTTGATAATTTCCTGGAAAATAGTGTCCAGGCTCTTTTTTTCATCATACTTTTCTGGAAGTCCGATGATTCTCAGGTTGTCTCTCCTGGATCTGTTTTCCAGGTCTGTTGTCTTCCCCAAAAGGTATTTCACATTATTTTCCATTGTTTGATTTTTTTGGATTTGCTTGACTGATTCTTCTTATCTCCTCGAGTCATTCAATTCCAATTGTTCGACCCTGATTTTCAGTGAAGTATTTTCTTCACTCACTTTTTTAAGATCTTTTTCTAATTGTCCAATTGAGTTCTTTTGTTCTGTGGAATTTTTTTCCATTTCGCCAATTTTGTTTTCCAGTTCACCAATCCTGTTTTTCAAGGATTTGGTTTCTTTATCCACTCTCTCTTTAACTGACTTCTCCAGGCTCTTTTGCCAAGCCTCCCTCTCCTTTTCCCAAGCCTCCCTCTCCTTTTGCCAAGCCTCCCTCTCCTTTTCCCATTTTTCTTCTAGCTCCCTTGTGAGAGCCTTTTTAATTCCCTCCATGAGATTCATCTGTGCTGAGGAACATATGATCTCCTCCTTTGGGGATTCACCTGGGGACTGTTTGTTTTTAGTCTCCTCAGGATTTGGAGTCTGCTCTTTATCTGTATAGAAGCTGTCAAGGGTTAAAGTCTTTTTCAGTTTCTTGCTCATTCTGTCTAATAATCAAAGACAAACTATCAAAGAAACAGAAGAAAAAAACCCTTGAATGGAGGCTGCTTTCTTTGGGGGAGGGGCAGGGTAGCCGTGAGGCACGGGTCCTACTGTGCTGCGCCTGCGCTCTGAGATCCGAGAGGGTGCTGAGACACTGTGGGGTAGGAGTGGCCAGGTCCCGAGAGACTCCAGCTGTTTGGGGTTGTATTCTTCACCCTCAGTGTTTTTAGCTTCTCTGCTGGGCTGCTGACTTCTGCTGGAGCAAAGTATCTAATCCTGTAGCAAAGCTCTCCCCGCAGAGACGGCTATGATCATGCCCCACCCCCTCTCCGCTCTGCTCGGCTCTGAGCCGCCTTCCGTGCTCTCGCTGCCACTGCTGCCCACGGCTTGCTTCCTATCTAATAACCGTCCCCGCCCTCGGGCAAAAACAGACCTTTCTTGAGGAGTCTCAAGGATGGTTTCTCTTGGTAACTAATTGTATGGTTTTTTTCAGTTGAGCATTAATTCAGAGGCATGAAATTAAATGGATAGTGAGAGAAAAACATGGAGGTTACACAGCAGTGTGCCTCCTCTCCGCCATCTTAGATCAATTCTTGATTTTTCTTTAGAAATTAAATTATTTTATTGAAAAGACTGTTACACTTTTTTTTCTTTATAACCCCAGTATGTAAGAGTAATTTTATTTTTTTTTTTTTTTTTTTTTTTTTTTTTTTAATAAATTTTATTTTATTTAATAATAACTTCGCATTGACAGAATCCATGCCAGGATAATTTCTACACGACATTATCCCTTGCAATCACTTATGTTTCGTTTTTTCCCCTCCCTCCCTCCTCCCCCCCCCCCCAGGATGGCAAGCAGTCCTATATATGCTAAACATGTTGCAGTATATCCTAGATACAATACATATTTGCAGAACCAAACAGTTCTCTTGTTGCACAGGAGAATTGGATTCAGAAGGTAAAAATAACTCGGGAAGAAAATCAAAATTGCAAATAGTTCACATTCATTTCCCAGTATTCCTTCTTTGGGTGTAGCTGTTTCTGTCCATCATTTCTCCAATGAAACTCAGTTAAGTCTCTTTGTCAGAGAAATCCACTTCCATCAGAATACATCCTCATACAATATCGTTGTCGAAGTGTATAATGATCTCCTGGTTCTGCTCATCTCACTTAGCATCAGTCCATGTAGGTCTCTGTAAGAGTAATTTTAGCCATATATATATATTTCTTTTTTTATTTGTACACACATTGTTTTGTTTTATGAATCATGTTGGGAGAGAAAAATCAGAGCAAAAGGGTAAAAGATAAAAAGAAAAAAAAAAAACATAGCATGTGTTGATTTACATTTAGTCTCCTTAGTTCCTTTTTTTTTTTTTTTTTTTTTAGTACAGATGGCATTTTCTGTCCAAAAATATAGTGGAATGGCTTTAAATCACCAAACCATTGAAAAGAATTTTCATAGTTGATCATCACACATTCTTGCTGTTATTGTATATGACGTGTTCCTGGTTCTGCTTCATTATCTCAGCATCAGTTCATGTAAATCTTTCCAGACCTTTCTATACTCAGCTTGTTCATCATCTTTTATAGAACCATAATATTCCAATATCTTCATATATGAACTTAGCTCAGTAATTTCCCAATTGATGGGAATCCACTCCTTTTACAATTCTTTGCTGTCACAAAAAGAGTTGTTCAAACTTTTTTGCACATGTGGATCTTTTCCCCTCCTTTATGATTTCCTTGGGATACAAACCCAGTAATGGCACTGGTGAGTCAAAGAGTATGCAAAGTTTGAAAACCTTTTAGGCATAGTTCCAGATTGCTGTCCAGATTGGTTGGATCATTTCACAACTCCACCTTCAATGTATTAGTGTCCCATTTTTCCCATATACCTTCCAATATTTATCATTATTCACTCCTGTCTTCATAGTCAATCTGAGGGGTAAGAGATAGAACCTTAGCGTTGTATTAATTTGCATTTCTCTAATCAGTAGTGATTTAGAGCATTTTTTCATATAACTATAAATGATTAATTTCATCATCAGAAAATTCTCTTTTCATATCCTTTGGCCATTTATCAATTAGGGAATGATGTGTATTCTAATAAATTTGATACATTTCTTTATATATTTTAGAAATAAGACCTTTATCAGAAATACTAGCTGTAAAGTTTTCTCCCAGTTTTGTACTTCTTTTTTAATCTTGTTTCTATTGGTTTTGTTTGTGCACAAAGTCTTCAATGTAATCAAAGTTGTCTGTTTTGCTTTTCACAACATTCTATAATTCTTCTTTGGTCATAAATCCCACCCTTCTCCAAAGATCTGATATATAAATTATCCCTTGTTTTCCTAATTTGTTTATGGTAGCATCTTTATGTCCCCCCCCCAAAAAAAAAAAAAAAACTTATGCATTTTTAATTTATTTTGGCATAGGATGTGAAATGTAGGTCAATGCTGAGTTTCTGGCATATTATTTTCCAGTTTTCCCAGCATTTTTTTTTTTCAAATAATAAGTTCTTATTACAGAAGCTGGATTCTTAGGGTTTATCAAATACTCGATTGCTGTAGGACTTGCTCATTATGTCATGTGTATCTAATCTATTCCATGGATGCACTATTTGATTTCTTAGCCAGCAGCAAATAGTTTTAATGACTGCTGCTTTATAATATAGTTTTAGATTTGGTACTGTTAAGCCATTGTCCTTTGTAACTTTTTTAAATTTATTTCCTTGATATTCTTGACCTTTTGTTCTTTTAGATGAATTTTTGTAATTATTTTTTCTAATTGTATAAAATAATGTTTTGACAGTTTGATTAGTATGACACTGAACAAGTAGGCCACAATTTAAATAAAATTGTCATTTTTATTATATTAGTTTGATCTAGCCATGAACAATTGAAATTTTTTCCAGTTGTTTAGATCTAATTTTGTTTGTGTGAAAAGCATTTTGTAATTATTTTGTAACTATTTCCATATATTTCTTACGTTTGTCTTAACAACTAGGCCCCCAAGTATTTCATTTTGTCTATGTAATTTTAAATGGAATTTTTCTTTTGACCACTTTGTGATGGGTTTTGTCAATAATACATAGGAAAGCAAATGATTTGTATGGGTTTATTTTACATTCTTGCAACTTTGCTAAAAATGTGAATTGTTTGCAGTAGGTTGTTGGATGATTTTCTAGGATTTTCTAAATATATCATCATTTCATCTTCAAAGAGTGATATTTTATTTCCTTATTGCCTATTCTAATTCTTTTAATCTATTTTTTTCTTATTGCTGAAGCCAATATTTTTAGTACAATATTGAATAATAGTGGTGATAATAGGCATCATTGGTTCATTCCTAATCTTCCTGGGAATGTGTCATTTTTGTCTCTGTTACAAAGAATGCTTACTGTAGGTTTTTGATAGATACTGCTTATTATTTTAAGGAAAACTCCATTTAACTTTATGCTCTCTAGTGTTTATAATAAGAATAGATACTGTATTTTATCAAAAGCTTTTTCTGCATCTATTGAGATTATTATATGATTTCTGTTGGTTTTGTAATTGATATGGTTAATTGTCGTATTAGTTTCCCTGATATTGAACCAGTCGTGCATTTCTTGTATAAACACTACTACTTGATCATAGCATATTAGCCTGCTGACAAGTTGCTGTAATCTCTCTGCTAATATTTTATTTTAAAAATTTGCATCAATATTCATTAGGAAGAGTATTGTGTAATTTTCTTTCTCTATTTTGGTTCTTCTTGGTTTGAATATCAGTGCCTACATTGGCAGTACTCTTTACCTATTTTCCAAATAATTTAAATAATATTAAATTAATTGTTATTTTTTCAATGAATTGGTAACTTTTTCATAACTATTTTGTAAGGAGTTATATGCTCTTCCCATTTAATCAAATCTATTTTTAAGGAGTTTTCTTCAAATAATTTCTGTTTTTTCTTTTCCATATCTTTTGCAAAGATCTCATTTTCTTTCCCCATTTTTCTTCTCACTCTCTTTTAAGATCCTTTTTGAGATCTTCCAAAAAAGCCTTATGAAATGGGCACCAGTTCATATCTCCCTTTAGAGCTTCATCTGGAGTTGATTTGTCTTTAAGGATCACATGGTTTGAGGCCTATTCTCCATAAAAGTTGTTTATGATCAGGGTTCTTTTTACTTTTTTGCTAATTTCTGAGGGGATTGAGGTCTGCTCTTAAATCAAAGATGTGACAGCCTCTTTAGCCCTGGGCCAGTGTTTCTGACTGACTTCTGGTGCTGGGTCCAGTTCCCAAGTTCTTCTGTAGCTCAATGGCGTACAATTTGCCTTTTGTACTTACTTTTGGGTATTTTACAGTAAATCTGCTAACCTCCAGCTTGCAACCAGAACAGAGGAGCCTAAGAGCCTTACAGAAAATCCCCTGGTGCTTGAGCAATAATTAAGAACTATTTTTCCCAAGTGTATAGCAATAAATCTAATAATGTATGTGAAATTGATGAATACTTAAAAATATATAGATTGCCCAGCTTAATAGAAGGGTAATTAAATTATTAAATCATCCCATTTTAGAAAAAAGACATTAACCAAACTCTTAATCAACTACCTAAGAAAAAAATCTCCAAGGCTAGATGGATTTACAAATAAATTTTATTAATCATTTAAAGAAAAAGGCATTACCAGTTCTATGCAGACTGTTTGGAAAAATAGGATAAGAAGAAATGCTATCAAATTATTTTTATGACAGAGATATGGTGCTAATACCTAAACCAGGCAAGGTCAAAACAGAGAAAGAAAATTATAGACCAATTTCCCTAAAGAATATTGATGCAAAAATTTTAAATGAATTATTAGCAAAGAGATTACACAAAGTAATCAATATGATAAACCATGACCAAGTTGGATTTAGATCAGGAATGCAGGGCTTGTTCAGGTCAGGAAAACTATTATCATAATTAACTATATCAATAACCAGATTAAAAGAAATAATATGATTATCTGAATAGATGCAAAAAATTATTTGATAAAATATATCACCTATTCCTATTTAAAACACTAGAAAACATAAAAAGGGATTTTTTTCTTAAAATGATCAGTAACATTTTTTAAAACCACATTTAAAACCATATTGAAAACCATCATATGAAATGGGGAAAAACAATAAACCCTCCCAATAAGATCAAGGGTTAAACAAGGTTGCACATTATTACCATTGCTATGTGAAATTGTATTAGAAATGTTTTTTAAAAACATTTACTTTAGCAGTAAGGGAAGAAAAAAAGAAATTGAAGAAATCAGAATAGTCAATGAGGAAACCAAATTATCACTCTTTGCAGATAACATGATGTATACTTAGAGAATCCTGGAGAATCAACTAAAAAAAAAAAAAACTATTAGAAACAATTAACAACTTGAGCAAAGTTGCAGGATACAAAATAAATTCAAATAAATCATCCCTATATGTTACCAATCAAATCCAGCAACAAGAGATAAAAAGATAAATTCTATTTAAAATGCCTGTAGGTAATAAATATTTGGGTGTCTACCTGCCAAGACAAAGTCAGGAATTATATGAACATAATTACAAAACGCTTTCTACAAACAAAATATCAGATCTGAACAATTGGAAGAATATGAAGTGTTCATAGACAGACTGAGCTGATATTATAAAAATGACAATTCTTCCTAAATTAATCTACTTGTTCAGTGACAAATCAATCAAACTGATAATAAATTACTTTACAAAGCTAGTAAATATAATAATAAAATTCATCCAGAAGAACAAAAGCTCAAAAATTTTAAAGGAATTAATGAAAAAAATGCAAATGAAGGTGGCCTAGCTATGCCAGATGTAAAACTGTATTGTAAAACAGTGGTTATCAAAACCATTTGATATTGGCTAAGAAATAGAATAGTTGATCAGTGAAATAGGTTAGGTTCACAAAACACAATAATCAATGACTATAGTAATTTAGAGTTTGATAAAAACAAAGACCCCAATTTCTGGGATAAGAAATCACTATTTGACAACAATTGCTGAGAACATTGCAAAATATGATAGAAACTAGGTATTAACCAACATCTAACCTATTAAACCAAGATAAGGTAGAAATGTGTTCATTATTTAGACTTAAAGAATGATACCATCAGGATATTAGAAGAAGAAAGGATAGTCTATCTCTCAGATCTATGGATAAAGAAAGAATTTGTGACCAATGAATTAGAATATATTATGAAATGTAAAAGAGATAGATTTGATTATGTTAAAAAAAAAAAAAAAACTTTTGTACAAACTAAACCAATGCACACAAGATTATAAGTGAATCAGAAAACTGGGGGACATTTTCTTACAAACAAGAGTTCTGATAAAGGCCTCATTTCTAAAATAAGTAGAGAATTTATAACAGTACAAACTATTCTCAAAATTGATAAATGTTCAGAGAATATGAACAGAAAATTTTCAGATGAAAAAATTAAAAGCATTTCTAGTCATATGAAAATTTACTCTAAATCACTTTTGACAAATAAATGCTAATTAAGATAAATGAAAGACCACTACTCATCTATTAGATTGGCTAAGATGACAGGTAAACAATGATAAATATTGGAGGGGATATGGGAAAATTAGTACACTATTACATTGCTGGTAACATTATGAAATTATCTAATCATTCTTGAAAAGAAATATAAAACTATGCTCAAAGGGCTATAAACTGTACATATCTTTGATCCAGCAACGTTTCTACTGGCCTTGTATCCCAAAGAGATCATAAAAACAGAAAAGGATCCACATGTGCAAAAATGTTTGTAGTAGCTCTTTTTGTAATGGAAAGAAACTGGAAACTGAATGGATGCCATCAGTTGGAGAATGGCTGAATTAGTTATGATATATGAATATTATGGAATCTTATTGTTTTATAAGAAATGATCAGCTGGATGATTTCAGAAAGGCCTGGAGAGACTTACTTGAACTGATGCTAAGTGAAGTGGATAGGACCAAGAAAACATTGTACACAGTGACACCAAATTATATGATGAACAATTCTAATGGATATGATTGTTTTCCAAAATAAGGTTATTCAAGCCAGTTCCAAAGGACTTATGAGGGAGAGAGTCATTTGCATCCAGAGGGAGGATTGTGGGGACTGAATGTGAATCACAACATAGTGTTTTTACATGTTTTATTAAGTTACTTGCTTTTTGTTTTCTTTCTCATTTTTTTTCCTTTTTCATCTGATTTTTCTTGTGCAACATGATAATTATGGAACTATGTGTACAGAAATTGCACATGTTTAACATATATTGGATAACTTGCTGTTTTGGGCTAAAGTTCAAGGGAAAGGAAGGAGAAAATATTTGGAACAAAGGGTTTTGTAAGGATGAATGTTGAAAACTTTATTCATATATTTTGAAAATAAAAAGCTATTATTTTAAAAAATCAAAGATAGAACTTTGAGTTCTCTCTTTACTCTGCTTAAGGAAGTTGCATTCTATAGTTACTTATTAAATAATTATCATACAAAAGACACTGTACTAGCTATCCAACATAAAAGAAATTATTAGCGCACTCACCTCTGAGAGTTTATTTTCTGTTGAGAATATATGGTATGTACATAAATAAGTATAATACAACATATCATATAATGTGATTAAAGGAGATGTCCAAAGCTGATACAGAAAAATATGAGGAAGCAAAAGTCAGGATCTTGCCACTTAAGCATTTATAGAAATAGAGAGGTCCTTCACTTCACTAAGTGGCAGGCTCCTTGACATGAAAGAAGGCTTTCAGACTGTGCAGACAGTGATAATTGAACTTCATGTAAAGATTATTAAATTTAAATATTATGCCCAGTTCTTGCTAAAACACTCAGACATCATGAGAAAATATGAATGTGAATACCATTTTCACTCAACCCTATAGGTTGGAGAGAACACCTTTGGCAAAACCTAAACATTGAAGTCACTTTATTCCAGCCTGACAAAATATCTCTATTCAGTTTTCCTCCACCAGTCTTTTTTGGATCAAATCTGTTTCACCCAAGAGTCTATTATTAAATTTGAGAATTAACAGCAGCAATGTCTATATGTCAATTGAATGACACATTTAAAGCACATTACTAACTCTATACAAACTACAATAATTTTCTGGAGATCATATTTTTCTAGAGTCATTGAGAAAATGCAGTACTTTCACTATATCACAGGATGGGGAGTGATTTTGGAAGAATTTTTTTGTAAAACTTCATTGGGAAAAAAATGAAGGTTTTTCATTGTTTGGATATTTTGTTTTTGTTAAACTTTTAAAGGATTTTTGTTTGATTATATTATTTTGGGTGTGTATCTGAAGAATAAACATCTATGGGGTTCAAAATTACAGTCTTCAAATGTCTGAAAGACTATATTTTGGAAGAATAGTTAGACCTAGGATAATAGGATTTAGTGCTTCAGTGGATTTTGTGGTTTGTATAGTCCAACAACATTTCTAAAGGTAAGGAAACTCAGGATTCTTGTAAGTAATTTGACTTGCCTGAGATTGAATAAGGCATGAATAACAGGTAGTATCAAATGCCAAATTCTGACTAAATCCTGTATTCTTTCCACTATCACACTTTTATACCTAGTTCTGCAAGCCATACTCAGAAACATTCAATGAAAATTATAGGGAATCCTATTTTAACAAATAAAAATACTCACTTCTAAAATATTAAGCTTTTCCAAAAATACAAGTAGTGAGATAAAAGCAATAACAAATGCTGAAACTAGTAAGAGTGTTCTGAAGTTTATTTCTAAATGTTTTTGGAGGTAAGATCAAAAGGCCTCTATTAGCGCATTCAATTCTGAGAATCTGTGATTTTGTGATTCTTTCAGTATCTGATTCATTGACCTTGAATGTCCTTCTTACCTCTAAGATTCCACAATCCTAGTCAACTGAAAAATTCAATTACCTCCTAATAATTCATTGCAAGAAATGTGTCCATCCTTCCAAGTATGAAAAATTTGTAGTGGAATACAAATGTTGGTGGGTATGTTATTTTCATTCTCTGGAATTTCTCTATTATCTTCTCTTTTTTAGTGAGGGAAGATTTGACCTTTGCTTAAAAGAAGTTTGTGAATACTAGATGGAGAGTCTAGATGGATTTTACCCTTTGATAGTTATGATATGTCTGACTCCATCTCTGAATTTTTTAAACATTCTATCCTCTTGACTCTTAGAGGAAAATAATTTTAGAGTTCAATCCCTAAAAAATGATCCAGCCAGGAGTTTTTGCATCATCCTAGCATAGTATGTTTTTCAGCAAGAGGGAAAACTATTTGTCCAGTGTTGTGCTACTGGGAGCTATTGGAATACATGGAAACTACCTGACAGTGGCTGCTGGAGATCCAATCCAGACTTGAAAAACGGATCTCCTCTTGTGAGAAGATGATACAAGGAGACTGAGAGGCAGTTGCTGTTCTCTGATCTCTCTGACTGAGGATCTGTTGTGTTGTCTGACCTCTCTCCTCTTCCCTCTGCCTCCAATTTATCTCATTCCCAGTCTAAAATACCTGTGTCAGCAAAGGCTACCTTGCAACTCCTTCAGATATTATGATTCACAGCTGTGGAGGCTCTTGGAGAATTAACCTGTTCCTTAACAGTCTAGCTCCATAACAGTAGTCCTACTCCAACAAATCAGGGATTCTATAGTCATCTTTGCTATAAATCATTATCATTTTCTCAAACATTGTAAATCAAAATATCAAATTTTATTGAACACATTGTTTTAAATATGATAAGGAAAGTAATATAATTTAAATTTCTATGTCTGTAATAACACATATATGTTACATTTTATTGTCACATCAATGGGGATCATCAAAAGTTATTCACATTTGCATGTGTGTGCACATACATGTACACACACATATTCATTTTCAAGTCTGTTGTACTGATGTATTTCCTTCAGTCCCTAATTCTGTACAAGAAAATATTTTTTTTAAATCATCATCACTAGATAATAAATTTTGAGATCTACATCTACAGATATAATTTTTAAAATATGTAGAGGTGACTTAAATTTATAAAAAATTCAAGGCATTCTCCAAGTGATAAATGGTCAAAAGATATGAACAGTCATTTTTCAGATGAAAAAATTGAAACCATTTCTAGTCATATGAAAAGGTGCTGTAAATCACTGTTGATCAGAGAAATGCAAATTAAGATAACTCTGAGGTACCACTATATACCTCTTTGTTAGCTGAGCTGACAGGAAAACATTATCACTAATGTTGACATGGATGTGGGAAAATAGAATTGGTGAAATGGGGAAAAAAATGAACAAAACAACTTCTTTAAAAATACAATTGGCCAAATGCGAAAGAAGGCAAAAAATGAAGAAAATAATTCACTAATAATTAGAATTGAACATATGGAAGTAAATGGCTCAATGAAACATCAAAAATCAGTCAAATAACTAATATATTGTTGGTGAAATTGTGAACTGATTCAATCATTGCAGAGAGTAATTTGGAACTATGCCCAAAAAGCTAGCAAACTGTGCATATCCTTTGATCCAGCAATGGCTCTCCTGTATCCCAGAAAGATCATAACGGAGGAAAGTGAATCACACATGCAAAAAATGTTTGTGGCAGCCCTTTTTGTAGTGGCAAGAAACTGAAAACTCAGTGAATGCCCATCAGTTGGAGAATGGCTGAATAAGTTATGATATATGGATGTTATGACAAATTATTGTTCTGTAAGAAATGATCAGCTAGATGATTTCAGAGAGGCCTGGAGAGGCTTACATGAGCTGATGAAAATGAAGTAAGTAGAATGAGAAGATCATTGTACACAGCAAAAGTAAGATGACATGATCTGTTCTAATGAAAGTGCTATCATCATCGAATCATCAATGAGATGATTCAGGCCAGTTCCAATGCTACTGTGATAGTAAGAGCCATCTTCACCCAGAAACAGGACTGTGGGAACTGAGAGTGGATTACAACATAGCATTTTCACTCTTTTTGTTGTGATTTGCTTGAATTTTATTTTCTTTCTCATTTTTCCCCTTTTTGACCTGATTTTGCTTGTGCAGCAAAATAATTGTATAAATATGTATGCCTATATTGGATTTAAAATATATTTTTGAATTAAGATTATAATACTCTGTCCTGCTTTCACAAAGCCAATGGATCGTCAGACTAGCTGTGAGACTTCCACTGAGGCTATAGAAGGCCAATAGTGAGCCAGAACCCCAGCATAATAGGACTTACCAGGCCCACCTAGCAGCAGGGGTAAAGTATACAGCACTACTAGCCCCAGGGCAGTGAGAAACCCTGTCATTTTGTAGAAGAAGATTAGAACAATCTCCCATGTGCCCTTAGAAGCAGAATTCAACCCTCAAAAAAATAAGCAAAAAAGCAAAAAGAGCTCTGACCATAGATAGCTGTTATAGAGACAAGAAAGAACAGACCCCAAACTTGAGGACATTGAAGCAAAATGTCTACAGATGAAGACTCAAAGAGGGATACGAATGAAACAGAGCCTCTTGAAAGAATTCAAAAAGGATTTCAAAAGAGTTACAAGGAAAATAGGAAAAGAAAGTGAGAACTTTGTCAGGGAATTTGGAAAAGGAAACACAGGAATTAACTGAAAAAAGAAACAACTTGAAAAATACATTTGGAGAAATGGGGGAAATATATACTGAAAAACACAACTTTTTTTTTTTTTAAATAGATTTGCTGAAATGGAAAAAAGAAAACAACTCCTTTAAAAATAGAATTGGTGAAATGGAAAAAAACATGAACAAAACAACTTCTTTAAAAATACAATTGGCCAAATGCAAAAGAAGGCAAAAAATGAAGAAAATAATTCGCTAATAATTAAAATTGAACACATGGAAGTAAATGGCTCAATGAAACATCAAAAATCAGTCAAATAAAACCAAAATAAAAGGGAAAAAAATAGAAGAAAATGTAAAATATATCATTGGAAAAACAATTGATTTGAAAAATAGATCCAGGAGAGATGATCTAAGAATTATTAAACTACCTGAAAACCATGAAGAATAAAAAAGAACCCAGAAAACAACTTTCAAGAAATCATAAAAAACTTTATTGTATAATACAATAAATGTGGAAATAGTTTTATAAGAGTTGTAAGAGTATAAACCTATGTGGATTCATTGCAGTCTAAGGGAATGGGAGGGAAGCAAGGGAGAAAAAATTTGGATCACAACATTATGTGCTAATTAACTGTGATGGATTTGGCTCTTTTCAACAATGAGGAGATTCAGACTAATTCCAATTGACTTGTGCTGCAGAGAGCCATCTGCACTTAGAAAGAGGCCTATGGGGACTGAATGTGGCTTACAATATAGTGTTTTAACTTTTGTTGTTGTTGTTGTTTACTTGGTTTTATCTTTCTCACTTTCTCCCCTTTTGGTCTGATTTTTCTTGTGCAGCATGATAAATGTGGAAATATGTTCAGAATAATTGCTCTTGTTTAACATAAATTAGATTACTTGCTGTCTAGGAGAGGAGGGTAGTGGGGAGGGAAAGAGATAAATTTGGAATAAAAGCTTTTGCAATTGTAAATGTTGATAATTATGTTTGCCTGTATTTTGAAAAATAAAATATGAATATTTTTTAAAACATTTGATAGAAGTCATTTGTGACTATTTCTGGGCCTCTCATTTTAGATTGACATATCAATAAATATTTACTTATGAGTTTTATACACATATATGTGTAATCCACTTATATTTTATTAATTTTCAATGTATATTTTTACAAATAATCTTGAATTTCTTTGCTATTAAACTTATTAACAGAATGTGAATGCTGAAATATAGCTATCTATGTCTATAAATATGTCTATTATTTGTATGTATGTCTATATCTGAAATATATTGTCCTTCTTCAGGTCTGTCTGGTTATTTTTATTTTAACAAACTGTCTATCTTTTCAGTGAGATTAATTGTCCATCAATTTCATTTTTTCTCGGATTTGTTTATTTTTAAAATTAATTTTCAACTATCAGCCTCTACTCAGATCATAGTTCTTTCCCTTTTCTATTCTGTTTCTTTGTCCTTTTTAATATTTTACAGGACCGATTAAATTATGAAGTCTCTATTATTGAGTGACATCAAGATTTTGGAGCTAGTTTGTGAGTCAATATTAACTCTTACCAAAATGGCACCTTTGGGGAAAAGAGCCAGATAGCAAAGAAAAGGTTTTTAGTATAAATGACTTCCATCTCTCTCATAACCTCAGATTCTATAACATATAGGAACAAGCTTAGATTTTGCTATTCATTAATACTGTCAGCGACTCAAATGATGTGCATCTAATGCAAAGGGAAATTGCTTGCATAAATATTCAAACATGTTTCATATTTAGGGTAGTTTTAATTCTCAGAAGGTTTTTATGTTGTGTAAGTAATACCAGAATATCAGAGGATATTGGTTAAATAGCCCCAAAAAATTTTCATTCTGAATTGTTCCAAAAAATAGTGTTACTTTGTGTGCTAAATGGAATCAGGAGAGAAAGAAAGAGTAAATATGGTTTATTTATGTGTTGTTGTGATTCTTCCATTTATTATCTTCACTTTTTTATTAGCTTGGTTCAGTCTTTTGTAGTTTCTGGAATTTCTGTGGAATGAAATGAAAAAAAAAATTTTTTCCTAAAAATTATCAATATAATTTTGAATATTTATGAGCAATCAAGTTACCTTTTACAAAAATATATATTTAATACTTAAGATTAAAGTGATTTATTAAAAAGTAAACTTTATATGGGAGCCCTCCAAAAAAGAGTGATATATTAAGTGATACTCCCTAAGATTGGATTGAATCAATTCACGTAAGTGCATGATTTGAGGAGACTGAACCTTACTACTATGTCAATATCAATTCTGTGAATTAAGAAATATATATTTTTCTTTTTCTTTCCTTTTTTTTTGTTTTCAATTGTACTAGTAGGCTTTCTGGATCATGGTTCCCTCAATACTTACTTATTTTAAAAAATATATACATATATAAAATTTCTTTCTTTAATATTTGACCATTATTTAAATTTATAATTTTCCTTCTCTCTTCTTCCCAATCCTTACCTGTTTTAAGAAAGCAAGTAATTTGATATCAGTTATAAATGTAAAATCATACAAAATTTATCTCCATATTATCCATGTTGCAAAGAAAAACAAGGACTTATTGAGAAAGCCCAATCATAGCTCAGTTTTTAATGCTGTGCAACTATTTTGGAAGGCAATTATGTGGTACAATGGATAAGAGTACTGGACTTGGACTTGGAAGGACCTGAATAACTTTTTAATTCTGCACTAGTAGTAATAGTTATTTACATCAGCTAGGACAAATTATTCTTACTATGAATTCCCTCATCTGTAAAAGGAATCTTTTATCTACTAGTCAGAAATTTTTAGTGTAGACTCAATTTCATTCAGATGCTATAATATGTGGGAACAAGAAGCTTGGATTTTATATTCACCATTCAGATAGTGGACATCTAATATGAATGCGGATTGGCTGCATGGAATATTCAAGCATGTTTTACATTTAGGGCAATTTAAACTTTATTTTGCCTTCAGAGTTTATCAGTTCTCTCTCTGGAGGTGGTTAGCATTATTGCTGCTGTTGTTTTTGTTGTTGTTATTTAGTTCCTTTGGAACTGAATTGAATCACTGACTCAGAGTAGCTAAGTCTTTCAGTTTATCATTCTTCCAAAATTGCTATTGCTGTGAACAGTGTTCTTCTGGTTCTGCTCACTTCACTTTTTACCAGATCATATAAATCTTCCAAGTTTTTCTGCACAATAATATCTTATCATAATGATATACCACAACTTGTTCAGCCATTTCACAATTTATGGCTTCCCTTTGATTTCTAATTCTTTGCCTCTACCAAAAAAAAAAAAAAAGTATCTATAAACATTTTTGTTCATATTGGACTTTTCCCTGTTTCTTTGACATCTTTGGGATATAAACGTATTGATGGTATTACAGGATCAAAGAATATATGTAATTATATAACTCTTTGGGATTATAATATTCCAAATTACTCCCCAGAACAGTTGGATCTGTTTACAATTTCAACAACAGTGCATTAGTGTCCCAAATATTCTGACGCCCCACTGACATGTCATTTTTCTTTTCTGTTATATTAGCCAATCTGATAGGATTGAGGTGTTATATCAGAATTGTTTTAATAATAATTTCTCTAATCAATAGTGAGTTTTTATTTCTCTTGAAAATGTCTGTCCATACCCTCTAACTATTTTTGGATTAGAGAATTTATTCTTATAAATTTCTATTGGTTCTCTCTATGATTTATGATGCTTACTTCAAAGAAAACGGTTGTAATTTTTTTTTCCATTTCCTGCCCTTCTAATTTTTTACTGTATTCATTTATGCAAAAGCTGTTTAATTTAATATAAAAAAATCCATTTTGCTTCCTGCTATGTTCTTCACCACTTATTTCATCATATTTTCCCCTTATCTATATATCTGACAGACAATCTAGTTCCTTTTTCTCTAATTTGCTTATAATATTTTCTTGTGTTTCTAAATCTTATACCCATTTTGACCTTATCTTGGTATGCAATCGTAGATATTGGTCTATATCTAATTTCAGGCAAATTGCATTCTAGTTTTACTATTTTGTCAAATAATGAATTTGTATATAAAACCTTTGCATCTTTGGGTTTATCAAACACAATATTATTGTTTACTATTGTATTTTTAATTTATATTAATCATTTACTACAATATATTGTGTATCCAATCTATTCTACTGAGCTATCACTTTTTTCCTTAGACGGTATCTAATTTTTTTTTTTTGATTATCACTTTAAAATGCAGTTTGAGATATGGTGCTGCTGGATTATCTTCCTTCACTATTTTTCTTTTTCTTCAATTCCCTAGATAAACTTGACCTTGTATTTCTCTGAATGAATTTTGTTTGATTGGTTTTTTTAGTTGTATAAGATAAAATAACTTTGGCATTTAATAAGCAAATTAATTTAAATAGAAGTGTCATTCTTATCATAGTGGCTTAGCCTAACCACAAGAAATTATACCTTCTCCATTTTTTTTAGACTGACTTTATCTGTATTGACAAATACGCATTTTAATTGGCATTTTAAAAAATTGAATTCTTAAATGACATTCATTTATTTCCTGGATTTAATTTGGCAGCTGATCTTCCAAGTATTTATATTGTTTACAATTATTTTAAATGTAATTTCTCTTTCTATTTTTTCCCTGTGGGACTTTGTTAATAATATATAGAAATGCAGTTTTATTTTATGTCCTGCAACTTTGCTGAAGTTGGAGATTTGTTCAACTAATTTGCATAATTCAATATTATAATCCAATTTTTTTTAGTTCATTCCCTAAGCTTCTCTAAATATAACATCATATTATCTGCAGTGTGATATCCTTGTTGCTCTTTTTCTTCTCTTCTTGCTATAGCCAGATTTTCTAGTACAATATTGAATAATAATTATGACAATAGACATTCTTGAATCACCCTTGATTTTATGATGAAAGCTCTAGCTTTTCTGCATTACAAATAACTTTTGCTGATAGTTATATATATAGTTTTATAAATACATACATATATATGTACATATGTGTATGTATATATATATTCATATATATAGTATTTATTTATATTCATTTATTTATCTATTTATTTATTGCTAAGGCAATTGGGGTTAAGTGACTTGCCCAGGGTCACATAGCTAGGAAGTGTTAAGTGTCTGAGGCCAGATTTGAACTCAGATCTTTCTGATTTCAGGGCAAGCTCTATTCACTGTACCACTTAGCTGCCCCTATCATTGATTATTTTAAAGAAACATTCATTTATTGCTAAGCTTTCTTTATTAAAATATGATTCATCCATATAGGGTCATTTCTTGAGAAGTCTTGAAATTTTCTTTTTTCTTTTTTTTACATTCTCATGCCTTCTAATACCTAAAATATTTTTATTTTGGTATAATATTGTATTAGCACATTTGCTTTGCTCACTTTTTTATTTTGATTGAAGTTTATTTTTATGTATCTAGAGCCATTATATTTTGCCTTAGCATTTTAAAATAATGTTTGAAGAACCTGACTCCTTGCCAAATTTCCAACCTATCACTTTCTCTATATGATCTATTCTCTATAGTTTTCCCCTAAGAATTTATACTTCTCTGTTGATTTAAAGGATGCTTTAGATTTGGATGGCACTGTTGTATATCTCTCATGCACTCATGTTGTATTTCTACATGCATTATTACTAAGATCTTCATGGACTAACAATTAATTAATTGATGTCTTTTCAACATTATTTTTTTTTCAGGAGGTCTATGTAAACTTTCTTCAGGATAGGTTATAATTGTCCTACCATTTAGCAAAAAAGTGGGATCAGTGACTCTTCCCCATTCCCAGAAAGCTCATTAGCACTGAAAACAGTATTTACTCATTACAATTATCTTGATATCTTGATTAAATTTTACCCACTGATCAATCTACAATATAAAATTGTCTGTCTGAGCATCTACGGATATCAAGATCTGGGTCAACTTGATAGCATTATAAAAGAAATTAGATACATATTTCATTTTTTTGTGTGAGAAAATATGGTCCAAAATGTATGTATGCTAGATAAAAAAAGGTCACATCATAAATATGCCAGAGAAACATAACGAGATTGCATATCAGATCTATGTATAAAAGAAAATTCCATGAACAACCTAGTCAAAAAGTGGATCACAAAATAATAAAACAGATAATTGTCATTTCACCAAATTACATAGAAAATTTGAACAAACAGATTTAAAAAGAAAAAAAAAATCAACTAGGTAAAAAATCTTTTCATTGAATTTCTCTGATAAGATTTCATTGTAAAGATATATAAGAAACTGTTTCAAAGCTATAAAATATAATCATTCCCCAAATGATAAATGGTATAAGTTTATGAATAAGCATTTCTCAAGGAAAGGAGCTAATGGAAAATTTTTGATAATTACTATAAATTAAAAAAAAAAACACAAATCAAGGTAAATCTGCAATTCTAGCTTACATATATCACAATGGGAAATATGACCAAAAAATGAAAATAATAAAAGTTAAGGGAATATGGGAAAACAGGTATAATGATTCACTCTTGATGGACCTATGAATGGACACAACCATTCTCAAAAACAATTTGAGTTATATAATTCACACTCCCATCAAGAGATATCCCTTCATGTACATGATCACCAGTTCCATAGGCTGTCTCTTGAATTTCATTGTATAATTCCTAAAAATTGAGAACTCTTTCTCTAGTTGTTAAGAGTTCTGATACTGTTTACTTTCCATCTTGCTATTGAAAATTCCAGCATCTTCAGGACTAACCATAACACTAAGGGAACATTTGGCTTAATACTGTCTTTACTCATTTAGGTATCTTCCTCTAGAATTCATTGAGTTAATTGCTTTTGCAAGAGCAGTAGCCTATTCCCTGTCCCAAGGAAAGAATTTTCCATACATGATCAGAAAAATTCTTGCTACTGGACACTAGGTAATATTCTATGCCATCCAATGTGCCAATTTTCCATAATTGCAAAACCTTACCCCCCACAATGTATGCCATGAGACAATTTCTTTGTGTCTCTTACCAACTGTACTTAACATTAGGATTTATAAATTATTGAAGTGTTAAAAAAAACAATTATTTTCCCCTAACTCAGCAAGAATTTATTAAAGAGATATTTTCACTTAACTTCTACTTCAGGATTGGTGCTGCTGAAACTCTCATGTCTTGGTGTTGAATTTCTATGTTTCCTAGGTTTTATTTTTAATTTCCAGTTTTTGAAATCTACTACATTAGAGGGGACCAACTCCATATAAGTGTAAATGTGAAGCCCTTAGATGATTAGAAACATTTGTAAAGGGAGGTAGAGTCCACTGTTGTTACAGGGATAACTTTAAAAAAAAATGAAATTGATTACTACTCTTGGCAAATAGGGAATCCTGGGACATTCACAAAAGTAAGGTTATTTCAGGAAAAAGGCAAAAAGGTGAAAAGAAGCAGAAATAATAGAATATAATATTTGGTGTAAATTAACAAGTGTAGCTGGCTTGGGGGTTTCACAGTGAGGACAGTAAAAGATAATAGTGTGTACTCTTCATTTCTTTTCTACTTCCTTTTGTCATAAATGTATGTGATGAAAATTCACAAGAAATAATGACATGGAGCAGATTTAGACTTCTTATGTTAAGAAGGGATTTAAAAAGTCTTAGCTAAGGAAACTGCTATTGTAAATCTTATGATCAGATGCTATATGTTACATCTTTTAATACCTGCTGATATTTTTAATACTAAACTAGTTTGAGTGATTTTTGTAAAAATTTAAAAGTTAATTTTCTAAAAAAGGTGGTTCATAAAGGATTCATATTAATAATATCTCTTTTTCAAAGTGAGTAAACAAAGCTAAAGTTAGAGATTTAAAATTCTACAAAAATATTTCTACATATATTAATAATAATAATGGTGGTAGTAGTAATTACATTAGTTGTAGTAATAATCCAAGATAATTCCAAAAGACCCATTATAAAAAATGCTATCTATTTCAAGAGAGAGAACTGATGAACTCTGAATACAGATTGGAGCATAATTTTAAAATATTTTTTTGTATCTGTGAATATTTTATTTTTTCAATATGGCCAATATGGAAATTGGTTTTACATTAATTCATATGTAATTGATATACTATTGCTTGTCTTCTCAGTGGGTGGCACATGGCAGGCAGGAAGGAAAAAATTCAGAACTCAAGAAATTTTTAAATTAATATTAAAAAATTTACATGCAATTTTGAAATATTTAATGAAATAGATAATTTTTTTTAAAGTAGTAGTAGTTATCATCATAATAGTAGTGGTATTAGCAGTAGTAGTTGTAATAGTGATGATAGTAATGATAGTAGTGGTAGCAGTAACAAAAGCATTTATAGCAAACATTAAGATTTACAAGCATTTTACAATTGTTGTCCCATTTAATTCTTATAATTCTTGAAAAAATACTAGTATATTTCTATTTTAAGGATGAAAAAAGTGAAATGCAGAGAAGTTAAGAAACTTGCCCATTGTCATATAGCTACTAAATACAAGAGGAAGGACTACGACCTCACATCTTCCTCATTTCAAATTCAATTTTCTTTTTACTTTGATTCCTAACCATCGAAGGGAATAAGAGTTTTGTGGCAGGCAAATTATGTTTTTTAAAAAGTTATCTTGTCAGTTAACTGTTTTTTAAAAGAAATATATGTTTTGAATGATCAGCAGGATGAATACAGAGAAGCTTGGAGAGACTTACATGAACTGGCGCTAAGTGAAATGAGCAGAACCAGGAAAATATTATATACTACAACAATGATACTGTATGAGGATGTATTCTGATGGAAGTGGATTTCTTCGACAAAGAGAAGATCTAACTCAATTTCAATTGATCAGTGATGGACAGAAGCGGCTACACCCAAAGAAAGAACACTGGGAAATGAATGTAAACTGTTTGCATTTTTGTTTTTCTTCCTGGGTTATTTTTGCCTTCTGAATCCAATTCTTCCTGTACAACAAGAGAACTGTTTGCTTCTGCACACATATATTGTCTCTAGGAAATACTGTGACTTATTTAACATATAGGACTGCTTGCCATCTGAGGGAGGGGGTGGGGGAAGAGAAGGAAAAAGTCAGAACAGAAGTGAGTGCAAGGGATAATGTTGTAAATAATTATCCAGGCATGGGTTCTGTCAATAAAAAGTTATAATAATTAAAAAAAAAGAAATATATGACTTGGAAGTTTGAGGTCTATTATAGCAGATATGATTTGCTACAGAATTTGACATTCTCTTATAGTACCTGCTTATCAACCAATGCACATTGTTAGTAAATAACTTGTTTTTATTATTAAATTTTATTTTTGCCTCATGGAATAAAACAAAAAATTTCCATAGCATAATGATTGCACATGAAACTGTAAATGTGTTATATACAACTTGTTTTTTCCTTTCAAATATACAAAAAAATTATCATGTAAATTGCTTCTTGAACAATTATTTCACAATTCAGTTATTCAAGGTACAACACTGCTAATGTAGAGAAGAAGTGATATCAGAAAGTCTGGATATGGAACCATTTTCTAGCTAATGAGGTATGTCTTTCAAATCCCTTTACTAATGCTCCACTCATAGAATGGAATGATCTGTGAGATCTTAAAGATTTTTCCTTAAAGGTTATATAAGTAGAATCCAATATCTGGCTTATCTATCTAAGATTAAAAAAAAAAAAAAAAAAAAAACCAAAAACTAAATAAGGACACAATGATGGAATGTATGTGTAACATTAGAGATCTAGCTTTAAAAAAGTATAGAAAGTTCTTCACCAGGCCAAAGTATGATGATCAAGTCTTTTATTTTTAATCACAGGGATTTTTCAAGAGTTAGGTACTTATGAAAACGTGATGCAAATGTATAATTAGAAGAATGGCAATTTGATTGGAATATATTCTGAAAACAGAGGGGCATGGAGAAATTGCCTTTTTTGTAAAATTTGAGTATGTGATGCTTATTGTACATTTAGGTTAATATACGTAAGTAGATATTTTCTAATATGGAGAATTTGTTCTATTCATTAGCACCTGGCAGAACTATGAAAAATGTGTGGAATTAGCAAAGGAACAAATTTATTGATAGAATGAAAGAAATTCTAACAAAAGGAATTATCCAATAGAACTCTCTATTGGAGAAGTGACTACTGCTAACTCACTGTCTTCAGGGAAAGGCCGGTTAAAAACATAGAAATGGTATTATTTGTTTGATATAACTTGGATTAAATATCCTTCATAATGATTTCCAGATTTGAAAGTTTGTTAAAATCATCTATTAAATGTTGCAACCATCTTGATTGAGAGCTCAAAGTATATGAACCTTTGATATCAGAGGTGAGATGAATGAGGTGAGAGATTCATAGAATGTGAAAAGAGCTCCAGTTTATTATGCTGCACAGCCTTGTTGATATTCATTTTTGGAAGCATGATCAGTAGATGAACAATAGGCAATCCCTAATCACCATTCAGAGAAGCAGCTTGTGGGCTTTGTGCATGATAGTATCTGCCAATGGGAGGAGAGCCAATCCAGCCACGTCAGCAATTCACTTACAGGTGAGAAGCCCTGTCAAATCAATCCTGCTTATGGGCAACTTTGCTGTGACCCTCAGACCAAATCTTTCCCACATCATTACTCCTTGCACAACAAGGGCATTTCTGCAACATGGCAGAAAATTTATTGTGCACCAAAGGTCAAGTTGGCTTCTGTATTCCCTCTCAGTAGGGCCCCATACCCTAGCAATCAAATAATAGAAATATGAAAGCATTCATGCATTCATGAGAAGGCACTATATACATTGAAGATATGCCTGGAAAAATGAATGAGAACTCTCATAAAGATTAGGGTTTCAGTTTTTTTTTTTTTGACATGTCCTCAAAAGACAAAACATTAAATCCAGTTTTGTAAGGAATAGTACAAACTGAATTATCTCCTACTGGTAAAAGAATTGAATAGGCAAACTTAGGAGGGCAGTCAGCCAGCCAATCAAAAGCATTCATTAAGTGCATGCTACAGTAATCATAGTTATATCATAAGTGACTATCTTAAGCTTTGAGGATTCAAAGAAAAACAAAAACATGATATCTGCCCTTAAGAAGCTCATATTCTAATTGATAGTAGTTTTTCCTTTACTGGCTGATTTCAAAAATAAGATGAATGATCATTCATCAGGTAGCAAAGCTGCAATTTCTTCACATAGAGCTTTTATAGAGAGAGACAAATTTTTCTAACAATTACAATTCTCTATAATAGATTCTCTGTTCAGGTTTTGTATATTGTTGTCATTTTTTCAGTCATGTTTGACTTTTTATGACCCCATTTACCATTACTGTGCCAAAGATCCTGGAGTGGTGTGTCATTTCCTTCCCCCGTTCATTTTGTAGATGAGGAAACTGAAGGAAAAGGGGGTATATGAGTTGCCCAGGTCATAGAGATAATAAGTGTCTGAGACCAGACTTGAACTCATGAAGATGGGTTTTCCTAACACCAGGACCAGGATTCTAGTCATTGTGTCAATGACTGATCAAGTCTCTTCTTACTCTGATATTCTTTGGTTATGTGACATAGCAGTGAAATAAAAAAGATTCTACCAACTCTGTCAAACCGGCAAAAAAAAAAAAAAAAACAGTCACAATATAGCATCATATAGAAAGTCCAAATAATGCTTAATTTTGGAAAGATGCTAAAGAGACCATCTCTAAGCCACTTGCTTTCATAATTATTTGTATTTTAGATATGTAAAAATGGAAGGCCATGTAGAATAAATAATTATCCCAGGTCAAAGAACTAAAATAAAGTGGCAGAATATATAATATAATCAGTATTATTTATTTCCAGAGAAATAATTATTTATTGGTGAGGCAATTGGGGTTAAGTGACTTGCCCAGGGTCACACAGTTAGTAAAGTTTAAGTGTTGAGGCCAGATTTGAATTCAGATTGATTTCAGAATAGTACTCTATTTATCATACCACGTAGCTTCCCCACTAGTATTATTTAATGACATTTCTAGGCACCATAATTCCATATAAATTATGTATTTAAAGAAAATCAAATGGGTTCTTAAGAAAATCTAAGAAGCAATTCAATTGGGGATCTGTTTCATCTCTTCTTCCTCTTCACATCCTATCCCCTTCTTTTGTTGTCCAAGGCTTCTAATCAATGGGTCCTGACCTCCATGATATAACCTCCATGATATCAACCATTCTACCTCTTTATGAATTCTGATGCTCTGATCCAAAGAAGAGAAACAATTAGTGAAAAATTTTCAAAACTGTACAATAATGAAAATAGAGAAGACTTGTGACTAGGTATCTTTTGAAACTCTTCAAATCACATCAAATATGGATGTTGTGATTATCAAATTGTATCCCGTTCTCAGCTTCAAATACTACTTTCATAAAAGCATTTCTGTCAGTGACATTCATACTCCAGAGTTCTTTATTGGTCAAAGCCATAATCATTTCAATCCTCATCCACATCTATCTATTTGTTTATCTACTTATCTATCTATGTATTTATCATTTATCTGTCCATCATCTATCTAATCTATCTCTGTATAAACTGACATGAAATTGTTACTAAATACTTTCCTTTATTCTGTGTAACTCAAAAGGAAGATTTTGGATTTAAATATTGATTCTGATAAAAATCAATTTTGTAACCCTAGAAAAACACTTAATCTATAGGAAAATATTTAGAATATAAAATTTTGGAAAGAAAGTATTAACTGATATTGGTAAAGAAAGTTTCTCCATCCAACAGCTCTCTATCCAAATAAACCACAGTTTCAGTCCTCATGTCTTTGCCTCTCCTTAGGTCTCTCTCCATAACTTTCCGTGTGCCTATCCCTATCTACCTTTATGCCCATCCATCCATTAATTGTGACTCAATTAAAAAACTGAAGAGTGCTATAATATAAGTGGTGCAAAAAAGTTTTCTCTTGCTAATTATGTGATTTTGAGCAAATTACTTGGTATCCTTGAATCTCTCTGAACCTTCTTCACCTGTACAATAGGAATATTAATGCTTGAAATTAGTACTAAAAATACTGTTATATGGATATTTGAAATAAAGAGAGGCAAAGCAAGGTATCATGTAAATAAGAAGTTGCTTTTATTTTTAATTTTTATTTTATTTATTTTATTTACTTAGTTGTTGATTCATTCATTTATCAATGTATTCTTTTTTAATGAATTTGCTTTCGTCCAGAACTTTAATTTATGAATTTAGAGTTATTACATTGTGGAAATTCCCTAAACTTATGCAGATAGGCAATTTATTTGCAATCTAAATTCTTATAGTATCATTTAGAGTACTGATAGATCACATATTTGGTCAGGGCTGCACTGTTAGTATGAGAAAGACAGGACATTCCTAATATCTGGTATCATATCTAACATTTGGTATCTGGACATACCTGATATTGGTACCACAAATTCCAAGGCCCAATCATCTATCTTTCATATAATTTATTATATTTCTGGAATTTAGAATAATAGAAAGTTATTTTTTAATTATAAAAACTATGATGAATCCAGTAGGCTCTGATTTAAAAAAAAAAATCAATAGCACTATCAAAAATATATCAATCAACAAACATGTATTAAATATTTATTATGTGTCAGGCATTATATTTGAAAACAAGTACAAGATTGTTGAAATATAAGTAGAAAGAATTCCATGTTAAAAATATTACATGTTTTTATTAGCTTTAAGGTAATTATGTCAGTTCTTACATGACTACAGAAACCAAATACCACTTTATGCTACACAAATGTGACCCTTCAGACCAATGTGTTGATGAACCCAAATCTGGAATGAAATGTTCAGTTGTTGTGAATGAACATTCATTCAACTTGAAACTATCTCATATGTGGATAAATCAAAGGAACTGATGGTTTTATTCTGGAGAAGAAATGAATAATGGGAAAGGAAATGATAGCTGTCTTCAAATATTTAAAGTTTATGAGGAAGAAAGATTAGAAATATTTTTTCTTCAACAGGAAGGATGAATATAGGTTGACAATATAAAGAAAGCATTTTATCTCCTAGACCTATAAACATAGATGAATATAGAACTTTCATGGTGGCAAGTAACTTGTCATTCAAAGCATTCCAAGAGAGACTCTAAGGGTGTGATGTAACTACAGATAAATAGATAGATAGATAGATATTGTGTTTGTGTTTATATGTGTATGTATATATATATATATATATGTATATATATATATACATGTGTATGTATATATATATATATATGTGTATACATGTATATATATATACATACACATATTGTGTGTGTGCATATATGTGTGTATAGAAAAAGATAGACACACACACACACAGAGACACAGAGAGAGAGAGAGAGAGAGAGAGAGAGAGAAAGGGGGGGGTGTTATCAGGTAGGAATTTAACCTAGTCAATCTCTAAAGTTTTTTGCAATGCTAAGACTATATGACTTTAGGTAAAAAAATAAATAAATAAACAAACAAAAATCCAAACAAACAAACAAACAACAACAAAAACAAAAACAAAGATTATGAGGCACCAAAGTAGCATAGTGCAAAGTTCTAAATTGCAGTCAGGAAAACTTGAAATTTAGATCTTACTTAGACATATTAGGCCATTTGACTTTATCCCTCTGTTTCCTTATGTGAAAAATGGGAATAGTAATAGCATTTTAGTTGTTATTATCATCATCTCCGTCATCTCCATGTGCTTGTTTTATATCTCCCTTAAAGATTTTTCAAGATGTTTTATTTTTGTGCATACACAATACTTTTTTAAAGGTGAAACTGAGGACAGAAAAAAGAAAAAACCTGTTTCCTATTTCTCATATGTCTGTCCTGATGGAAATTTTGAGGCATTTTTATCTTGTGAAAAAAAATGTACATAGATCTGGCTGAACATAACCTAAGCACCAAATTCAGTAACCACGATACTGAATACAAGTGCCAAAGACACAAGGCCTCTTGTACGTATGTTCAATCTGTCCTTGCCAGCTTACAACCTTGCCATCTCTGGGCTAGTGCCACCCATCCTCCTTGCATATTTTTTTTTCAAACTCAGACCTTCTGCTGGATCCTATTTTGCCTATTTGAGTGCACATTTTTTTTCTTTTGTATACATTTGTATAAAGTCAGTAAAAGGGAAATGAATTCATCCCACCAGGGCCAGGCTCTAAATATCTTTAATTTTTCTTTATTCCCTTCTGTTATCAGCATCAGTGCATTCTGTACCTCTATGCTAAGATACAATTTTCCATCTTTGAAAAAAGAGGCTTAGTTTATTTTTTTCAAGATAACTGGTGGCTTTTAAAAAATGAAAAAGAAGGATTAAATGAAAGCAATCATACAGCTGGGTTTACAAGCATGAGTTACTTACAAAGACTGTTAAATTCCCCCCCCCCAAAAAAAAAAAAAAAACAACTTCATTTCTATCTGATATTTGTGTTGACTCAATTCCAACACATATTAAGTAATGGATTAACTGTTTCCAGGATAAATGATGAAAATGATGGATGTTTTATAATTTTTATTTGTTTTCATCCATTCCTTCTTTTTAAAGTTCAGAAAATTGTTTCACAAAGCCAAATTATTATGTAAAAATGACCATATATAGTAATTAATATTCCTTTATTCACTTGACACATAGGAAGCCCAAAATATGTTAGGTCAAGTTTGCAAAGCACCAGGCCTTAGAGTGGTAAATGAGGAAATATAGAAGGAAGGATAAATGTGATGCTAATAAATGGAAAACCAGCTTTCAGCAACTTTGCTTGTTATTTCTCATTCCAATTTCCTATCTCTTTTTTGGTAAAATTTATTGACATGTGATGTTTAAAAAATGTTATGTTTTCTATAATGTTTCTCATATGATTAAAGAAAAATCCTAATATCCACAAAACTTCTCAACTGAAAATCTCAAGTTTTAAAAAAAAGAAATTCTTTGATGAAAAGATAATACCTCCCATTAATATTCCTAGATATAACCTGTCTCCAGCCACCATTCTGAAGCCTTTTTTGTTTTGTTTTGTTTTTTCTTCTTTTCTTGTTTTTTTTTTTCCTTTCTAGTTATAAACTATAGGTTTACCTGAAATATGAAAAGTCACTTCAATTTCTTGGAATATATTGGAGACAAATAACAAATACATATGTAAACACATAATATGTATTTAATATATATGTATATCTGAATATATCTAGGGAATATAATAGCATTTAAGGGGAAAAAAAAAAACTAAACCTTCCTCCAAGTTTCCTTTGAACATATGTCTACAGGTTTGTGATTGACTTATTGTATATTGACTGCCTTGTTACCTTGTAATCTCCTCAAGAACTAGGCTTATCTTTTAGCTTTCTGTTTATCCCCAGTGGTTAGCACAAAGCCTGGTGCATAATAGACACACAATATTTTATTGTGATGGCCTATTAAGTGGCATAGGTCATGCATAGACTCAGATTCTTTCCTTTGGATGTAGGAAGGATAATTAGCACTGTAATTTGCTGGTAGGCCAAGAGGATGTGAACTAGAATCTGACATCTGTTGTGGTGGTAACATAGTGTGAGAGCTACTTCTAGATAAAACAAACAAAAGCCTCCAGAAACAGATCTACTACACTAATAGTGCAAGGCTTTAGTATGAGATATAATATATTGATCAGATTATAAACCAGAAATTATAGATAAAAGATTTTAGTGACAAGATCTGCATGATCAAGCCAAAAATTCTCAATTACCCTTTTTTCTCAAGGAAGGTTTTCTGGATAGCTACTACTTCATGAACCAGGCTCACATATTTTTAATGTCTAATCTCCTTTTATTGACATTCAAGATTTCCATAATTTTATCTCAGCCCCTCTCCCTAGTTTAATACCTCACTGCTCAACTTCAGATATTAATCAAGCTGGAAAAACCTATCTATTCTCCAGATGATTTGGCACAATTGGTACTAAGTAAATAATTGATGTTATACAATGTTTCTATTCTAAAACTGTTAATATTTTCTAATATTTTGGAAAAATATTTTATTTTGACAATTTAATGTTTTGAAACAAATAGAGAGCTGGATTTGGAGTTGAGATAACATGAGTTGAAAGTGTTCATGTTTTTGTGTATTTTGTGTGATCCTGGGGAACTAGCTTAAGTTCTGCCAGAAAACTCTAAAATTATAAATTGATGAATAGTAGTAAATCTGCAATCTTCATGGAATTTTCTAAACCAAAGGAAAATAAAAATTGATAATTATTAAATTCATATTGAATAAAATGCATATGCAAGAACAATAACTATTATTCATTTAGTTATTATAATTCATTCTTCTATGAATGTAGATGCTACTTAAATTCATAAATGATAGACAGGAGTCAATTCCAAGATTAGTATATCTGGATTAACCATTAAGTTCCTAAAAAAAAGGTTTGCTATAGTAGAAAGGTTTCTTTACCGCCTGTGCTATGATCAACCTTTGTAAAAAAAATGCTGTTGTGTATTAACAAATTTGTTCAATAATCCATTTTTTGTTTAATTTAGTCCTGGGAAAGGAGCTAAAGATGTCCAGTTAAGGTCTAAATTGATCAGATGCTTCCAGGAGAAATCTTAAGTAAGGGTATGAGTCACAGAATTTAAAGCCATGATTGATAAATATCTATCACATGACCTTTTAATCTGTCTTTAATGTCATACAGATCATGTAGGAATGAGAAAAGAAGGCATAATATTTGATGGGGTTTTAGATTTTCTCATTTTTTCCTACCCCATCCATAATTTGGAATTATGGTAACCTCAATTCTTTTTGGAATATTCTGTTTTCATACATATTGAGATCTTTAATTTATTTCCTTTATAAAATGGATTTCTTCTGAAGATATTTAGGTCACAGCTCTTTTTATTACTATTTACTCAGTATAGTCTGGATATTATGGTACAAGATTAAGGACTATGGTTTTATTCTTAGTACTAATGAGAGTAGATAATTATGAAAATGCTAGCAGATCTAGTCCATTTAAAAAAAAAATCCTATCTCTGATTTCTCTCTTTTTAATTTTCTCAGCAAAAGCATAGGGCAATCTGATTTGCTGAGTACCCCCCAAACCTCTCCACAGGCTTAATCACTTTTTAAAATTTTAATGTTATTTTAACTATTCCATATAGTTTTTAGTCCTCTTAAATGTTTTTATAAATTTTCTTTTATTTTAAACTTATATCTCCAGTGAGTGTCAATTCTCCTTAATAGACAAGGAGATTAAGAATTAGTTGTTAACTGAGAAAGTTCCCAGATGTTTTGTTTTGTTTTGTTTTTCTTTTTTCTTCTTTTTTTAATTGTTACACATCAATTAAAATTAGTTTAATAAATGAGGATAATGATTCAGTGCATAATTTTTGTCCTTTTTGTACTCAAATTTGCCTTAAACATATCAATTTGAAATTCCTGAAATCATATGTTTGTCCTAATTACATGTTTATTTGTAAACCCATAATCATGGCTATAGATTGACAACTGATTCTTGAATGTCAACAACTGATTCTTAAATGTGATTGATTTACCTGTTAACACTTTACCAAGGGGCAGCTATATGGCATAGTGAATAGAGCACTGACCCTGCAGGCAGCAGAATCTTGGTTCGAATTTGAGTTCAGCCATTTACTACACCCAATTGCCTTGCCAAAGTAAAATATTGATTAATATTTTTGAAAAGGTATACTCAATTTAAATTTAATGATATCTTGTTTTTTTGACATTTTTGGTATTTGCTTATTCTTCTATTTCAATAAGGATTTAATGACTACTATATACAAAGTAAAATTCTAGAGATTGCGGATACAAAGATAAAATGAAAAAGTATTTAGGATCTCAAAGTAAGTATATTCAATGTTTATTATTGAATAAATTTCAATTATCATCATAATAATGTGTTAAAGTATATTATGGATTTAAATGACCCCATGAGCAATGATATATCCCGTTAATTATATATATACACAATGAAATCAATTGTGCCAACTCCATAAATTTGTTTTCTGAGTAAAACATGAAGACCATTCTTCTGTTTAGCTATAATTCCTACTGAATTCTGTTTTTATTTCTTGAAAAATATCCCTACCTTTAAGGTTCACAAAGCACTTTACATATATTATCTCACTTGATATTCTAACCAACCTGTAAAATAGATGGCTTTGCTTACATTTCAATTCCTCCAACAGAGTCTAAATGACAATCTATAGGGCAAGTTATAGTGGAATTCTTTTCTATGAATGCCTGAGGTCCCTTTTAAACCCTCAAATTATTTGAGGTTAAATAGCAGTCAACAAATATCCAATTTCAGAGGAGGGTTATAAGCTGCATTTTTATAAAGTCCAGGTACATCCACCAATGCTTTAAATAACCATTCCCATAAAATGAATAATATAAATAAATTATATTCAAAAATTGTTTTAAAGTCTTGTAAAGTTCTTTCCTCATAACAATCCTGTTCAATATATAGTGCTGATGATTAGTTCAATCTTACAGGAAGGACTATTTTTCTAAAAGAAATAGTTCTAAAAACAAACAAACAAACAAATCAGAAGAGGTAGAAAGATAAATGGAAAGAGAGAAGGGAAGTGAAGGATATTAGGGAGCTAAAACAAATGCTTAGCATTAAAAATAATATTTTTTTGTTTTTTAACTGATTATTAACATTTAACATTTTATTAACATTATTAACATTTAACATTATTAATTAAATGGATACTTTTTCTGAAACCCAAAGTTGATACCTGAGCAACAGGCATAACACCTGTGTTTTAAGGCACACAGAAACCTGGCCAATCAGGGGAAATAACAAGTATTTTCAGAGCCTTGGAAAAAAACTTTCTATATGAGTCCTGGAGCTAGGAGACTTTGCTGTAAAAGCAAAGAAAATTTTAAATAGTCCAGAATCATTCTGGCCTCAAAATGTTTTTTTTTTTTTTTTTTTAATGTAATGCTGTCATTTAAGGACCTAAGATGATTACCCTAGTGAATTAATACTTTAAAGAGATCTTGGGGTAAATTGAGCCAACTATTGTGAGTGGACAGTACCAGCTTCTATAATATAGTCCTTTATGGTATCCTAGGTATGGAAAACAGCAGCAAGGCAAATATGATAGAGACCAATGGAATATTAAATATTTAGTACTGAATTATGTGATGAATCATTCAATCCTGACCTGTGGTCTATATGGTTTTCTGGGATGTTGGAAACATGAAATCTGTTATGAGAGGGACAGGGACTCAATTCTTTGTGGGATGTAGTAATTTTTTTTTCTTTCTTCTTGAATGTGTAAATCCTCTTTTTTAATGATTGATGCCTTGTGAGTCTAAGTGTTCATTAGGACATTGTAAGGGGAGAAGGCATTCGAAATAGGGGACTGATATATATATATATATATATATATATATATATATATATATATATATATATATATATATATATATATATCTCAAAGTTCCCACATACTTCCATAGAAGGAAATTATCCCAGATAATTAAGAAGTACCTATAATGTACACAGGACAAGAGTCGCTTCTTAAGAAATAATCAAAGGATATGCATAATTAGCTTTCAAAAAAAAAAAGAAGAAGAAAGAAAGAAATACAAGAATACAGGCATTTTGCATCCAATTTTTAAAAAATGTTCCAAATTACAAGTAATTAGAGAAATGCAAATTAAAGTAGCACTAAGTTTCCACCTCACATATGGTTGATTGGTAAAGAAGAAAAAAGAAGAAAATGACAATTGGTAGAAAGAGGGGTAAAGGAAAACAGGCATGTTAACACACTCTTTGAAGAGGTATAAATCAGTCCAATGATTCTAGGAGAGGAAGAGAATTGGAATTCAACTGATAAAGTTCTAAATTATGCATAACATCTGACCTATGATATTACTTCTAGACCTATATGTCAGAAAAATTAAACATCCAAATGTACAAAAATATTTTAGCTGCTCTTTTTTATAAGAAATAGCTGGAAACTGAGGAAGTATTCACAAATCCGAGAATGGATGAACACATCCTATTATATAAATTTAATAAAGCATTATTGTGGTATAATAAATTATAATAGTTAATAAACCTTAATTAACCACATACTATATATCATATGCTCTGCAAAATCACTGGGGATACAAGATAATTCCTGTTCTCAAGGAGCTTTCAATCATATATACAAAAGAAAACTGAAAAGTAGGAAAAGGGGTATGGAAGGTAACCAGAACATAGAGAAATTACAAGAAGTCCAAAAACTGTATAATTGAAAAAAATGGGATGGTTTTAGAGAAATCTTGGGAACTAATATGAATGAATATATATATGTATGTATGTATATATATATATGTATATATATATTTAAATAAGCAGAACAAGAATAATTTATAAAATAAAAATAACTATTGAAACAAACAACTTTGAAAAACCAGTGATCTGATCCATGGGAATCAATGAGGTAATAGGTCTCCAAAAAGTCAATGGTAAAGTATGCTATACATCTCTTGGCAGAGAGCTAATATGTTCCAAATAACTAATGCATGAAATTTTGGACAAAGCCCTTATTGGAATTTATTTTGTCTTTCTGTATATTTCTTATAAAACATGGACTCTGAGTAATGAAGAAATTGTTTCAAAATAAAACTAAAGAAAATGAAAGGGAACAAAATAGATTTGTTGAAATACCAACCACTTTCACAAAAAAGTTTAAATGAAAAGAAAAAATAAATAAAGGGAAGGCCAGAAAGAATAGCAGAGAATACAGGTGGATAGATAGTGTTACAGAATCAATGAAGCAGGACAACTGACTTTATTATGTATTTAAAAAGAAAAGCCAGTTCAATATAAATGTTCACAGTTTTAAATAAACTCCTCATTTCTACCATATGTATGTATATTTATGAAAACATATTTTATTTGGCATTTGTAAAGTTCAGATTTTTTAAGTTAAAAAATGTAGCCAGGTACTTTATATAAATAGGCAGGTTCTAACACAAGAGTATGTATGCATGTATGTATGTATGCATGTGTATTCTCATGGCAGAAAGTGAGGAAGAATAAAAACATCTCTTAATGAGGGTGAAAGAAGAGAGTATAAAAGCTTACTTAAAGCTTAACATAAAAAATCTAAGATTTTGGCAATTGGTCCCATCACTTCCTGGCAAATAGAGACAGAAGAAATGGAAGCAATGTCAGATTTATATTCTTGGGCTCAAAGATCACTGCAGATGGGATGGTATCCATGAAATTAAAAGACATTTACTACTTGGAAGCAAAACTATAGCAAATCTGGAGAACCTACTAAAAAGCAGAGACATCACCTTGCTGATAAAGTTCTACTATAGTCAATGCTTCCATCTTTCCAGTAGCACTATATTGCTCTGAGAATTGGACTTTATGGACACTAAGCACTGCAGAAATGATGCTTTTGAACTGTGGTTCTGAAGAAAATTTTTGAGTGTCCCTAGAACAGTAAGGACATTATATCAGTCAATATTTAAAGTAAGAAATTGAGACTATTCACTGGAAGGTCAAATAATAGGAGCTGAAGCTTAAATGCTTCAGTCACATAATGAGAATCTAGGATTCTGGACAGTAGCCTGCTGTTTGAACAGGTTGACAGCAAAAGGAAAAGGGGATGCAGAGAATATAGATATATAGATAGTATTAATGGAATCAATAAACCTGAATTTGGGCAAATTTCAAGAGGTAGCGAAAGATAGAAGAGTCTAGTATACTGTAGTTCATAGGATCACAAAGAATTAAACATGAATAGAAGAAAAACAACATATACCTATATGTATATATTCTTCCCTCTTTGAATCAATTGCAATGATACAGAGTATTGTCCCTGCAATGCGAAAGCTCTTCCTTGCTTTCCTGTGAAATAATTTTGCCCATCCATCTCCTTTACCCCTTTTCTCAGTGCATTCTCTTTCTCATATTTTATTATTTTTTAATTTCACCAGAACATTATTGGGTCATACACATACCCTCTTTCTATGTTGACTCCTTCTAATTGCCCTAATAATTATGAGAATTTTAGGAGTTATATGTTTCATCTTCTCATATAGGATTATAAACAGTTTGACGTTATTAAGTTCTGTATGAACTCTCATGTGTACCTTTTATGATTTTCTTGACTCATGTTTGTCATTTTTTGTATTCAGCTATGGTCTATTTATCAGGAATGCTTGAAAGCCCACTTTTCCATTAAAAATTCATTTTCCCCTCTGAAAGATTATACTCATATTTGCTAAGTAGATTATTCTTGATTATAACATGGCTTCTTTGCCTTCCCAAAATATGTTTCATATTTTAACCTAGGCTGTTAATTCTTGTGTGATCTGAAATCTTGATGTCTGAATGTTTTTTGGTGTCTACTTTCAATATTTTCTTAGTGACCTAGGAGCTCTAGAATTTGTCTATAATATTCCTGGGAGTTTTCATTTTGAAATCTCTTTCAAAAGGTGTTCAATGGATTCCTTCAATTTCCATTTTAATTTCTCATTCTAAAATATTAGGGATGTTTTCCTTTATAATTTCTTGAAATATGATGTCTGGTTTCTTTTTTAAAAAACAAGACTAATAATTCTGAAATTATATCTTTTCAATCAGTTTTCTAGATCAGTATTTTTTTAAGTGAGATATTTCACTTTTTTTTTCTTTTTTGATTCGTTTGACTTTGTTTCTTGTTAGTTTATAGGGCCCTTCTACTTGCCCAATTCTAATCTTAAATAATTATTTTCTTCAGTCAGTATTTTTTTTCCTTTTATCTATTTGGCTACATATACTGATGAGGTTTTAAGTTCCTATATTTAGTGATTTTTTGCTTTAGCTTTTTCAAGATATTCTCTTTTTCATAGTTGTATCACTCATTTCTTTCCCCCAAAGTCCTATTATAATTCTTTCCTGAATTCTTGTTGGGTTTGTTTTCAATTTGTATTTTTTTCTTTGAAGTTTTGTTTATAGTTGTTTTATGTTGTCTTCTGAATTTGTTCTTTGGTCTTCTCTGACACCAGAATAGCTTTTATAAGGTTAGTTTATTTTTGTTTCTTTTTTCTTTTATTATACATTTATATGTTTCAGCTTATTTCTTGAATTTCTACTTAGTTAGGGTCTTTGTTCCCAGATTTGGAAGTGAGGATGGGGGTACTATCCTAAGCTTTGGATATTTTGAACTGGCTTTTTTTTAGAACTAATTCTGGACATTTGCAAGTTTTCAGTGCTTTCAAAGTAGCATGATCTGGGTAGACTTGTGATCGATTTTCCTAGTCCATGCTCTGGTCTTTACCTAAGCAAAGCTCCTTTTTGTCTGCAATTAGAGGCAATAGAGTTCCTCTCAGCTCTGGAATTGCTGCCCAGAACTCTGTATAGTCAGTACATCCACGTATTGCCCCCAATACCCACTCTGAATTCCTTGCAATCTCTTTACTAAACACTCTCCAGTCAAATTTTTAGATTGTTTTGAGCTAGAAAAAAAAAAAAAAACTCATCCCAAAATTTTATTGGCTTTCCTGCTTTGTAATTCAATTTGATGCAAAACTTTAAAGTTGTTTACAGGGAAATGTTGTGATAATTCAACTGGTTTGCCACCTGTACTCCAACATCTTGGCTTCACCTGTAGAAAGGTATAATTGCTTCCCTTCCCATCAGCTTCAAAGACTGATTATTTTGGAATAAAAAACACTCAAAATTGAAAGAGATTCCATATATCATCTTATCCAAATCATTTAAAGGAAATTCTCACCCCACTTCATTTTTTCCCAACATAGCAGGAGCAAGAACAACGACAAATATATACATTAAAAATAATTCATTTATAAAGTATTTTAAACTCTGTAAAGTAATAACTCACTTTTACCCAGTAAAAAACCTAATTTAATTGTTTTTAGAAGACAGTGCAAGTATTTGAATGCCTGTGGTACTGATAAATAAGTACCATAGAAATTTAAGATTTCTTAAGATGTTAAATGATTTCTTAAGATCACATTGTTGGTGAATGTTGGAACTTGGGATTTAAAACTTTTATTAAAGATTCATCTAGCATTCTTTAAAAATGATCATCTAGTCCTTTTTTGAAGACGTACAGTGATTATAGCAGACAATCCATTTTGTTTTTGTAATAAGTGGGATTTTTTTTTTGTCTATACATTTTTCCCTTAACATCAAGTCCAAATCTGCTTTACTTTTTCAACTTTCATCTGTTGCTCCTAACTCTGCCCTAGGGGGACAATAAAAAGTTGCCAATGTCCTCTTATATGTGTGAAACATTAGCATTTCTGTTTGTCAGTTCTTGACTACAGTATCACAAATATTATGTAGACATCACTATTACATTCATTCATTGAAATTCAATAGAAGTTTTTTTTAATCTGTTTATTCATATTCTTAGTTTCCTTCAAATCTTAGAATTCATCATAACTTTCCCAAAGAGACTTATTAACTCTATCCTTTCTGATTCTCCCCTGATGATAGTGATGATGAGGATGGTAACAACTAATATTTAGATAGTGCCTCCTATGTATCAGGAACTCTGCCTTAATATTTCACAATTATTATCTCATTTGATCCTCACAACAAACCTGTAAGATGGATGCTATTATTATCCCTGTTTTGCAGATGAAGAAACAGACAGAGCTTAAATCACTTGCCCAGAATCACTCATCTATCAAGTGTCTGAGGCTAAAGCTTTATAAGTAAAAACTAAATGAACCTCAGCACTTCTCATGGAGCTGAATAGAAAATACTAAACCAGATAGAAATGGAGCTATATGTTTTCTGAGATCCTTTCATCTCTAAGGGTGATTCCCTGACATGGCAATTAGACTTTACTTCCCATGAAAGTGCTAAGTTCCTGAGGACAGCAACAGTATTTAAAACTTCCATTATCACTCAGCAACTGCAAACATATAGTTGAAAATATAGTGGATGCTAAATATAAATGAAATGGATGATTCTTTGTTATGTAAATTGGATGTGAGGAAAAAAGAAAAAAAAAAAAACATGAAAGCCTGTATAACTATCATGAGTATATAAAACTCATCACTTCATATGCTGAAAAGGCTGTGAATAAACTAAAGACAACCTACTAATCCAGCTGTTCTTATTAATAGAAAAACTAGCTTGCACAATACATTGATTTAATAAACTACATTAATAACTGCTATTTAACGTTTCTATTTGGCATCACTTCTTGTAGTTTAGTATCATGATCTTGCTACATAATCCAAAATCTTCCTAATTATTACAATACCCTAATAGTCTCTTATTTCAAATATCTTCTTTCCATCTTTCCTACTTGTCAAATTGATTTTTTAAAGGTATTGTCTCATTTACTGAACTGTATTACAATATTATTCAGTATTTTACTGTACATAAGTTCTGTACTCCAGAACATAGCAAATTACCTAGCTCTTAATAGGTGTTTAATATTTGCTTATTTATTGATGAACTCATCCCTTTACAGTTTTTAGTCCAGTGATCATTTCCCTTCTAATTCTCTTCCACATGGTAAATAACACTACTTTCTTTAGTTAATGTTTGTGTGGCTTAGTTTCAAGTTCTTTCATCATTTTATTCACTCTCCCCTAAATACAAAGTACTTTTGTTACTGTGTATCTAAAGATGGTTATGAAATGGATTCACAAAATATTAAGGAAAACCCCATCGCTGTAGCAGATATATATGCTATCTGGCTAACAGCATTTAATAGAAAAGAGACTATCAATTACTTCATTTAAGTCATAATTTGATACAACTAAAGCATAAACTTGTTAATACATGTGTCCATTCAGTTCTGATTCTTAAACCATGAAATTATTGGAGGACAATGACTATATTGGGTTAGATTGTCCTTGTTGTTATTGTTGATTGATGGGCATGTATTCTGAAGTGATGTGGATATGAACTTACATATAAAAATAGGGGGAGAGAGAGAGAGAGAGAGAGAGAGAGAGAGAGAGAGAGAGAGAGAGAGAGAGGTAAGGGGTGGCGGGGGGGGGGGGAATGGTCATCAAAATGCAGCCTCCCTAAATGGTTAGGAATTGCTTCCAGAAAATCATATAAAGTGAATAATGGAATTGCTTGACATTTTGATGTGGTGACAAGATCAAAATGCTGAAGACTACAGTGAGATCAATGACTTTTGCCATACTTACTTAAGACAATGGTAAAGTATTTTTCCAACACAAATAAATATATGGATGAAAATTTCAGCTTTTTGAATGAACTTTTGGCAAGTACTAGTCAACTAGAAACTTTAAAGAATTCAGTGGATGCAATTAGGCTAATCATTTACAAGCCATAGCAGAATTCTTTTCATTCCATTATTACACAAACTAACAAGATCCAAATAATTATAAGTAGATTAGCAGAAAAAAAATTGAAATCTACTTATATCAGTTACTACTTGTATGATTCTGAAAAATCATCAGTTTTCTAATCTTTAAAATGAGAATTTTGGATTCAATGGCTTCTAAGATTCTTTTAATCTCTCAGTCTGTGATGTAGAGTTAACATAAGAGTTGTGATAGGACCATTTAGTGGCTCATTTTTATTAGTCAGATCTGCAATTTCTATAAGTAATAAGAGTTTCCATAGAAGAATTTCTTCTACCAGGGTAAACAGACTGATAGATGTTGTTCAATTTGCAGAGATTTGCCTTGGTAACTGACCACCTGAAGTTCATACTCTGAATAAACCAGAGAAGACACCACTAAGTGACACTCTTTCCCATCTATGATGGCTTAGTTAGCATCAAAGAAAGTATCTACATAAATCACTTTGTTCAGTCATTTTCAATTATGTCCATGTCTTTGTGACCTCTTTTGGGTGTTTTTTTTTGTTTGTTTGTTTTTGATAAAGGTACTGGAGTAGTTTGTCACTTTCTTCTTCATTTCATTTTTCAGATGAAGAAACTGAGGCAAATATTAAGGCAGCTGTATGATGCAGTGAATAGAGTAGTGGGTCTGACGTTAGAAAAAATTGAATTCACATTCAATCTCAGACACTTTCCAAATGTGGAATCTTAAGTCATTAACATCTACTTGCCTTAGTTTCTCCAGCTATCAAATAAAAATAATAATACCAATTATGTCAGGATTGTTGTGAAGATGAGATGAAATGCTATTTGTAAAGTGCTTTGCAAGCATTAAAGTGCTTCACAAACATTAAAGTACTTCATACATGCTAACTTTGATAAAGATGGTGATGATGATAAATAAGAGGTCAGGTAAGAATTGTACCTTAGAGTTCGTACATTTCCTTTTCTTAATGAGGAAAATCTTAAAATTCAAAGAGATTGCATGACTAGCCTCAATTTATATAACAAGTTAGTAGCAAATTTAAATGTATTGATTGTTAATCCAGAACCATTTCTTCTGCTACACTTCTGATACACCTACATTTCTGCTTAACTAGGCTTACTATAATTAATGAAAATGTGTTTTTTGGATCACTGTCATGGCTGGTATAGTGGGTATTTTTTTTTAATTTTGAACTCACCTGTTTACTGTCCTTTGCTTAGTGGTGGGAAAACCATACTAGAAATGGCAAAATACCAAGAATTACACTGACCAATAAATCTGGTACAATAAAATGGAGACTGTTTAATTATCATGACTTAAGAGGAGGATCAGAGAATCAGTAACAGAAATAATACAACAATTACCAATGGAATTATTTCTTTGTAGTTAGGTTGGAAATATGTTGTTTCTTTTTGATAAAGCTACAATTATGATTTAACAACAGTGAAAAATACTTTAAAAGAGTTTAATGATTACTGAATGTGTAATAATATGATCCTTATTTCCTTTTTTCTTTCTTGAAAAAACTGAAAAAATTAATATGTGATCAATCCAAGTGATATGTATGGTGGTAAGTGGGGTGCATAACTCATAAAGAATCAAGTGTGAAGCAGGGCCAGTTGAGAGAGAAATGGTAAGCAAAAGAAAGGACTCAGGAAGTTTTCAGGGTTATATTGCAATAGAAAAAGAGATGTGAAAGAAACTTGTTTCCAGTACATAATGACTGCACATCTAAATTGAGAAGTTGGAAGAGTTGGAGTGGGGTAGGCAGGCACTCATGTTATGCAGGTAAAGTAACAGAAGAAAAGGAGATGAGAAAAAGACACAGAGGAAACTTGAGAGGAAAAGGGGATATAAGAGAAGTGACAGAGACAGACTGAAATAGTGATAACAACAGAGAGACAGATAGCTAGATACATATGCACATACAGTTGTGTGTATGTATATACGTATACAGATATATTTTTGTATTTATGCACCCGTGTATGTATGTATTTCTCTATTAATTTGCATTTATATGTGTCTATATAAAAGTGTATCTGTATATATGTTAGAAAAATAATGTGTGTGTACAATAAAATAATTTTATGTTTATGTAAATATATGTGTATACACAGTACATTGCACACATGTGTATATGATTATGTATATATGTGTATATGCATATATGATGTATACATCCATATACATATCTATATACATAGACATGATTTTCTTCCCTCTTAGAATTTAAGATCCTTGAGAGCAGGAACTTTTTATCTTTTTTTATTTCCTGTGCTTAGTATACTTCTTGATGCATAGGAACCTTTAGAAAATGCTTAACTACTAATTAATCCTATTCCTTTCTTCTGAGTTCAATTTTATTTCCATTACATCATATTATCTATCTGTTTCTGCCCATCTCTCTTTCTTTCTCTCTTTACTGTCTGTCTGTCTCTCTATATGTGTATATATATGCATATGTATTTCTATATATGCTTATTTATGTACATGTTTATATGCATATTTATAGACATGTATGTGTGTGTTTATGTACACATATAGGAGAAGTGTCTGTGTATCTGTCTCTCTTTATAAGGAAGGGAACTGTACAAGGGATGTTCATTGGACCTATGATTTTGGTGCTAACTAACATTACTAGATAATGAAACTCCTTTTATTCATGGAGGTCAGAGCATTCTCTGTGATTTAGAGAATCAGAGAATTGTCTAGATCCCTGAAAATTAAGTGAGCTTCCCAGCCAGAAGGTGTCAGATACCAGACTAGAACTTAGAGCCAAGTCTTCTTAGCTTAGAAGCCAACTCTCTATCCTCTATATCACAGTGGAAAGATGGAAATATCATTTGGAAATAGAATCCCCTACATTACATTAAAATATTAATTAAAACCTCAAATCATATAACCCAGAGAGTAATAGTATGAGAGAATAAAACAGGCCTGGGTGTTGGGAACCATGGATCCCAGCATTATTTTAAACACTTCAGCTGTCAATTTATTTAACCTCTCAGGGACTCAGTTTATTCATTTGTAAAATAGTGATAATAATTACCATAGCAATCACAGAGACATGTTATAAGAAAAGTATTTTGCAAATGCTATAAAGCTTTATAAATGTAGATTATTCATACCTATAACTTTCCATTTTTGTTACAGTATCTGATTAGGTCAAATATATAATGTTTTAGTATTTAAATGATTTAATTGTTTACCTTCTAAGTAAGAATTATTTAGTCAAATGTGAGATTTACATTTAGGTTATTTCTTTCATTCATATTAGATGTATCATAACACTTGACAATACCAAGTAGCTAGATTCCAGGTGAGCAATAGAAAGTCACCACTACATGATTGAATGTCAACTCTAGTTCTCATGGTCCTCAGGCAATAATTAATGAAGGCAGACCAGGGTAGGCCAGTTTAATTCTGTTGAGATAAAAAAAAAATGATAAGATTTTTTTATATATATAAAGGTGGAGACAACAGCTTAGTTTGATGGAAAGGCACAGAAATTAGGATGGGGGAAATTGGGTTCAAATTCCAATTATCCTCTTATTCTTATTATTTGTCTTGCTAAACTTATGTCATTTATTCTCTGACTCTACATTTCTTCATCTTTGAAATTGGCATAATAATTGTATTGCTTACTTCCTAAACAATGAAGTTAGGGAAATATGTTGTTCAACTATTTTTTAAAAAGATGTAACATTAGTTCTTTGATCAGCCTCTCTTGTGCCATGCAGAATCCAGATACATTTTGATGGGTTTTCTCATATTCTTGCCTGAGGAACCCAAGAAACCTGGTAAAGCATATGAATAATCTTGATAGGATAGTGAGAAAGGCTATCCTTTTGATGGCATAGTTCATACAAGAAAAATCTAATAAAAGAGAAAAAAGCAGAAAATCAAGAATGAATGGTCAACCGTCTCAAAGAGTTATGTAAATATCCAGATTCACTCACAATTTGTGTCTATTTAAAGAGCAGGAACTCCATAAAGGTCTCCATAAAGAATATTCTCTTTTTCTATCTCTACCTAGCTAGTCACTGTTTTTCAAAGCAGCACAATTTAAAGGAAATAATTCATTATTATTTCATTGAATAATGAATTATGTTTCTTATTGTTCTCTCTGTGTGTCTCTCTGTCTTTCTCTTTTTCTCTGTCTTTTTCAATAGACATATATGGACATATACACACATGTGTGTGCATGTATGGATATGCATATGGACATGGATGTGGGTGGATAGATAGATGGATTCATAAGCAGTTCAAATACCAGATATACATGGTGAAGATAACAATAGCTATTAAATATATCAAGGAATGTCTCATGTGTTACATGGCATTTAGCTGAATTCTGAAGGAAGCCATAATTCCCAGAGGCAGAAATGAAAGAGAGTCTTCCATACATAGGAGCTAGCCAGCCAGTACAAAGGCATGACCATGGGTCAATCTGCCACTGATTAAGTTATGTGACCTTGGGAAAGACACAATCTTTATGAGTCTCATGTGTAAAGAGATTATTTTAGTGAGCTATTTCTAATGTCCTTTCTGAGTATCATATTCTATGACAATGATTTTGTTGTAATTTCTTTTTGGGCTTTAATGATTCTATTGTCAATTATGCATCTGCTACATCTGTTTCTTTCCTTGGTTTTCTTTATCATCTGTTAATTTCCTTCACATATAGCATCCTCGATGTAGTAATTCTATAGTTGATCATCTTCTCACAATAAACTAGCTTGTCTGCATACTTTAAATATCAACATTCATTCTTGTTTCTCCATATGCCGACTCAGCTGTCAAAGTAGAGAATATGTAGTACACTCTTAAACCTAGTATTCAGAGATCTTGATCTAGAAATTTACAGTGTCTGTGTGGTCTTGAAAGTAGTTGAATACAACAGTTACTTTATTCACCACATGCCCAGAACCTATAAATCAGTTAAGTCACTGAAATATGATATTTGTAACAATATTTAGAGAAAGTCTGAATATTTTTTCAGCCATGGAATCTAACTAGTGTGTAAAATTCAGACTTCTGTCAGAATAATATTGTGGCCCAGTGCATGTGAGAACCTTATTTCTTTTTAACTATAATTTCTTAATCATTTCCCTCATTTATTTTAGCTTTCAATATGTCCCCTTTTTAATGAGTAGAGAGGAGATATTGTTGTTCACATGATGCCATGTACACACTAAATAACAGCATAAGTTTAGATTTTCAGATGTTCCTTCTCCAATTCAAAATCCCGATCATTGGAGTTTCAGCATTAATTCCTTGACATCCTCCCCCAATTTATTGAATTTAATTACATGTGAAAAGGGATTATTTTTTTCATTTTTTTATTGATAGCTCTATCACAGTATCTAAAAATGATATGCAGTAAATATTGCCTGGTTGATTGATTAATTGATTTCAATTATCAATCAGTTGGAACCCTTATGAACATAATGGTCTGTTTTAATGATTGAATTCTTTACTTCCCCATGCCTACACTCACTCACTCCAATCTTGTTGGGGGTCAGGGAGTGCATCTCACTGCTAAGAAAGAAGTGAAATGACATTTCACGCATGAATATCAATGGAAAAGTTAAGCACAATAATGCCACAATAATGTCCATTCAAATTAAAGAGAAACTATTGGAGCATACACCAAAAGAGGAAGATTTTTCTCTCAACAAAATTCTGTGATGAACTAGTTTATGCAAATATATCTAAATTTTTAAGCTTATGTGATGATAAGGATAATTAGTTGAAAACCAAAATTTTCCATTCATATATCCTTAATATGAATAAAGAAATTAAAGAGCAGATGCTTAGAACATTTGAATAGACATTATGAAAGGAAATAGACAAAAATCACACTGGATTTGCAGTCATGTGAGAGTTACACTGAATGAACTACTAAATCCATAATATCACAGAATCATTTGAATATTTGAACAATAAATCAGGGAAGTATGTCCATGTTAAAATTAGACCTTTTTGAATGATCAGAGTAATTCATAAATGGCGTTGGTAGTAAACTTATTTTAAGGCCATGTCAGTTGAGTAAGAGTTATACCTCTCTCTTGAATCTAGCTTGAAATTAGATATCATATGAAGCACGGGGAACACAAATTCACCCTCCACTCCACCCTCAATTGTTTTAAATAGTATATACATATGCAATGTGTGTATGTATGTGTATGTATATGTATATGTATATGTATATATATATACACACACATATATATATACATATGTGTGTAGACACATACTATAAATACACATATACATTATGCACATGTATATACATATATATGTATGTTTACATACATATGTTTGTGTATATTAAACTTGTTTTTTTCTTAGATGTTCATATTGCTTCCATGTATTTTCAAATTCTGATTTGGTTAATTTGTGATCTTGCCATGAATTCCATCAATCAGATTGTCATTAATGAAAAAGCCTACATCTAAACAAAATTGCTATGCAGGATATTCCAGGTATATGCTCGGTGAAGGAAGTTAATGACTGCATTCTTACACTTAAGGTAACAGATGACAGCTTTAATCACTGTATCTTCACATCACTTTTCAATGTCAAAACCACCTCCAGAGGTCTCATCATAACAAAACATTACTTAACTTGCAAATGAAATTCTCTAAATCCATATCACTTTGGCATATATTTTTAAAAGAACCGAAATGGCTACTAACTTATTTGATAAAGAATAGACATTTGCAAAGGAAAGTAAGACTAATAAAATGTCTTTTCAAAATGAAATGACTCATATGATACCGTTTTCTCTAACATGACATTGAATGGTGTTTTTCAGGTTAAAATGTGCTGTCATCCATTAACTCAGAATCCATTATATTTTCCCCCAGAGTAGCAGGGCACAGCAATGGTGACAATTTCTTAACTCGTGTCTTTGGAAGCCACTCTGGAAGTTGCATTCTGGAAGCAAGGGGATGTTTACTTCTCTCTCCCACTTCCTTTTCCAATTTATGGTCACTGACCACCAGTGGATGAGAAAGAAATCTCACCTTTTCACTAAACTACCAGTTGAATGTTCATGCACAAAGCAGTTTTTTAAGTCCCTATGAAATACTGAGATGGCCATGATTTTAGCAGAGCCCTAGTAAAATATAAGGTCTTTGAAGAAAAAATGTCCCCAGCACAGTGAAGACACATAACAAAAACTTCAAAAAATATTTCAACTGAAATATATTGAATATATTTTTCTCCATCGTTTCTCTTTTTGTTACAAAAAATTTATTTTTAGCCAGTTCAACAAATTGTTTTGTAAAAAGATATGATTTTTTTTCCCAGTGGAGGAGACTGAGTGATCACCCTTTATGGAACAATATGTAAGCACAGGGTAACATAGAGAATAGAAATTTCTATATCATAGGCATATATCAGATAACCTATTCCAAATGGAAAAATGGCTAACATATATTTCTTACAAGGGTTATTAACGTAGGGTTTGTGAGATATGTTTACTTTAATTTTAATAAATACATTTTGATATAATTGATTTTCTTTCTGATGCTTTGGATGTATTTTATGCATTTAAAAACATTTGTTCTTAAACTGTAACCATTCCCAATAAGATCAGGAGTGAAACAAGGTCATCCATTATCACCATTACTATTTAATATTGTATTAGAAATGCTAGCTTTGGCAATAAGAATTGAGAAAGAGATTAAAGGAATCAGAGTAGACAATGAGGAAACCAAATTATCACTCTTTGCTGATGGTATGATGGTATACTTAGAGAACCCCAGAGACTAAAAAGTTATTAGAAACAATCCACACCTTCAGCTAAGTTGCAGGGTATAAAATAAACCCACATAAGTCATCAGCATTCTTATATATCACTAACAAAACCCAACAGTTAGAGTTACAAAAAAAAATTCCATTTAAAGTAACTACTGATTGTATAAAATATTTAGGAATCTATCTGCCAAGGGAAAATCAGAAATTTTATGAGCAAAACTACAAAACACTTTCTACACAAATTAAGTCTGATCTAACCAACTGGAAAAATATTAAATGCTCTTGGATTGGGCGAGCAAATATAATAAAGATGATAATACTATCTAAATTAATCTATTTATTTAGCGCTATACCAATCAGACTCCCAAAAAACTATTTTGATGAACTAGAAAAAATAACAACAAAGTTCATATGGAAAAACAAAAGATCAAGAATTTCAAGGGAATTAATGAAAAAAAATCAAATGAAGGTGGCCTAGCTGTACCAGATCTAAAATTATATTTATATAATTATATATGATAGTATACTTAGAAAACTCCAGAGATTCAACTAAAAAGTTATTGGAAATAACCCACACTTTTAGCAAAGTTGCAGGATACAAAATAAACCCACATAAGTCATCAGCATTCTTATATATCACTAACAAAATCCAACAGAGTTACAAAAAGAAATTCATTTAAAGTAACTACTGGTAATATAAAGTATTTAGGAATCTATCTGCCAGGAGAAAATCAAAAACTTTATGAGCAAAACTACAAAATACTTTCCACACAAATAAAGTCTGATCTAACCAATTTGAAAAATATTAAATGCTCTTGGATAGGGCGAACAAATATAATAAAGATGACAATACTACCTAAACTAATCTATTTGTTTAGCACTATACCAATCAGACTCCTAAAAAAAAAAATAACTATTTTAATGACTTAGAAAAAATAGCAACAAAGTTCATATGGAAAAACAAAAGGTCAAGAATTTCAAGGGAATTAATGAAAAAAAAAATCAAATGAAGGTGGCCTAGCTGTACCAGATCTAAAATTCTATTATAAAGCAGCAGTTACCAAAACCATTTGGTATTGGCTAAGAAATAGATGACTTGATCAGTGGAATAGGTTCGGTTCAAAGGACAAAACAGCCAATAACTTTAATAATCTAATGTTTGACAAACACAAAGACCCTAGCTTTTGGAATAAGATCTCACTGTTTGACAAAAACAGTGGAATATTGGAAATTAGTATGGCAGAAACTAGGCATTGACCCACACTTAACACCATACACCAAGATAAGGTCAAAATGGGTTCATGACCTAGGCATAAAGAATGAGATTATAAATAAATTAGAAGAACATAGGATAGTTTACTTCTCAGACCTGTGGAAGAGGAAGGGATTTATGACCAAAGAAGAACTAGAGATCATTATTGATCACAAAATAGAAAATTTTGATTATATCAAATTGAAAAGTTTTTGTACAAACAAAACTAATGCAGACAAGATTAGAAGAGAAGCAATAAACTGGGAAAACATTTTTACAGTCAAAAGGTTCTGATAAAGGTCTCATTTCCAAAATATACAGAGAATTGACTCTAATTTATAAGAAATCAAGCCATTTTCCAATTGATAAATGGCCAAAGGATATGAACAGACAATTCTCAGGTGAAGAAATTGAAACTATTTCTAGCCATATGGAAAGATGCTCCAAGTCATTAGTAATCAGAGAAATGAAAATTAAGACAACTCTGAGATACCGCTACACACCTGTCAGATTGGCTAGAATGACAGGGAAAGATAATGCAGAATGTTGGAGAAGATATGAGAAAACTGGGACACTGATACATTGTTTCTGGAATTGTGGAAACATCCAGCCATTCTGGAGAGTAATTTGGAACTGTGTGGACATGTATACATATATTGTATTTAACTTATGCTTTAACATGTTTAACTTGTATTGGTCAACCTGCCATCTGAGGGAGAGGGTGAGGGGAAGGAAGGGGGAAATTGGAACAAGGGGTTTTGCAACTGTCAATGCTGAAAAATTACCCATGCATACATCTTTTAAATAAAAAGCTATTCAAAAATAAAAATAAAAACATTTGTTCTGAGAAGACTTTGCCATACTGCCAAAGGGATCCATCACATAAAAAAGTAGGTTAACTCTTGTATAAATGTATGTTTTTTTGTTTTGTTTTGTTTTGTTTTGTTTTTTTGCTGAGGCAATGGGAGTTAAGTGACTTGCCCAGGGTCACACAGCTAGGAAGTGTTAAGTGTCTGAGACCAAATTTGAACTCAGCTCCTCCTGACTTTAGGGCTGGTGCTCTATCCTTCTATTTGTCCCAGCAAATGTAATTTCTTTAAGAGGAAGCAATGTATACATTTGGAATTTATGGGTTGCATATTTAACTGTGATTTTTTTTTTGTAACTTACATATATGTTTTGCATCTGTATTGACTTTTAAAATGCATAAAAATAAAATGTTTCATTATTGTATGCCTCCTCAATTGATTAACATACATTACCAAATCTCAAAATCATAAAGGACTTCATTGGATGTCTAGTTGAACCCATCTGAAGAGAAATCTCCAATTCAGCTTCCATTATATTTACCACTGGCTACATAGGATCTGGGGATATCTTTGGAATTCTCTTTCATGTTTTCCTTCCATAAACAACTCATAATTGGGAAATTTCAATTATCTTGCATGTTGAAATCAGTCTTGACACTCACATCTCCTCAGTAGTTTCTGCACCTCTGATGGGACCTTCTGATTTGAAGAGCAGAGCCAGGCACTCCCAGATATCCGTTTATGCAGAAGACCTGGTTCAGTCTATCCCAGAGCCAGATATCTTCTGCCTCTCCATGCTAATGTTTTCACATGCCTAAAAGAATTCCAAAGAATAAAAAGAAAACATTGAAATAGTTATCAAAATTTAAAAAAGAAAAAAGAAAAACATTCACAGACCCTATGTTAAGAATCTTTGTAAAAAATAGAAAGCATTGCCCTTTAATTTTAGTTACTTTTCACTTGAAGTAGCTTCTTAAGAGTGGATAAAATGTGCATTCCCCATGGAATTCTGTGCTTAGAGACAATGCCACATGGTGTGTTCACCCAATCTATTCTGTGGGTAACAAAAACAAAAAACCCTTCTTTTTACAAAACATAGGTCAGAGGTGGCCCCAAACAAATATATTAGAGGACAAAAAGGGACCATAATAATGAAAATCTATTCAATTTAATTTGATGCAATAAGTATTTTTTAAATTCTTATTATGTGTCAATCATTGTGTTAGGGATACAAAGACAAAATCAAAATAATCCTTGTTTTCAAGAGCCTTATATTGTACTCACCCTCTAGGATAAAATAATGTCTACCTCAGAATTCTATAGGGACTTAAAGTCAGCATCTAGTGTTAGGCATAAGTGAAATTACTTTCTCATCCTCTGGTAGTCAGTGACCATTCAACTGAAAAGGGAAGTGGTCCATGGTATGAGAGGTGGAGTTTCCCTTCTGTCCAGATAGCAGTTACCACGATGGTTGCCAGTGACACTAGATGATAACTTGTTATTGCTTTACTCTGCTACCCTTGGGGAAAATCAGACTCAGATTCTGAGTTATTGAGTGACAATATGTTTTAAGTTGGAATCTCATTTCATCACATTCCCACCATTCTCCCCCACTGCCTTATATATATACTATATACTATATACTGTCTTATATATACTATATAGTAGTATATACTGCACAAAATTAGGTGCAGTATCTTTCCTAATTAGATGTTAAACTATAATTCTTTTAATTATATTTGTATCCCCAGCAAACACTTAAAACAATATCTGGCACTTAGTAGGCATTTAACAAATGCTTATTGATTATTAACCTGATTAATGACCATATTTCTTTGTTGCTTGAAGAATGCCAATAAGGAAGAGCCAATTAGCTTCTAAGACAGTCGTTTATAATTTGAAATAACTCTGAAAGATTTTTATCCTACTAATCCAAAAAGGACCTGCTTCATTTTCCATCAGATATTCATTATGCTATGCTCCTAGGGCCAAGCTGAAGAAGATGATTTATTCTTCCAAATGACAACCCTTGAAAGACAGGGTGACAGCTATCACATCATAAGAACTAATAGTGAACAAAGAAAATAAATGTTCTTAAGACAAATTCTGAGTCTTATGAACTAATAATAATGAGACTGGATGGAGAGAGAGAAAGATGAAAATATGATTTCTTTTTTAAACGTTACCCAATTAGTATGAATTTTTCACATGCCATCTGTAAGAATTGAACAGTTCTAGATGCATAGACCAGACTATAGCCATAGTTCATTGTTGTTGCTTTCAGTCATTTCAGTTGTAGCTAACTCTTTGTGACCCCATTTAAGGTTTTGTTGGCAAAGATATTGATGTGGTCTGCCATTCCTTATCCAACTCATTTTATAGATGAGGAAATAAGAGGGAAATAAAGTGACTTGCCCAAGATCAGACAGCTTTTAAGTGTCAAAGGTTCATATTTGAAATCAATGTAGAAGTCTTCCTAACTTCAGGCCCAGTAGTATATCCATTGTGTCACTTAGATGTCAACCCATGGTTCAGGATACTACTAAAACCTCCAAAAATCATGTTTAATCTTATGAGCAACTATAAAACAATTGCTGTTCAACTATATAATTTGGACTTTAGCAGTGGAAGACAACCTTTTTCCTATATGATCCATGCTGTTAAGATAATTTGGGATAATTGTTGGGAACAAAGTACAAGTCTTTGACTTAAACCTATATTCTTCCAGTCAATTAACTCTTAAACTATGGAGGCCATGATGACAATCTCTACTATTTCTAACTGGGATAATCCTTAGGAACATTCATTCCTAAAAGTCCAGGAACTCAAAGCGTTCCTCTTGGGGTCAGTCACGGGGCAGCAGTCTACCCTTTTCCACAAAATTCCCTAAAGCCATATATATCACATTGCCTAGGAAATTTTCCTTTTAATTGGGAATCAGGGATTTATAAATAGAATTGTCCTTGAACTTAACCATATGAGTGACAAGCTGCAGCTTTGGGAAAAGGGAGACATCCTCAGATACACACATCACTGAATGCCAGGAGAAAGCCATAAAGAAAAGGACAAAGTGAACCCTTGATAGCATTGATGTAGCTTTCTTTTATAGACTAATTCATAGGGAATCAAGAGTACTCCATCAAGAATAGTCTTTTCATCCTAACAGCCCAAGGTGTGAAGTAATTTTTAGGGCAGAAATTTATTATTTCTATGCTTTGTCCTCTTAAGAAGGCACCAATGACTTATTTATACTATATAAGCAGATAAATGGACCTGTTTTGTAGCTTAAAATTTGGGAGAGTTGTCTAGGGATACTGAAAGGTTAAATTGCTTGCCTAGAATAACACAACTGGTATGCATCAACATCAAAATCTCCCTGACTCTAAACCCAGTTATATATCTTGGCCAAATGCCAAGTTTGCCTCCAGGTATAATTGAGCATACAAATACAGAAGTGAGGCAATCCCTGTCCTCAGAGGATTTACATTCTAGTAGGGAATTAACTGGTGGTGAAGAAATATCTTTCTCTTTCTTTTTGTTTTCTTTTTCTGTCTGGCAAGTCATAAGAATGAAGAATGGCATCATAGGGCAATTTATTGATATGTCCTTCCATGAATAATAGTACAAATTGGATTACTGTTCCCAAAATTAGAAGTGGAAAATAAGAACACAGAAAAATCAGTTATTCATGCCAATTGGCAAGGCATGAATTCCTACTAGAGTAGGAATCTGTGCAATACTAGAAATCATGGTGTTTTACCAATCAGAAACTAAGAGATCAAGACTACAAGATAAGAGGTAGAGTTGAGAGATCAGAAACATAATAGACAAGTCCAAAAGAGTTAGAGGTGAAGACAAAATACTTTCAAGACATAAGGGGAAATTTTTTTTACATTGAAACAGATGATGAAAACCCAGATCTATGAGGAACAGATAGCAGACTGGTTAAAGGGAATGGAGAATAGCAAAAGGAGGTTAAACTAATATAAAACTAGAAAGATTAGTGATAGTCAGAGGTGAAACAACAGATTAAATAACTTGCACCTTATCCTAAAGGTAATAGAGAGGAATCAAATTTTGTTTTATTTTTTTTTTTATTTTTTGTTTATTTTGGTGGAAGAAGAGTGCCAACATTGTCAGATTTTCATTTTAGCCATAACACTTTGTCACTTGTGTGACACAGAGATTGAATAGAGGAGAAATTAAAGACAGGGTGTTTAAATTTAAGATGAGTAGAAAGACAGAAAGCACTAAAATATCCTTGTGAACTCAGGGCAGTAAGCCCAGACAAATTATATTCCAGAATACTTAAAGAGCTGGATATTGAAATTGCTAGTCATTATTTTTGATTAAATAAAAATCATTAGAAAATGGTAGAAATGCCATTGAATTGGAGAGTGAGTGAAGATAATAAGATAGAAAACTACATTCCAGTAGGTTTCCCTTCAACATTGGGGAAAATATTATCCAATGTAAGGTAAGTAAACATGTAGAAAAGAAAATGTTGATAATAAGTAGCCAGAATAGCTTAATTATTGAGTCATGTTCATTCAAATTCTTTACCTATTATTTCCTGTTATTGCTGCTGTTAGAAGGCCATAGAAATTGCTTTCTTCTATCTTTATTAAAGCATTTGAGAGATCTGTCATGCTACTCTTCAGAACAAAATTAATAGAAGTGGTTGAGAAAATAGTATGATTACACTGATTCAGAGAGTGTTAAATGGTCACACCCAAAATGAGAGTAAAGTTTAGATATCATTTTGGAAGGAGATTTGCATTAAAGGGCCTGGGTATTAGTGTTCAGCCCAGGTCTATTTAACATATCTATCAATGACTTGAATAAAATCATATTTGGCATACTTATCAGATTTTCAAATGGTACAAAACAAGAAAAGATGACACATCACATGATAGAAGCAGGGAAAAAAATAATAGGTAAGATCATTGGTTTGAATCTCACAAAATAAATCATTGGAGATAAAAGTGAAGTCTTTTATATCTGTAAAATGATCAACTTCACAAGTGTTATATTTAGGGGGAAAGTATAAAATCTGAAAGATTTATTTTCTTAGTGGCCTCCAAGCTTAAAATGAATCAAGTGGATATCCCTTACCACCCCCAAAAAAGCTATTCCATTGTTACTTTGAATTAAGAGAGGAATGGTGCCTACATTTTGGAGGTGATTGATATCTGAGAAGATAAACGGCATACTAAATTTGGAATCAGAAAAACTAGCTTCAATTCTGTCTTTGATATTTATCTTTGATACTTATATAATAGATAGATATCATATATATGTTATATATAGTATATATGTATATGTATATAGTACCATGAGCAAATCACTTAACTTTTCTAAATCCAATTTAATCCTAGGTAAAATGAGAAAATTGGCCCAGCATAGTTATAAATGTCCCCTCAGTTTTAAATCTCTTATCATTTGCTGACCTATAGTTGTTCTTTGCTATCTCTAATAAATAACCAGAACTCTTTTATTTAAACCTAGGCATATGGGAAAGGTCATTAAAAAGTGCAAGGATATCTAGAGGACAGTGACCAAGGCACTTTATATATATATATATATATAAAGTGTTATGGCTAAAATGAAAATCCGACAATGTTGGCACTCTTCTTCCACCAAAATAAACAAAAAAAAAAAAAAATTGATTCCTCTCTATTACCTCTAGGATAAGGTGCAAGTTATTTAATCTGTTGTCTCACCTCTGACTATCACTAATCTTTCTAGTTTTATATCAGTTTAACCTCCTTTTGCTATTCTCCATTCCCTTTAACCAGTCTGCTATCTGTTCCTCATAGATCTGGGTTTTCATCATCTGTTTCAATGTAAAAAATTTCCCCTTATGTCTTGAAAGTATTTTGTCTTCACCTCTAACTCTTTTGGACTTGTATCAAAGGGTATATACAGTTTGAAAAGCCTTTGAGCATAGTTCCAAATTGCTCTCCAGAATAGCTGGATTACACATATAGATTCAATAGACTGGCTTCCTCCAGCTAGAATCTGTTTATCACCAAATAATCATGGTATATTGCTAAGAGTTTTCTTAAAAAGAAATAGATTTAAAGGTAATGTCCAATTTTCTCAAATCATAGATGAGGAAACCAAGACCCAGAGGTCTATATAAGATCATGCAGTTAGGTAGTGCCAATGATAGACCTCTGAAGCTAAGTAACCTGCATGTCAGTCCAGAGCTGTATTGCAATTTCACATTCTATTTTGTATTGTTATTACTTAACACTGGATAGAACTAACTTATCTATGTTTCATATCACTTCTATTAAATAAGCAATTCAATTTAATATGGATTTTTCAAATTCCTACCTTGGCCCAGACACCCTGAATTCTCTGGGATCCAAAGTCAATAATAAAAATATCTACCATAAAGGAGTTTAAATTCTAATGTATAGACATAACTATTAATTTCTGGGAAGAAGTTTTCAGGAAGAGGATACCAGGAAGCTTTGGGGAGGAGAGTGATAGAGTGGAAAAAAAGGAGAAGTTTATTTAGAGATAGTATACTTTGGGTTAGAGATAAGGAAGGTTTTTATTTCAAGTATAGATGAGAGTTTGTACATTCTTATGGAAATAGCAAGATAGTTTCACAAAAATTAATCGAGGTTATAGAACAAAAAATAATATTAAAATTTAAAACAAAACAACAAATAAAACAACAAAAATAACAATAAGGGGAAAACATATGTCCTATAAAGCATTTGACTATGGTATGTAATTTACATACCAAGAACAGGTTTCAGATCCTTGTTGAGGTTGGTTTCTATTTTGAAGATTCAGTCAACTTATGTTCTTTACAATAAATTTACAAATTGGTATATATAGTGCTTTAATAGTACTCACATTGCACTTATAACTGATATCAACCTCTGCCCAGACCTACATGTCTATGGGAATTTATTCTTGAAATTCAGAATGATAAAGCCAACCTGAGGATCAAAGGATTCAAACTTTTTGAAAATCAGGTATTTTTAACATGACCTGCCAAATCTAGAAATTCTGTCTTGTAATCAAATACTAATTCAGTTCTGTTAGCCTAATACAATGTTTACAATATGTTCAAACTGATGGGGAAGCAGCTTTGTATAACAGAAAGACCATTAGATTTGAAATCATACAAAGTGGGTTTAAATATCAGATCTTCTATTAACTATATGACAAATTATTTAACTGTTACTTTTGGTTTCCTAACTTATAAAACACAGGGGAGTGAATAAATCACCTTTGTCATGCCTCTTAGTTCTAAATTCACAATCTGGTGATCCTTTGCATGTTATTAATATGTTCCACTAAACTCTAAATTCAATGTAAACATTGGAGTGACCTTAGAATCATCTAGAACTGTCCATGGGAACCATGGACAAGTTTGAATATAACTTAGAGAATTCGATTATGAACTGATCATCTGGAGACAATCTAAAGTTTTTGAGGATCATTACTAGATTAGATTTATGGTAGGAAAAAAAAGTTTCAAACACTGATAAACAGGAATCATCATGGTAAAGAAATGAGTTAAGGTCATAAGGATCAATCAGTGAACAAGCATTAAATATCAACTATTTGCCAAGAATTCTGTTAGATATTAGAGACCTAATGGTAAAAATGAAACAATTCTTGCCCTTAAATACTTTATATTCAAATGAGGGAGATGATGCATACACATAAGAATTAACTGGAAGAAATGACAATGTTTAGCCTGGAGAAAAAAAAAAAAAAGGCTTTGAGGAATGGGACATCATAACTGTCTTTAAGTATTTGAAGGGCTGTTAAGTGGAAGAGGGAACAGGCATCAGTTTGATCTTAAAAGGGAAAAAAAAGCTATGAATGAGAATTTTAAATTGTAAAGAAGCAAATTTAGGTCTAATGTAAGGAGGAAAAAACAGAGCAGCTTGGTAGTTCATTGGATATAGTATATGGCCTAAAATCTAAATGTCTCATATTTCTGAGTTTAAATCTCACCTTAAATACTTAATGAGCTGGAAAAGTAAATGACAAATCACTCCAGTATCTTGGCCAAGAAAACCCCAAATAAGGTCACAAAGAGCTGGAGATGAATGAATAACAACAAAGCAAAAACAAAACAAATACAATGAACATTCTTAACCATCCCAAAGCACATTCTACTGCCTCCAGAGGTGATGAGTCTGTTCTCAGTAGGAATTTTTAAGAAAAAGGCTCAAAGGTAAGGTAAAATGTTAAATTAATTCTTTTTTTCTTTTTTTTGGCTATGATTGACAAGATAATTTTTGATATCTCTTCCAGTTCTACCATTATGTCAAATCAATAGATTTAAATACAAAGGACCAGGGTTCAAATCATTCAAATTTCATCATTTCTACTTAATTCATATATGACCTTGAGAAAGTCACTCAAATGTTCTGAGATTCAATTGCCTAATCTGTAAAATAAGAGAGTTGGATTCAATGATCTGTCTTTTCCAGCAAAACACAGGTTAACCATTTGTGTTGGTGAAGAATTTACCCCAATAATGAAATAAAATATCTTTGAAATATTGCAACAAAGGATAGCACTGCATGCATAAAAATTCAATATATTTTTCAAATGTTATATCACCAAAACTTCTTGTTTGAGGGCCAATAGAGCCATAAGATTTCCAGAACACATATTCTCTTGAAGACAGCTACCCACATCCTTACGGGTATTCATGTGCTTGAGCATATTCCTTCTTATTTGAAAATCTACATTGGTTTCCCATAAAACTATTGATTTTAAAGGTTTGTACCCACTTATAAAGCTTTTAATGGCTCTGGACCAATATATTTGCTGGATCTTTTGTCTCTATGTGTCCCCAGTTGCTCATTGAGGTCACAATCAGCAGTCTATTTAGTCTGTCAAAAGTATAATCTCAAAACCCCTAGAGTGGAGGCTTATAGGAAATACATTCTTTGACTATGGAATGTAGTTGCAATTTTGATTCCTTATAACCCATCTGTCTGCATTTAAAATGAAATTAAAAACATTTCTATCTTGATGCACTTAAAAACTAGCATTATTATTATTCTAAAATTCTGTCTTCATGGTTCCAATATGTGCATGTCTTTGAGGAAGTATAGAGATACAGAACATATTCCATTATTTTATGTTATCATTATCTTTATTATTTTGTTTATTTGCATGTTTTGTCTAAAATTGGAAAGGTAGTATAGAGAAGTGGTAAGATATCTAGTTACAGAACCAGAAGGATTTGAATCAAATTGCCTGCCTTTTTGACTTTGGACAAATGAAATAATATCTTTGGGCCTCAGTTTTGGTATCTATTTGGTATTTTGTGATGAAAAAAGTTGGACCTTAAAGGTACTTTTAGCTTTTAACATATGATCCTCTGATGCTGCAATTTAATTTATTATGAGAATCTCCAGGTGTGGAGACTCCCTCCAACAACACAAATCAACAACTCATTAAAAATCTTTTAAACTTGTTTGATCATAGACAAGTGTGGAGAGGACCTTGAGGATCATCTGCTCTAATAGAATTTTACATAAGTTTTATCTTTATGATCATGAACATTTTGATATACAAAGAATAAAAATGGGGATTATAACTGAAACTACCTTTTTGCTGCATATAATTTTTAAAAGTGCTAAATTTCATTCTCTATCCTTATATTTAATGTGATAAAAACAAAATTCATTTGCTGGTTTGTATCCTTATATCAATTTTTTCTATTGTTTTTAAACATATTTATTGATGATGTTTTTTTTCCTTGACATCTCCATGGCTATGACCTTCTCTCCAAAACTCATTGGTTACGAAGATATAAAACTGAGGTCCAGAAATATTAAATTATTTGCCCCAGTTCACTTTAGCAGTGAGTGAAAATAAAATATAAATCCACATTCCATGACTCCAAATATTCTTTCTGCTGATCCATATGTTAAAGATTTGTCTTGAACAACTGAATAATCAAGTGACTTGCTTGGGATTCATATGTTAAAGAGAGAAACAAGGGTCTTCCCCTCCTAGACTGATTCTTTTATAAAAGAAAATTAGGCTATCTTTTGCTTCAATTCTGGACTGCCTCAGATAAAATGAGACCTGAGAAAGACCTTATCTGAAAAGGCCAGGGTTTTCCCTTGCATACAGGGCCATTACATCTTACCTTAAGTCTTGTCACTGAATTCTAATTATTTTGAAAGAAAGTATGAGACTGAAGACTTGGCACAGCCCTTCCCTCACTTAAATCCAATTCACTTACAAATCAAGACATCACTCTCTTGATATCATTGATCTTGTCCAAGAACAAAGGATAAGCAACAACAAAACTCTTGAAGACTAGGCTAAGAACCCATCCCTTCTTATACCAAAGCTAATCTTCTACAAAGCTTGATGTGGCATTGACTAACAAAATAGACTAACATTAAAAATGTTAATTTTGTATCACCCAAAGGACTACTACCTCCCACCCACCATATTTTTCTTCTAAAATTATTATTCTGGGTGTCTGGCATTTAGGTGTCTTTGGACCAGGCAGGAAACCAAGTTCCAAAGATAATATAACATGTGTGAAACTGTTTGCCACCTGAATCCCCCAAATTCCATCTGGTCCTAGCAAAAACTTCTTGGTTGTCACAGTTAAGATTTACCAGAGGGTTTGGAGAAACAGGAAAGAAAATAAAGTTTACATAATAACACTTTAACCTCTCTGCGTCTAAACTCCTAGAGTATAAAAAGGAAGAAATTATTCAAAACTAGAATTTTTTTCTCCTGAAAAGTTTTTTTGTTTATTTTCTATACTTTTCTCTATTTATATGTTTTGTCCCTAAGTAGATTATAATGTTGTTAAGACAAGAGCTTTTTAATTTTTATCATTATGTTCCCAGTCACTTATCCATTGTTGGCCACTTACACATGTGAATTGAATTGGAACTCAGAAAATTGGGGTAATTCTGTTTTTCTCTTTATTTTCTAAATATTTTCCTTGAGCTGATACTTAGTAAAAAGAGTCCAGAGTTTCAAGTAGTTCATATAAATTATTCTGAAGTTGCTTGTCATGTCCAACTTTTAATGCCTCAGTGGGTTTTCTTGGCAAAGATAATAAAATAGCTTGTCATTTCTTTTCCTAAGGTCTTTATTTTAATAAAGTTAAAGAAACTGAGGCAAACAGAGGTTAAGTTAGTTGCCCTGGATCACACAACTAGTAAGTGTTTGAAGCTGGAATTGTACTCAAGTCTTCCAGACTCTAGTTATAAAACCTCTCTTTATTGCATCATGGAGCTCTCTCAACTGAATAACCATTAGGCAAAACACAATGCATATCAGGAAATGAGATGAGAGATTCACCTAAGGATTTCTTTGTTTTAAACTGTAAAATAGGAAAACTACAAAATGTGACATACATAATCTGATGTATAGCAGGCTTGATTACTATTCTCTGAACTTGACATTCCATCTGCCTCTCCATGACTGCGTTAGTTCTTCCCTCCCTCTTCCCCCAATTCTAGAGAGAGAGAGGCAGAGACAGAGAGAGACAGAGACAGAGATGGAGAGAGACAGAGACAGAGACTGAGAGAGACAGAGAGATGAATAGGCATTTGTATACTTTTAAAAAATGTTATCTGATAGAGGCAGCTAGATGTGACAGTGGAGAGAGTACTGGCCCTGAAGTCAGGAAGAACTGAATTCAAATTCAGCTTCAGATACTTAATACTTCCTAGCTGTGTGACTCTAGGCAAGTCACTTAACCCAACTGCCTCAAACATGCAAAAAAAAAAAAGTAAAAAGAATAAAATATCTAATTTGTTCCTCAAAGGAACCATGAGAGGTAGGTGTTAGTCACTGTCTCTATATCTCAATTGTGAAAATTGAGGCAAATAGAGTAAAAGGGGCAGCTAGATAGCACAGTGGATAGAGCAACAGCCTTGAAATCAGGAGGACTTAAGTTAGAATCTAGTTTCAGACACTTAACACTTCCTAGCTGTGTTACCCTAGGCAAGTCACTTACCTCCAATTGCCTCAGCAAAAAAAAAAAAAAAAAAAAAAAAAAAAAAGAAGAATAAGAGACTTTCCATAGAAGAATCAACTAATATCTGATGCTTGATTTGAAATCAGATTTTCCGGACTCTTGGTCCAGTTAATTTTCTATCACATCATCAGCTGTTTCATAGTTAGAATGTACTCCTTTTCAGTCTCTGCCTCTGAGAATATCTTTTTCTTTAAAATTTCAGGTAATGTAAAGATTTCTATGGTAAATCTTTCCTAAATTATTAGTACTTTATCCTTTCTTCCTTAAATATTGTTTCTATACTTATTAGATAAGATTCTGTAATGCCAAAGTAGAATATAAGCTCTCTGAGGGTAGATAACATTTTTTGATGTGTATTTATAGTTCTTATGGTTAGCACAATGTGCTACAAATGGTAGGTGCTTAATTCTTTTAAAAAAAATTAATTTTACTTAATACCCTCAATGTTCCATGTATATATTTGTCAATTTTCAGATTATGACTCTTTAACAACGCATTAGCTTCTTGTGGATAGGTACTATTGTCCCTTTCATCTTTGTGTACTCATTATTTAGAATAGTGCTTTGCTCATAATAAATTTTTAATAGATGATTTTTTTAAATTAGGTTAACCCTAAAGGGCAATTAAGCTTCCCTTAAGCAAACTGCCTTTGTTCTTCTTAGTTCCATGGCTTGGTTTTTTATTCATTTCTTCATTTTTTTTTTCCTGTGTAAAGCTAATGTCTCTGACAATCATATTTGTAAAACTGAGGTCCTGGGTGATGATAAGCTTACTTTGAATGCAGGTCACTCTTTTTTCGCTTTTTACTATGCTGCTTTGATTTGAATAGTTCTTATTGTTTTATAATATTATACACTTAGGAATACTTTGAATACGTAACAAAATTTCTTGTTCTTACTAGTGTAAGAGGAAATGTTTTTAGAAATAGATAGTTTGAAGACAATGTATTCACAAAATGCCAATGGCTTTTTGAAATCCTCCCTATTCTTTAAGAACTACCTCAAAGGTTATTTTTTAATAAAATATTTCCTAATAATTTGCAGCATAATAACTACAGGATAAAATATTTCTTTAAACTGACATCTCAGGCCTTCCACAACAAGACTCTAATTTGCCTTCCATATCTCATTTCATAGTTCTCTTCATGCCATTAAATTCTATGCAACTATCCATCAATATTGTCCTGTAGTCCCTTGCTTTTGTCTTTGCTCAGGCCATTTCTCATCCCTAGATGATGGTGTTTATATCTCTATTTGGTAAAATTATTTTTTTCCCCTTTAAGACATACCTTAGGCATCTTTAAGTAATACTTTGCTACTAAATGTCCCAAGTCAACTAATTAGATAGCAGAAAATCATTTTTTTCTTCAAATATTCTTATAGAATTTCATGGTTTTCTACCCATCTATGTCTCTATCCTTGCTATATCTTTCCTATTAAATTTTAAGTTTCCTGAGGACAGTGAATATGTGGGTTTTCCTCTTGGTGTTCCCATCAAAACAGAACACTAAATGTTTTCTTTTATTTTTTTTTTTTCTGATGACCTCCAAGGAGACTCAATGTGCCATGAACATTATAGACAGACATGTAATAGATATATGCTGATTTTAATGGGTGCCAAATTATTAAGAAAAATCATATGATATCTTAATCATATGAACCTCAACAGACTGTGGGAGATAGTGGAGGACAGAAGAGCCTAGAGTGTTATAGTCTATGGGGTCATGAAGAGTCAGAAATGACCAAATGACTGAACAACAACAATCCAAATCAGACTTTGTAATCTCCCTACAATGCTTCCTATTGCCCTTTACATTGAAATTTTGCAAGATCTAGGTATGTTCTTTCATATGATTACTTCCTGAACCAAGAAAAAGTGACAATGATTTCAGACTTTGCAAAGACCTAAAATTTGATTACCTATTATTCTATCTTCTATGAATTCCTTCTGTTCTTCACAAGTACAGTCCTTGAAAGGAAGCACGCTAATTTTTGTGGAAGCTGTAGTTTTCATTTTGGTGGAAACTACCAGAGCCTGTGTTCCATTGTATAATGTTGAAGAAACTTAAATCACTTTCAGCATAAGTCATTGTTCTGGGAGTGGAATGGATGGGGCAAATTATGTACTTATGAATATGAATAGAATAAAGATAAAGAGATATTTTATGAGAAATGTTTTAGGCCTTTTTAGATAATTTTTTTTTATTGGAAAAAAGTAGTCTAAAATCATTACATTAATTCCAACCTACTATTATTAGTATTTTATATATCATCCATCTTTACTTATAAGGAAATTGTTTAATTTATCTTCAGGCTTATTGAACAGGGAAAGACAAAGTGATCAAATATAGAAGAGTTGTGCTGAGCCTGTCACACTTCCCACTCACATCCAACCTGAACATTTTCAAAAAGGAAAATATATATATATATATCTGAAAGTAATAGAAATACATGGTGAAGACTCTCCAATCTGAAAAAGTTTCTAAATATCAACATGGATCATCCTTGAAAAGATGCAAAAAAAAAAAAAAATGACTTTAAATGTAGGCCTTTGGAGCCATAGCCACATTGTGTTTATGTTCCTTTTATGCTTCTACTTATTTGTCAGTACTAGCCTGTATCGTTAAAGTATTCAGAAAAATAACTAGGATAAAATAATGTAATTTATTAATTTAGTCAGCAAAAAGTACCCAAGGGAGAAAGAATTTTTCCAGACATTATGACTGGGGGTCTTACTGTGGATTAGGGAAGGAAAGAAGGGCCTGAGGTTGAGCTCCTGAAAAGAATTCAGAAAATGCCAATAATGATGAGCTGAGGTCCAGGGCAACAATACTCATAACTGAGGATTAAAATTTGATTGTAATAATTATTATAATAACAATCTACTGAAAATAAAATAAAATAAAACACCTAATGGAGGAAAAGGAACCTACCCATAGATAGCCATGTTATTTAGAGGAAGTTAAGGAGGTTTAAAAAAAAAAAAGGAAAGAAAAAGAAAAAGCCACTCCTATTCCAAAGAGTAATATCAAATAATCACAAGTCCAAAATGATTCTTGGAAGGACTTACAAGGGAATTCAAAATTCAAATAAGAAAAATAGAGGGAAATTAACAACAACAACAACAACAACAAAAACCCAAGAAAATTATGAAAAGAAAATCAACCAATCAGAAAAAGAAACATAATTTTAAGGAAGGAAAAATAAAAGTACAACTTTGTACCATCTTTAGACAGTGAGTTGGAAACATTACGTTTTTTTTTTTTTTTTAATAATTATAACTTTTTATTGACAGAACCCATGCCTGGGTAATTTTTTACAGCATTATCCTTTGCACTCACTTCTTTTCTGACTTTTCCCCTCCCCCAGATGACAAGTAGTCCTATATATGTCAATATGTCACCATATATCCTAGGTACAATATATGTATGCAGAATCAAACATTTCTCTTGTTGCACAAGAAGAATTGGATTCAGAAGTTAAAAATAACTTGGGAAGAAAGACCAAAATGTAAACAATTTACATTCATTTCCCAGTGTACTTTGGGTGTAGCTGCTTCTGTCCATCACCGATCAATTGAAACTGAGTTAGATCTTCTCTTTGTCGAAGAAATCCACTTCTGTAACAATACATCCTCATATAGTATCGTTGTTGAGGTATATAATGATCTCTTGGTACTGCTCATTTCACTTAGCATCAATTCATGTAAGTCTCTTCAAGCCTCTCTGTATTCATCCTGCTGGTCATTTCTTACAGAACAATAATATTCTATAACATTCATATAAAATAATTTACCCAACCATTCTCCAATTGATGGGCATCCATTCATTTTCCAGTTTCTAGCCACTAGAAACAGGGCTGCCACAAACATTTTGGCACATACAGGTCCCTTTCCCTTCTTTAGTATCTCTTTGGGATATAAGCCCAGTAGTAGCACTGCTGGATCAAAGGGTATGCACAGTTTGATAACTTTTTGAGCAAAATTCCAGATTGCTCTCCAGAATGGTTGGATTCATTCACAACTCTACAACAATGCGTCAATGTCCCAGTTTTCCCACATGCCCTTCCACTCCAACATTCATCATTATTTTTTTCCTGTCATCTTAGCCAATCTGACAGGTGTGTAATGGTATCTCAGAGTTGTCTTAATTTGCATTTCTCTGATCAATAGTGATTTGGAACACTCTTTCATGTGAGTGGAAATAACTTCAATTTCATCATCTCAAAATTGTCTGTTCATATCCTTTGACCATTTACCAATTGGAGAATGGCTTGATTTCTTATAAAGTAGAGTAAATTCTCTATATTTTGGAAATGAGGCCTTTATCAGAACCTTTAACTGTGAAAATGTTTTCCCAGTTTGTTGCTTACCTTCTAATTTTATTTGCATTAGTTTTGTTTGTACAAAGACTTTTTAATTTGATATAATCAAAATTTTCTATTTTGTGATCAGTAATGATCTCTAGTTCATCTTTGGTCACAAATTCCTTCCTCCTCCACAAGTCTGAGAGGTAAACTATCTTCTGTTCCTCTAATTTATTTATAATCTCATTCTTTATGCCTAAATCATGGACTCATTTTGATGTTATCTTGGTGTACGGTGTTAAGGGTGGGTCCATGCCTAATTTCTGCTATATTAATTTCCAGTTTTCCCAGCAGTTTTTGTCAAATAAAGAATTCTTGAGGGCAGAGCCAAGATGGCACTTTCACTGCCCAGCTTCTAGACCCAGGGCAGTCCTTAACTTGCACAACAGGATTCTTTGCAGGGAAGTTCCGCAGCTCCCAGTGCAGACCTGAGTTACTTTTGGGGGAAACTCTTTTCCAGAGCACTCCCATACCTCACTGCTCTTTGTAGCAAAATTATGATGAAAAAAATAGCCTAGATATTATTTTACAGGAAATCATCAAAGAGAACTGCCCAGAAGTAATAGAACCAGAAGGTAAAATAGGGCTTGAAAGAATTCATCGCACACCTTCTGAAAAAGACCCTAAAATAAAAACTCCAAGGAATATTGTGGCCAAATTTCAGAACTATCAGATTAAAGAAAAAATATTAAAAGCCATCAGGGAATAACAATTCAAATACCAAGGTGCCACAGTAAGGGTCACCAATGTGGCTTCCTCCACATTAAAGGATCGAAGGGCCTGGAATCTGATATTCCAAAAGGCAAAATAACTTGGAATGCGGTCAAGAATAAATTATTCAGGTAAGCTGAGCATTTTTTTCCCATGGAAGAAGATGGACATTTTATGAAACAGAGGAATTCCATTTGTTTCTAAGGAAAAAAACAGATTTAAACAAAAAATTTGATCTCCAACCATAGGACTCAAGCAGAAAAAGGTAAAAGGAACTCATTATTATTATTATTATTATTATTATTATTATTATTATAACTTTGTATTGACAGAACCCATGCCAGGGTAATTTTTTACAACAGTATCCCTTGCAATCACTTCTGTTCCAATTTTTCCCCTCCCTCTCTTTATCCTCTCCCCCAGATGGCAAGCAGTCCTATACATGTTAAATATGCCGCAGTATATCCTAAATACAGAAGGTAGAAATAACCAGGGAAGAAAAACAGAAATTCAAATGGTTTAGATTCATTTCCCAGTGTTCTTTCTTTGGGTGTAGCTGCTTCTGTCCATCATTGATCAAATGAAACTGAGTTAGATCTCTTTGTCGAAGAAATCCACTTCCATCAGAATACATCCTCATACAGTATCATTGTTGAAGTATATAATGATCTCCTGGTTCTGCTCATTTCACTTAGCATCAGTTCATGTAAGTCTCTCCAAGCTTCTCTGCATGCATCCTGCTGGTCATTTCTTACAGAACAATAATATTCCATAACATTCATATACCACAATTTACCCAGCCATTCTCCAATTGATGGGCATTCCTTCATTTTCCAGTTTCTAGCCACTACAAACAGGGCTGCCACAAACATTTTGGCACATACAGGTCCCTTTCCCTTCTTTAGTATCTTTTTTGGGGTATAAGCCCAGTAGTAGCACTGCTGGATCAAAGGGTATGCACAGTTTGATAACTTTGGGGGCATAATTCCAGATTGCTCTCCAGAATGGTTGAATTCGTTCACAACTCCACCAACAATGCATCAGTGTCCCAGTTTTCCCGCATCCTCTCCAACATTCATCATTATTTTTTTCCTGTCATCCTAGCCAATCTGACAGGTGTGTAGTGGTATCTCAGAGTTGTCTTAATTTGCATTTCTCTGATCAATAGTGATTTGGAACACTCTTTCATATGAGTGGTAATAGTTTCAATTTCATCATCTGAAAATTATCTGTTCATATCCTTTGACCATTTATCAATTGGAGAATGGCTTGATTTCTTATAAATTAGAGTCAATTCTCTATATATTTTGGAAATGAGACCTTTATCAGAACCTTTAAGTGTGAAGATGTTTACCCAGTTTGTTGCTTCCCTTCTAATCTTGTTTGCATTAGTTTTATTTGTACAAAGGCTTTTGAATTTGATATAATCAAAATTTTCTATTTTGTGATAAGTAATGGTCTCTACTTCATCTTTGGTCACAAATTTCTTCCTTCTCCACAAGTCTAAGAGATAAACCATTCTATGTTCCTCTAATGTATTTACAATCTCATTCTTTATGCCTAAATCATGGACCCATTTTGGTCTTATTTTGGTATACAGTATTAAGTGTGGGTCCATGCCTAATTTTTGCCATACTAATTTCCAGTTATCCCAGCAGTTTTTGTCAAATAATGAATTCTTATCCCAAAAGTTAGGATCTTTAGGTTTGTCAAACACTAGATTGTTATAATTGACTATTCTGTCTTGTGAACCTAGCTTATTCCCCTGATCAACTAATCTATTTCTTAGCCAATACCAAATGATTTTGGTGACTGCTGCTATAGTTTTAGATCAGGTACAACTAGGCCACCTTCATTTGATTTTTTTTTTTCATTAATTCCCTTGAGATTCTCAACCTTTTATTCTTCCATATGAATTTTGTTGTTATTTCTTCTAGATCACTAAAATATTTTCTTGGAAGTCTGATTGGTATAACACTAAATAAATAAATTAGTTCAGGGAGTATTGTCATCTTTATTATATTCTCTTGGCCTATCCAAGAGCACTTAATATTTTTCCAATTATTTAAGTCTGACTTTATTTTGTGGAAAGTTTTTGTAATTTTGCTCATATAATTCCTGACTGTCCTTTGGTAGATAGATTCCCAAATATTTTATGCTATCGACAGTTATTTTGAATGGAATTTCTCTTTCTATGTCTTGCTGCTGGATTTTGTTGGTGATGTATAAAAATGCTGAGGATTCATGGGGATTTATTTTGTATCCTGCCACTTTGCTAAAGTTATGAATTATTTCTAATAGCTTTTTAGTAGAATCTCTGGGGTTCTCTAGGTATACCATCATATCATCTGCAAAGAGCGATAGTTTGGTTTCCTCATTGCCTACTCTAATTCCTTTAATCTCTTTCTCGGTCTTATTGCCGAGGCTAGTGTTCCTAATACAATATTGAATAATAATGGCGATAATGGGCAACCTTGCTTCACTCCAGATCTTGCTGGGAAAGGTTCCAGTTTTTCCCCATTCCATATGATGCTTACTGATGTTTTAAATATATGCTCCTGACTATTTTAAGGAAAAGTCCATTTATTCCTATACTCACAAGTGTTTTTATTAGGAATGGATATTGGATTTTATCAAATGCTTTTTTCTGCATCTATTGAAATGATTATATGGTTTTTGTTAGTTTGGTTATTGATTTAGTCGATTATGCTAATAGTTTTCCTAATATTGAACCAATCCTGCATTCCTGGTATAAATCCTACTTGGTCATAGTGTATTATCCTGGGGATGATTTTCTGTAATCTTTTTGCTAATATTTTATTTAAGATCTTAGCATCAATATTCATTAGGGAGATTGGTCTATAATTTTCTTTCTCTGTTTTCAGCCTACCTGGTTTAGGTATCAGTACCATGTCTGTGTCATAAAAGGATTTTCATAGGACTCCTTCAAACCCTATTTTTTTTCAAATAGTTTATATAGCATTGGAGTTCATTTTTCTTTAAATGTTTGGTAGAATTCACATGTAAATCCATCTAGTCCTGGGAATTTTTTCTTAGGGAGTTGATTAATAGCTTGTTCTATTTCTTTTTCTAAGATGGGAGTGTTTAGGATATTTACTTCTTCCTCTGTTAATCTAGGCAAGCTATATTTTTGAAGGTATTCTTCCATTTCATTTAAGTTGTCAAATTTATTGGCATAAAGTTGGGCAAAGTAACTCCTAATTATTGCTCTAATTTCCTCTTTGTTAGTGACGGGTTCTCCCTTTTCATTTTTAAGACTAACAATTTGATTTTCCTCTTTCCTTTTTTTAATCAGATTTACTAATGGTTTGTCTATTTTGTTGTTTTTTTCATAGAACCAACTCTTAGTTTCATTAATTAATTATATATATATATATATATGTATATAACTTTCAATTTTATTGATCTCTCCTTTTATTTTTAGAATTTCAAGTTTAGTGTTTTACTGGGGGGTTTTAATTTGTTCCTTTTCTAGCATTTTTAGTTGCAAGCCCAATTCATTGACCTTCTCTTTCTCTATTTTATGCACGTAGGCCTCTAGAGATATGAAATTTCCCCTTATTACTGCTTTGGCTGTATTCCACACATTTTGGTATGATGTCTCATTATTGTCATATTCTTGGGTAAAGTTATTAATTATGTCTATGATTTGCTGTTTCACCCAATCATTCTTTAGTATGAGATTATTTAGTTTCCAATTATTTTTTGGTCTACTTTCCCCTGGCTTTTTGTTGAATGTAATTTTCATTGCATCATGGTCTAAAAAGCATGCATTTACTATTTCTCCTTACTGCATTTGAGTTTGAGGTTTTTATGTCCTAATATATAGTCAATTTTTGTATAGGTTCCATGAACTGCTGAAAAAAAAAATGTACTCCTTTCTGTCTCCATTCAGTTTTCTACAAAGAGGTATCATACCTAATTTTTCTAGTATTCTATTTACATCTTTGACGTTTTTCTTATTTATTTTGTGGTTTGATTTATCTAATTCTGAGAGTGCAAGGTTGAGATCTCCCACTATTATAGTTTTGCTGTCTATTTCTTCTTGCAGCTCTCTTAATTACTCTTTTAAAAATTTAGATGCTATACCACTTGGTACATATATGTTTAATATTGATATTGCTTCATTATCTATGCTACCCATTACCAAGATATAGTGCCCTTCCTTATCTCTTTTTATTAGATCAATTTTTGCTTTTGCTTTATCTGAGATCAGGATGGCTACCCCTGCTTTTTTGACTTCACCTGAAGTATAGTAGATTTTGCTCCAACCTTTTACTTTTATTTTGCATGTATCTCCCGGCTTCAGGTATGTTTCCTGTAAACAACGTATTGTAGGATTCTGGCTTTTAATCCATTCTGCTAACTGCTTCCTCTTTGTGGGGGAGTTTACCCCGTTCACATTTAGGGTTAAAATTACCAATTCTGTATTACTTGCCATCTTGTTAACCCCTGTTTATGCTTTTCTCCCTTCTTTTCCCCTTACCTCCCTTCCCAGTATTAAGCTTGTGAGCACCACTTGCTTCTCACAACCCTCCCTTTTTAGTATCCCTCCCCCCGCCTTAGAGTTCCTCCCCCTATCTTACCCCTTTCCCTCCCAATTTCCGTATTCCCTTCCATTTAGCTTATTCCTTCCCTTCTCACTTTTCAATGAAGTGGGAAAAGTTTCACCATAGATTGAATATGTCTAAATTTTTTCTCTTAAAGCCAATTTTGATGGCAGTAAGATACCCACTATATTCATCCCCCTCCATTCTTTCTCTCAGATATAATAGGTTTCCTTTGCCTCTTCATGAGATGTAGTACCTCCACTTTACCCTTTTTTGGGTACAATGTCCTTTCCACCTCTAGTTTCTAAAATGAGGTAATCATGTGTTCTTTATACATCTTTATAGCAGAAATATAGTTCCCAAGATTTCTTTTTACCTTTTTAGGTTTCTCTTGAGTTCTATATTTGTAGGACAAATTTTTTGTTAAGTTTTGGTTTTTTCATCAGAAATAGATGAAATTCACTTATTTCATTGACTGTCCATTTTCTTCCCTGGAAAAAGATGCTCATTCTAGCTGGGTAAGTTATTTTTGGTTGCATACCGAGTTTCTTATCTTTTAATGTGGATGCTGCTAGATCCTGGGTGATCCTTATTGTGGCTCCTCAATACTTGAATTGGGTTTTTCTAGCCACTTGCAGTATTTTTTCCTTCATCTGAGGGTTCTGGCATTTGGTCACTATATTTCTTGGTGTTTTGATTTTAGGATCCCTTTCAATAGGTGATTGATGAATTCTTTCAATGTCTATTTTACCCTCTGTTTCTATGACTTCTGGGCAGTTTTCTTTGATAATTTCCTGGAAAATAGTGTCCAGGCTCTTTTTTTTATCATGCTTTTCTGGGAGTCTGATGATTCTCAGATTGTCTCTCCTGGATCTGTTTTCCAGGTCTGTTGTTTTCCCCAGAAGGTATTTCACATTCTTTTCCATTGTTTGATTTTTTTGGTTTTGCTTGACTGATTCTTCTTGTCTGCTCGAGTCATTCAATTCCATTTGTTCGATTCTGATTTTCAGTGAAGTATTTTCTTCACTCACTTTTTTTAATCTCTTTTTTCTAATTGTCCAATTGAGTTCTTTTGTTCTATGGAATTTTTTTCCATTTCGCCAATTTTATTTTTTTAAGAGCTGTTTTCTGTTTCCAGATCACTAATCCTATTTTTCAAGCATTTGATTTCTTTATCCACTCTGCCTTTAAATGATTGGGATGACTTCTCCAGACTCTCTTGCCAAACATCCCTCTCCTTTTCCCATTTTTCTTTTAGCTCCCTTGTGAGAGCCTTTTTAATTTTTTCTATGAAGTTCATCTGTGCTGAGGAACAGATGATCTCCTTCTTTGGGGATTCACCTGGAGATAGTTTGTTTTCAGTCTCTTCAAGGTTTAAAGTCTGCTCTCTATCTGTATAGAAGCTGTCAAGGGTTAAAGTCCTCTTCAATTTTTGTTCATTTTGTCAGAGAAGTATCAAAGACAAACTAGTACAGAAAAAATGAAAAAAATCCTAAATGAAATCTGCTTTTTTTTGGGGGGGAAGGGGCTGGGCAGTGTTACTGAGCTTCCTCTACAGACTGTGGGGGCAGCAGCGAGGCCCTAACAGCGATGGCAGTGCTGCGCCTGCGCTCTGAGACTCCTACAGAGTGCTGAGACACTGTGGGGGAGGGATGACCAGGTCTTCACCCCTGTGTTTTTAGCTTCTCGGCTAGGCCACTGACTTGCTGCCAGGGCAAAGTATCCAATCCTGTAGCAAAGCTCTCCCCGCAGAGACTGCAGAGATCACACTCCACCCCCTCTCTGGTCTGCTCGGCTGTGAGCTGCCTGCCGGGTTCTTGTTGTGGCTGCCTGCCCTCAGCCTGCACCCGATCTAAAACCTTTCACAGCATACATTATTTTACATTATTTAATGTATACATACATACATTATGTATACATATACATATTAATACATTACTTTGTGCATTGGTATAAAAGTTGTATATCTTGTCAGGTCTTATCCCAGATAATTGAACTGCTTGCTTACTGGTCTTTAATAAAATTCTAGCCACAAGGACTGGGTAAGGAGTAAGGCTTTGACCTGGTTGTAGTGGAAGGTTCATCCACTTTATTAAACTGTGTCCTTGATGAAGGACTGCTGTGGGTGCCTCTTTTATAGAAAAACAAACAACAAAGAAACAAAAAACCTGATATTTCCAAGGGTTTTTGAGTAATTCTTCCAACCACATTGGATAAAGCCAGTTCAACCTCTCTCAGCTGACATAGTGAATTTAAAGCAGTGTCTCCACTTAAAAATGTCATATAATGGCTGTATTTAATAGGTAATTAAATCTAACATTGGAAACATCCATTGGGTATTTCCTATCAATTTCTGAAAGTCATTTAAGATGTTTAATTTCTTTGTTATTAAAGAAAGTTTTTGTATTTTAAGCACCTTAGGATATACTTCATATCCTAAATATTGAAAAGGAGTATGTCTGAATTTTTTCTGGAACTATATGCAATTTGTAGTTCCTTAGTCTTTTTATGGTCTTTTGTAGACATGTTTCTAACATTTGCTCCTCAGGTGCACATCCCAATATATCATCCATGTAATGTAATAACATAACTTTTGGAAACACTTTTCTTACTGGAGTAAGAGCATCAGCAACATACATTTGACACATAGTAGGGCTGTTTTTCATTCCCTGTGGCAAAAAAGTCCATTCATATATTTTATAAGGCTCAGCTAAATTAATGGTGGGCACTGAAAAGGCAAATCTTTTCATATTCTCCTTATCTAAAGGGATAGAATAGAAATAATCCTTAATGTCTATAACCCAAAGAAGATATTCTCTAGGCAATTGAGTAGGAGATGGAAATCCAGGCTGAAGAGTTCCCATAGTTTCCAGCTGTTCATTTACTTTTCTTAAATCAGTCAACATCCTCCATTTTCCAGATTTCTTTCTTACAATAAATACAGGGGAATTCCAAGGACTTAGAGAAGGTTCTAAGTGTCCTTGGTCAAGTTGCTCCTGTATTATATCTAATAAGGCCTGATTTATTTCACTTTGAAAGGCCACTGTTCTATCCACACTGGTGTATCAGTTTTCCATTGAATGGGAACAGGTGAGAGTGTTGGCAGGCCTTCAACAGCAGCCCTGCCTGAAAAACAGAAGTTCTCATTTGTAATCTTAATTGTTGTAAAATGTCTCTTCCCCACAGATAAAATGGGATTTTTTCAACTATATAAGAAATAAAAGTCCTGTTTCACCTTCAAATATCCATCTCAAAGGGATAGCACTAACTTCAGCATGCTATGCCAGACATGTAAGTGTCTGCCTTAATCTTTGGCCAGTGACTGGGCCTGTTGGCAACACTAATGACTGTACAATCTGCACCTGTGTCTACCAACCCTTCCAATGATATGCCATTTACATACATAGTGAGCATAGGTCAGTCAGCTATAACAGCTGCAGTCCAGAATATTCCTGGATTCTGCTGCTTGAAATCAGAATCTGGGCAAATATCACCAGATTACTTATTAGAAGTCTGTATCAGTAAACCTGATGCTACTACTTCTCCTGGGTAATAGGTCACCCATTGTCTACCTGTATTAGAAACTGGGATATTATCTACACACTCCCCAGTTTCCCACATCAGTGTATGGATGAACACTGTTTTGTAAGCACCCTCAGGAGGTGAAATGGTCAAGCCTACTATGCCTCGAGGAAAAGGATCTATAGGCAGTTCAGCAACAGATTTTGTCTCTCTAGGGGATATCGCAGTAGTCCCAGCTGCATACAATTCTATTCTCCCTAATTGTAATCCCTTTCTCCCATCAGGTTGCTTCTCAGCTGATGTCTGAATACTGAACTTCTAAAGACTCTCTGGGTGTAACATGCCCCAAGTGTTTTTTTGCCTGGGGCCCTGGAACTGGGCCCTGCTTCCCGTTTCCCTGAGTCAATCTATATTCTGATGCCCAGTGGAAGCCTCTGTTGCATTTTAGACATAGGGTTTGGAATTTTGTTCTCCCACCCTGCCTTCTCTACCAACATTGAGCTTTCAGATGCCCTACTTTACCACACTGAAAACTTTGATGAGCCTCTCTGCAAGTCCCTGGCCAAAACGGACCCTGTCTTTCCATGTTCAGATCTTGAAAAGTCTGCATTATATCTTGGGTATGAAAGGTATTTGTGTCCACTGTGGCATAGCATCTTATGATCTCATCTAAAGGAACATCCTTATGTAGTTCTAATATAATTCTTCTACAAACCTTATTACCATTTTCTTTAGCAAGTTATCATCATAATTTTTGTTGCTACATTTTCACTAATAGTTCTTGTGACAGCTATCTGCAGACATTCCACAAAATCAGCAAAGGGTTCATTTGGACGTTGCACTATTCATGAAGACTTCCCCTCTGTCTTGCTTTCCTGAGAGGGTGTCCCATGCATTTGATAGCAGCAGCAGCAATTTGCTCATAAGCTGCTATAGGGTAATTAATCTACTCTAAAGTGTCTGCATAAAGACTTAAGCCTACTAGTTGTCATAGGTGACTGGTATATTGACTCCAGGTTGCCTATTTCTTTGGGTTTGTATTCTACAGAGTTCATTATAATCAGAAAGCCACAACAAGTTTTGCCCAGGTTCTTAACATGTACTTGCTATACATTTCCAATCTTTAGGGGTTAAATCTCCAAAAGCCAAATTCTTTAATCACATTTTAATATAAGAACTTTTTATACTGTTCAATACTCCAGTCCTTAATGATTTTGTTTTCTCTTCTAGCAACAGTTAACAATTTTTCTTTACTAGAATCCTTGCTATTATTCAACCTTCAAGAAACCTTGAACACACAATAGAGGAATACAAATAGAACCCATGCATATTCCAAGTCCCTCTGAAGATTCTTCATTCTTTTCTGAGTATTTGAGGTTTAGTTATTTTGAAGTTATAGCAGTTGTATTTTTTTGGGGGGGGGATTTATTTTTGTTTGTTTATACTTGTAATTTTCTTTATGCTTTAATATGAAAGATTTCATTTCCTTGTGAACTTTGATGTCTTTTTAAATACTCAGTTTCCACACCAAGAGCAACTCTTTTATCTCTCAGAATCATGATGTATAATTGTTAAAAACCACAACTTTTGCTTCATTTCTATGAGCAATATCTGTTCTTTAAAAAGGGGAATTAAAAAAAAAATCTAATGAGAAGAATAACAAATACAGAGTAAATCCAGGACTCAATTGATAGCTTAGGGTCAGACTTCTGAATCACCCTAATATCAGCAAAAACACACACACACACACACTCACACACATACACACACACATCCACTGCAACAAAATAAAGTCATATTGAGGTTATTGTTTATCAACCTTCCCAAATTAACAAAGTCATCTATTGATTGATACAGATAAATTGGTATATAGATAGATGAGAAAAACAAAGAGAACGACCAACAGAGAGAAAGTGGAGGAGGGGGAGAAGGGAGAAAGGAAGGGAGCGAAGAAGAAAGAAAGTGAGAGAGAGAGAGAGAGAGAGAGAGAGAGAGAGAGAGAGAGAGACCCACATCTCTCCAAGGGAACGGCCTGGAAGTGATCATAACACTTGTGCTCTGTTTTCTTTTAAAAGGGGATGCCATACTAGAATCATATCTCTTTTTCCCCTCAATTATTTTTGTTTTAAAACACATTTAATATGGAGGTTAATCAAAGTTTACACATGCAAGTTTGAATGCTTCTCACCAAATGCTAGTTATACAAAAGACCATCTCAAATAATTAATAGTAAGTCCATTTATTCAAGCAGATGGCAGACAAAATTGGAGAAATTACACACAGTGGAATATACCAGAAAACACAAGTCAGTTAATCTTTGTATGAGAAAGAACTATGATCTTGCTCAATGAAAATATGGGCCCCAATTTTACCCAAGAATAAACATAAACTTAATGTTTATGACATTAAAAACAAATGACAATGCTTCAGTCACAAAGTTGGAAATAGGCTTCCCAAGTACCACATGTAAGACTGGAACAAGGAATAATAATTGTGATTACAATAATGATGATTTGTATAATTTGTATAGTTGCTTTAAGGTTCAAAAAAATGCTTTACATGTTTTTACTCTTGGTAGCCAGGAAAGTATTATGTATATACATTTTCTATTTAACCTACTAGTCAGGTCAATTCAGGCCATGTCCCCTCTATTACTTATTATTGTAAGTCTTTTTAAAAATCTCATTAAGAGAGATTTTTTACACAGTTTTGATAACTTTATTTATCCAAACAGTAAGTACCATGTAGATATTTTTTCTGTTAGTTTCTTTTTCATAAACTGAGGAAATTAATTTTGTGTTATTTAATAACTAACATTACCCTGTGATTCATCATTCTCCTTGTTCTGAAGCAGGCAGCTTCTGAAGGGTGTGACTAAGTAATGAGATCATTTTCAGTCCATGCTCATTAACCAGCATGGGTTGGTCCTCTTCCAAGTGAGACCCGCATTTTTCTTTGCCCCTTAAACAGAGGATCACTTTGCACTAATTTTCTCAAAGGGACAAGTCTCCAGGCCTTGCTTGCTAATCAAGATCAGGGGAATCTTGGTCTTCAATGGAGAAGCCAAATCCGGGGAAAAAAACAGATGGACATGGTCTTTAGTTTTATTTTTTTTAATAGAGTTTCTCTTTTTTTTTTTTTTCTTTTTGTCTTTATTTATTTATTTGTTTTAAATACACATTGCTTTATGAATCATAATGGGTGAGAAAAATCAGAACAAAAGGGAAAAAGTAAGGGAGAGGGGGGAAAAAAAGGTAAAAAAGAAGTGAGCATAGCTTTTGTTGATTTACATGGTCTTCAATTTTCTAGCCAGAACTGCTAGAGGCAGCCGGGCCTCCAGAAGCAGCTAATATTCTTTAAGTGTCAGAGAGGAGTGGTAACACTCCCATCCACCTCTGAAGACTAATCCACCTATCAATGTGCATTGCCTTACATTTGCCAGGGGGTATCCCAATAATATATTATCATGACAATGAAGAGGACATACCTGGGTTTAAAGGGCCTTGTGACCCTCATTCACAGTCTTTGGTCTTAGAGAGAGATTAAGGATTTCCATTTATTGGTTACTGATAGCCCAATTAATAAATTCATAGATTGTGCCTAGAATTTGTTTCTCAGAATTTAATTAGGACAAAATTCTTAACTTTCTCTTTGTTAGGTACTAAAACAAATTAAGAATCAGAAAAATGGGTTGGAAAGAAGAAACCGAAAAAATGAAAATAAAATAAAATATTGGAGGAGAGGAGATGTAGTATTTTTGGAAAAAAAGAGGAAAGACATTAAATGAGGTGTTCCTTGCTTTTAAGCACAGTACTTCAGCCAATCAGGGCATATGACACAGAAAAAATGCAATTGATGACTCAAATATGGCCCTGTGTCCTGCTGAGGCCCTGGGCTGCATGGATATATAGCAAGTCACTTTTTTCTTTTCAATCTTTCTCAGCAAGAGGCAGCTAGTTTTTTGGCTCAGCAAGCAACACACAGCATGGGAGGCTTTGAACAATCCTGCACTGCAGGGAATGTTTTGCAGAAACTGCATGACAAGATTGCCAAAAGGATTACCTCTTAATTTTCTTTGTCCTTGGGTTTATTTCATCTAATAATGGGGTAAATATGGTTTCTTCTACACTGGAGAAGAAATGTATTCATGAGTCACATTTGATAAAATACTTTTAAAATCCTTGTTGATCATGATTCTCTAAGTTAACACTTTTTTTCTGACTCAGTACAAGTGTATTTTTGTTTGACTAGAAACTGTTTACCATAGATGTGAAAGCTGTTGGGGGAGGAAGGGGGAGAATTTGCTCTAGCACCACCTTGAATCAAGGATGGTAAATGAAAGGATTTCTTCCCTTTTTGTTCAGTTCTAGCCACCAAAATTCTAAGGAAATTGATTCAATAGATAATGTCCCTAGGAAAGCAAATAGAATGGCAACTGGCCTCAAGACCATTAAGATTATGAATATTGGATGAAAGAACTTGAGATGTTTAGCTTAAAGAAACATAGTAGCTGTTTTCAAATATTTGATGAGCATTAAGGAAAAGGAGATTCTCTCTATCTATCTATCCATCTGTCTATCTATCTATTAATTCATCTATCTTTTACCTACTTATCGAATATTTGATAAGAAGTAGAGTTAGTACTCAAACTCATATCCTCACACGGAATGCTTCTCAGCATTTCATCTCCCATCAGCATGTCCCTTGTGAATGGAAGTTTCTGCCCTTTAACTTCTGGATTTTAGTTTTCTTGACCTCTTTTAAGATTCAACTGAAATGCAACCTTTGGCAGAAGACCTTTCACAGTCATCCTAGCTCTTCCCTCAAAAATTACTTTCCATTTGTCTGCATATAATTTGCATGTGCTTAATTACATATTGTTTCTTGCAATTAAATGTTAGCTCCTTGAAAACTGAGACTGTTTTTGTCATTTTTGTATCTTTAGCACTTAGCACAGTGCTTGGAACATTATTGGTGCTTTATAAATACTTGTTGACTGACTATAAAATTAAAGCTCTTTCTTCTTGTATTGAATGGAATTGAAATATACATGTGAGCATCCTCCTTGCAGATATTCTACAAAGTTAGATGATATTTAGTTAATTAAAAAGCATTTATTAAACTCCTATTATGTGCCATATACTACACTAAGTTGTGGGAATAGTTGTTTGTCTTTTGTTTTTGAAGAGGACCAGTGACATCACAGGGTAATACCTTGATTTGCTTATGAATTGTATTTAAAAGAGGCATAGTGGTAAAAAGACATCAGGCTTACTCTCTGTTCCAGTCATTGGAGTCCAGGGGAAAGATAAAAATCACAAAGACTAGTGATGGCCAGAGATGTAGTGGATGACCTTATTGACTCTGTAATGCTGGAGAAACTGAGGCAGGATAGAGATTAGAGAGTTTATTTGGATTTCTAAGAGGGAGAGATGGTGCTAGGGGCATCATGCCTCCAGGCCTGGTGTCCAAAGAATCCAGCCATGAATGTGAGTTTTCAGTAACATATATATCATTGGCTCCAAGCTTGGGGCTCAAAGACAAAGAGGAATGGAGCCCAAACTCTGGTGAGTGGGAATCTCCAGGCAGGGACCATCAATCTGATTCTGACAGGTTTGTTGTTAGGACCATAAATTCTAACAAACTAGGAATCAAGGATGTGTCCAGCTTAGAACAGGAAGTCTGAAACTTAGAGTTACAAACAATGCCAATTAGATATCTGAGATCGGATATCTGGAGTCTTATCTTCTGGAATATCAGATCTCCACAGCCCTAATAATCTCAGTTCTAATGGGCAGAAAGGGGGAATTGCAACCAGAGAAACTGAGGAAGAACAATTTAGGGAAACTGAGTCAGGACAATAAAAGGAAACTGTGGCACAACATTCCAAACTTTCTCTTCTGAATATTCAAATAAATCATTGAATTACTTTCCTCTAGATACTTGGAAGGTTTTAGCACCATAATTCTGACCAAACCTATGGAAAGCAAATTACCCCCCCCCAAAAAAAAAATAGAAAAATGCAAGGACTTATGACAAGTCTTTTCCTGATAACCCCAGAATTAACAACAGTACAAAGGTTCCTTGTTGCAAGCATGTAAGGTCCTCTGCAGTTGGAGCACCTTAGCCAGAGAATTCAGTTTGAGATGGACAGTTCACTGTGAGTTAGGTGGTCTACAGATATTTGTACAATTAACTCAGCCTCTGCTTTGAGAGTAGCAGGGCTCAAGGGCTCAAAACCCATTCAAAGGGGCAATCCTCTCCAAGGAAGGAGGGTGAGGTTTGGAGTATCTCCACCTGTCCCTGCCCAGAGGAACAGACAGGGCTGCAGAAAGGATCAGATTTCTGAGCAGATTATGCACAGTTAGACCAAGGCAGGCAACCCCAAACTTTTAAGGGCCTGATACCAAAACTATAAGACCTTGGTCTTTTGAGAATGCTGAAATACTTAATAAGGAACTGAGGTTACAGAACTAGAGAAACAGACCAAAGAGACTGCCAGTCCCAGGACAGGTGTCTGATTTCTGGTTGTTTCTAAAAAAAAAATCCAAAAACTGAGTCTGCCAGGGCAATTCCAACAGAATAAGGGATTTCAAAGTTAAAGCATAACTAGCAAATTGTAGTTCATTAAATTTAAGCAAGGAGTAAAAAACAAAAAGGACTGTTTAAAGGATTTCCAATTCAATCTTAACTAGTGAGATAGATAGGGGGGTAGGGCAGAAGTGCCTATGGCAAAGTGAATAAGATTTCCTTTCCCATTCTTTCAGGCATTTTGAGAAAAATGCATCAGTTTCCCCAATTTCCTATCTCTTCCTCCCTTTTTTTTTCCCTCACAGAAAGGAATTATCAAATAACCATCCCACATATAAATCCCAAGAGTAAATCAAAATTCCTATACATAACAGACTAGTACAGTAGGGTTTCCTAAAAATCCCTCAAACATAACAGCAATAGTTACAGTTTTAACAAATTCCATCCCAAATCTTAAACACACAGTAATAGATGGCCCAATTAGTCATTTATCAACCATTCCCAAATTCCCTATATCAGTCCATCAGGGTAAGGAATGAAGCCTCATTCAAAACTACTTCAGGCTGAGCACGGACAAAGACTTTCAGCCCATGCAAGGGATGGGTGTGGTGTGGCATGCTGACAATCAAAGCTGAGCTAGGTCCAAGAAGATAGTCAATATATGTAATTTGACCAAAATCTAGAACAACCAAAAACAAAACAAAACAAAACAAAACACAGATTTAACAAATAAAGATTAGAACAGTCTGAGATGGAAAGAGTAGTCCACAAGGGCTGCTACAAGATGTAGGGAGGCCAAAATAGATTGGCCAGCAGCTTCCTATGTGAAGAGATGCTTGTCTCACAGGTAAAAAGCTTTCAGCTATAATCCCCATTAAAAAAAAAAAAAGCAGTTAGGTCTCACAGACCACTGTTAATTGTCTTCTCATTAGTTAGAAACCTTTAAAGAAACACTTGAATATCCAGACACAATATCCAATAACAGATAGATGACTAGGCTAAATACTCATTTGCCTAAGCATTTAGGATATAATGATTACATATAACCAGATTGGAAACAGCAATGTATGATATAATTGAATTGCATTAACAATTCTATTGACCATTACTCTGATCATAGAAATCAGTTATAGAAGGAAAAAATGCAAGGACACAACTATAACATAACATAAGCAGTTAAAACTCATCCTTCAGCACACACAGGATAAAATAGCTTTAACCCATTTTTATTCCAGTTAATTGTCCCAGTTAAATGTCAGAGGGTAGAGCTTTAAAACTCCCAAATAGCATTAACTAATTAACTATAAGCCCAAGAAATTTTGCCTCCAATAACAAATGCCATTAACCAAAGTTTCAGATAAATTCTAAACAGATATGTACCATAACCTTATACTGATAATAATACGAAATTTGTCTCAGTAAGTTCATATTTAAGTAGACAGTTTCATAAGTGAACCTTATACATACAAATCATTTTGTTTTTAAAATACCCAATACATAGACAAATATCCCAAATTGTATATTATCCATAACAGATCCATTTTCAAAAAGACAAAAACAACAACAACAACAACAAAAAAAAAAAAACAAAAAAAAAACTATTATATTCAGAGTCCCTTGAAATGATGGGCATAACCTCAGGATACTATCGATACCATCAATTAAAACTTACATAGAATATCCTATACAGAATATCCTAATACCACATAAAAGAATCCGAAAGATTCTTAAAAATATTAAACTTTTAGAAATAGCTCTACCAAATTATGGATCACATTTATAATCATATTTATCAACCAAGAAAACCATTATGTATCAAAAGAAACAAATATTCAGTCAATTAACTAAACCTCAGCAGAAAGTGGCTAGAACACACCTGGGGGGGTGGGAGGAAGGATTCCACATGAGCACCCTTCTACCTCTACCATGCTTCCCAAACCTCTACTCAACTTCCTCTTTTCCTCTTGCTATATACTTTAACCAATTTCCTACAACTTTCCTAACCAGATGCTCCATATCTAAAGTAGCAGAAAGCAGTGAAGGGGAGGAGGGAGTTGAATCTTTACCTTTGAATACAAAGGATCCCCCTCCCCCATCTCTTCTTTCTCCTCCCAAATACCTTCCTAATATATATATATTTACTTCTGAAAATCATGCAAACCTTTAATTGCTCCTACAAATCAATCCTTCATAAATCACCTTCATTCTCCTCTCCTTTAACCTTCAAAACTTTCAAGTTTCACAATACAGTGAATAGCTAAATAACTCCATAAAGCATAACTTACAATGCTAACAAATTACTCAATGTTTTAGATGGTAACAAACTCTGAACTAAACTAAATACAGCTTTTAAAAAAAAAAGTTTTTTTTTTCCTTCTGCCTGTGTGTTCTTTTGACAGAAATTAGCATCTTTCTTATCGCTAAAGATTTATTGTCCAGCCCAGGTTAAGCTTGAATTTTATTGTTCTTTCCCTTTAATCCTACTAGCAGGCTGCTTCTCAAGGAAAAAACTTTTCTGCCATTTCTAAATAGAGAAGTATTTTTTTTTTCTTTTCCTCTTTATTAATAAAGGTTTCAATAGTCAAACAAATTCCAAGATCTTATACTCAGAATCAATAAATCTAGCATGCACAGACATTAGTAAAATTATCTTCCACAATTTCAGAATCATCCTAAATTTCTAATCAAATGTTTTCTCCTGGCTGAGTGTCAATCAGATAAGGTTTTATTGCCTTTTACTCTAGCAGGCTTTGAAAACTACTTCTGCACAGTTTTGTTGTTGTTGTTGTTGTTGTTGTTGTTTTACTTACAAATTAGTGCAACAAGTTAAAAAGTTTAAAAGTACAAGCAAATTTTTTACTACACACAGTTGCAACATTGAAATAACCAATTCCCAAATTTCTTAATCATTGTTTTTAAAACTTAACAGAGCTCTTAAATTAATAAAAACAGACTGACAAATCACACAAAACACAGAACACAAATCACACAGATATACACTGCACAGTTACAATATTAAACAAAATATTTAACACAGAGACTAGGGACTCTTCCCCAGGAAAAGCTTCCAGAGAAGTTTGTTTCAGCTCAAGTTTCTTCCCTCCCGGAATCTAAATGGAGCTTCTCTAAGCTTCTAAGCCCCATTGGATGCTTTTATCTGCCTTCACAGAGAATGCCTAGATGTATCCAGAACCAGGATTTTGTTTAGAGGCAACCAGAATCAGAACCAGACCCAGATGGTGTCAAAACACCCAGCCAGATTTATACTCTAGAACACCCATAGTTGTGCCGCTGGCACACCATATGTGTGTCTTAAAGGACACTCAGAACCAGATAATGCCACATAGCATCCTATTGACATTTCCAACAGAGTTGGGCTCGTCAGCCCAACTTTTACTAGCAACCAGATCAGACAGAAAATTTACCCTGTAGGGGTTTCAAATCAGATTTTCCCTTGGCCAAATGGAAGCATCCACAAAGGTGTTGTCCTGGGTGAGAAACTGTTTTCTTCCTGGAAACTCTGAAGAAATCCAGAGGGCTGGCCTTTTCCTAACAAAAGAGCCCAGATCCTCAGATGACCCAAGGCCCAAGGTAGAGACCCAAAGGTCTCCAATCTCTAATCCCACTCATATCTCACTGGGAAGCCTCCAAAATATAATGCTGGACAAACTGAGGCAAGATAGAAATTAGAGAATTTTTAATATTTTGCTTGGATTTCTGAGAGGGAAAGATAGTACTGGGGGATTGATGCCCCCAGGGCTGATATCCAAAGCATCCAGCAGTAAATGTGAGTTCTCAATGACGTATATATCCTTGGCTCCAAGCTTGGGGCTGTAAGACAAAGAGGGGTGGAGTTCAAATTCTAGTGAGTGGGAATTGTTGGAATCCTTACTAACTGCTAACTAATTAGAGTTGATCTAATCTTACAAGAAGATGTTTTGGGCAGAACCTGAAACAAGGTACTAAGTAGAACTAATTAATACAAGGCTTGTGTTCACACCTTTACTCATTGGAGTTCAATGAGTTCACACCTCCCTTGAAGCTCTTTGGGAGCATAAATAGAGCTTCAAAGGGCCAGTCAAGGAAGTTCTTCAGAGGAAGAAGCTACAAGTCGAGATTTCACTGGAATGACATGAAGAATGGAGCTGGCTGGAGGCTGAAGAAAGCAGAGGCAGAGGCTGAAGGACCAGACCTTTGGATTTGGCGACATTCGGAGAGAGCTCTTGGAACCAAGCAGAGAGATAGGCCTCTAAGCTAACCGGGCTATATTGGAGATAATAAAAGATCTGAACTTTTATCACCTGGCTGCGTTTTGAGAAGAAAAAGCTCACCACAGGGAATCACCAGGCAGAGACTATCAATCTGGTTCTGACACCATAGGTTCTTAAATTCTTACAAACTGGGAGTTAAGGATCTGTCCAGCTTAGAGACAGAAAGTCTGAAACTTAAAGTTATAAACAATGCTAATTAGGTATCTGAGATAGGACATCTGGAATCTTATCTTCTTGAATGTCAGATCTCCACAGCTCTAAAAAATCTCAGTTCTAATGGGCAGAAGGGGGGATGGGGGATTGCAACCAGGGAAACTAAGGAATAACAATTTAGGGAAACTGAATCAGAACAATTAGGGAAATTGAGGCAGGACAATTAGGGAAACTGAGTTAGGACAATAAAAGGGAACTGTAGCACAACACAATGTCTAATCAAGTTCTATGCAATCCACAGTACCTGCTTTAGCCCCCTTAATTGTCACTGGAATAAATTGTTCTCATCTGCCTATTCTACCCAGGAAGTCTTCACATAGTTAAGGTAGATATCTCCTAACTAACTTGTAAAGTTCTTCTCTAAAATATAACGTTCTCTTGGAGCAGGTTTCTTGGGGGGTTTCTAGAGGCAACCTTAGTTTCAGTTCAGTGTAACCACTGAATGCAGCCCGGTATCAAAGTCCAAATCTTTTATTGTCTCTTTCTTTGGGCCTAGTTAGCTTTCTTAGAGGCCTCTCTCTCTCCTTGGTTCCAAGAGCTCCTCCTGCTAATTCTTTGCCTTTGCCAGCTTCAGCCTCCAGTTAGCACAAAGGTGGAAGATGGAATGAATCTGTCTCCACCTCCAAGAGTGGGCTTGTCTCTTAGTGGGCTTCTCCTTTAGTGGGCTCCTCCTTATATATGCTCTCTTAAAAGTGTGAATCTTGTGGAACTCTAATAAGTACTAAATATATTAGTGAATCAGAGAATTGTTAAGTACCATGCTAAAGTAGATAATTATTGTCTCTTATCAATTCCAGTAACTTAGCACCTTGTAAAAATCCTAATATCTCCTTTTGATTTTGAACATATGTGGTCATGACCTCCCTGACTTCACAAGGAGGTGAGAGCCCCCAAAAAGAAGGCAATCATACCTTCCCTGACTGCTCAAAAAAGGAGTGAAAATACTATAAAAAGAGGCGATCACACCCTCCCTGACATGTCAGGAAAGGAGATGAAAAAACTAGAGGAAATGGGAAATCAAATCAGATTAGCAGGTTTCTGAAAGGGCTCACTCTTAAAACAGGTATAAATAAATCCATCAATATGGGAGGTATTACACATAATTACATAAACTACATAAGCAAATAGTAACATAACACAGGCCAGTAGTGATGTAACAAATAACTTGAATCAGTATGAGGAAATTATACATGTCCATAAGTCCTAGAGATAGTCCAAAACCAATATATTGTCCATTTGTTCATGTGCCAGGAATCCAATAATTCCTGCAAGTTTTTAAGTCCTGCAATAGTCTCTTCAACAATTTTCATCTCAAGGAATCCAATGATTCCTGCAGATTTTAAAGTTAACAGTCTTATTATCAGCCATGCTCTTACTTTGCCAGATGTTTCTTAGGTCTTCTCCTTTATTTCGAGGTGTTTCTCTTTTTCTGTCTCTCTCCAGGTGCTCATTGCCACCCATCAATTTCCTTCTCCATCTGTAGCAGTAAAGCAAACCCTCTCTCCCAGACAGTTAATCTATCTAGTCCCTTCTATTTGCCACTTTCTAAATCTCTCCTCATCATCTGGCAATTACATTGGAGCTGTTTGCACTGGACACTGCCCTGTTGGTTTAAAAAGCCTGTGTTCTCCCTCATTGTAATCTCTTTCTGCTATTTGATTGCTTTTTGGCTGTTTGATCATGTAATCCCTTTCTGCCATGTGATTGCTTTTTGGCTGACAGATCACATCAGAGTCCTGACCTTCTGAAGACTCTCTAGGTGTAAACTCAGCTGCCATCATGCCCTACCTATCTTCTGTATTACATCTTGGAGCTGGGCCCTGCCTCTCATTTCCCTGGGTCGATCTACATTCTGAGACTCAGTGGAAGCCCTTGTGGCATTTTGAAAATAGGGTTTTGGATTTTATTCTCTCACCCTGTCTTCTCACTCTATCTCCATATCTACACTGAGCTCTAAGATGTCCTATTTTTCCACACTGAAAAATCAACGATTTTCTCTAGAAGTCCTTTGCCAAGAGGGACATGTCTTCCCATGTTCATCATAGTCTGGGTATAATAAGCACTTGTGCCCACTGTGGCACAGCGTCTTATGATCTCCTTTAAAGGAGCATCTTTGCGTAGTCCTCATATAATTATTTTGCAAATCTCATAAGCATTTTCCTTAGCCAGATGTCTGGTCATTATTTCTGTAGCTGAATTTTCTCCAATGGTTCTTGTGACAGCTGTTTGCAAACGTCCCACAAAATCTGCAGAGGGTTCATTTGGAACCTTGCTCTATTTTTGTGATGGCTTTACCTCCATCTTTCTCTGGGAGAGAATCACAAGCTTTTGTTTCAGCAGAAGTGATCTGTTCATAAGCTATTGTGGGGAAATTAATCTGTTGTGAATTCTCACCATACTGACCTTTGCCAGCTAGTTGGTCAAAAGTGATTTGTACATTAACTCCATTTGCCTATTGTGTCTGGCTTGAATCCTACATAATTCATAATACTCCAAAAGCCACAAGTTTTGTCCAAGTTCTAAACATGTCCTTGCTATATATTTCCAGTCACTAGGAGTTAGGATTTCATAAGCCAAACTATCTAGTAACATCTTAACATAAGACAATGTAGTCCCATAAAGAGTACAACCTTTTCTCAAATCCTTAATTTTTCCCAGATCAAAAGGAATGTATCTTCTCCTTTTTTGACCTGAAAAGTCAAGCTCTTCAATCACAGGGTATGTATTTATTTTTAAATCAGATATATCCTGTCCTTCTCTCTTAGCTTAACCAATGCTTTTTGTAATCTTGTCATATTTTGCTTCATAGGTGGTTCTGGTTGTGTCACTGCTTCTCCCCCTCCTCCTTCTCCCTTCACCCATGAAGGGTTTATTGAGATAAGTAGGTCAACGGATAGGAAATGCTGCTGTTGTGAAGTAGCATACTCAGAATTGTACTTAACTCCATTCTTATCTGATTCTTCATCTTTTTCCCTTAATTTATTTGGCTCCTCCCCCTCCTGCTCTTTCATCTTTTTCATTATTCTATAATATATTATTTCCTAAAGCCAGTTGTATGTATAAAGTGTATTTTCGGAAATTGAGTTTGGATTGGAATTGTAGTATTCACCTAGTTGCTCTTCTACTAATTTCCACTTGTCTGGATTCAATTATTTTTCCTTAGAGAACCAAGGAGATGTGAACTGTACAGTTTCTAAAAGTTCAGTGATCTGCTTCCAAATTAAAATCAAACCCTGGCTTTTCATAAGTCTAATGATGTTCTCTACACATTTTTCTTGAATTAGAAAAGAAGGCTGTTTTCTAAACATCTGTGTCATTTTAGCTGAAGCACTAGTTTAGCCCTTTAACAAAGTTTCCTTGTCTGTTTTTGTACTCACTCTAATTTCTGGGTCAAGGAGACTTTTCCACTGAAGTCAGGATAGTGTCTGTCTCATGTTTGGACTCTAAAATATAATATTCTTCTCTAAAAAATGTAAAGTTCTCTGGGGACAGGTTTCTCAGGAGGCTTCTGGAGACAGCCTTCCTTTCTGTTCAGTATAATAATCACCTCAAATGCAGCCAGGAGTTAAAGTCCAAATCCTTTATTGTCTCTGTCCAAGTCTTGTCCTTCCTTGGGCTTGGTTAGCTTTCTTAGAGGCCTATCTGTCTCCTTGGTTCCAAGACCTCCTGCTTCTAGTCCTTTAACTCTCCCAGCTTTAGCCTCCAGCCAGCACAAGAAAATGGAATGACTTCTGAATTCCCCCGACTCAATCCTGGTTGAGGCTCCTGGCTTATATATGCTTTCTTAAAGGTGTGAATCTTGTGGAACTCTAATAAGTACTAAGTACATTAGTAAACTAGAGAACTGTTAAGTACCATGCTAAATTAAATAATTATTGTCTCTATCAATTCCAGTGACTTAGCACCTTGTAAGAATCCTAACACTAACTCACAGGTTTGAGCCTGTTGGTTACTCCCAATTTGGTTTAATTGTCTGCCAAGATGGTTTTAGCAGAGTGTGGCCATTGCTCATGCTAAAGCTTCTTGAAACCACATGTGAGAGTTGGGTGAGAGATGATCATCAAAGGTAAATGAACAGCCCATAAAAGAGCTCTAAAGTTTTCAAAACAAAAGGATTTGTCCTCCCTGAACATCACACATACCCCCAAAAGATAACAATATACTAAAGATTTCTTAAGACTCCAAAAGTTTTTTTTTTTTTTAAATGCCAAGTTAAATAGTAATTAAAAAAAAAACTGGGGAAAATAAATTTCAATAATATATTATGACAACCAAATCCCAGTGACATTTGCATTATATTTATATGAAGCTGAGGAAACTGACCATAACACTGATAGATTTTATTGTTGTTACATGAATTCTTTATGACCCCATTTGGGGTTTTCTTGCCAAAGATCCTGGATTGGTTTGCCATTTCCTACTCCAGCTCATTTTACAGATGAGGAAATTGAGGCAAATAGAGCTAAGTTACTTGCCTGGGGAAATGTAGCTAGTATGTATTTAAGGCCAGTTTTGAATCCATCTTCCAAGCTACGGTGGAAGAATAGGTCACCATAATTTACTATTTACTGTGTTATTGACTAATATAGATTACTCTACTAAAGTTGGACATTATATAAAGGTTTAAAATTTACAAAGCATAAAATGTACAAAATCTCAATTAATCTTCACAATAAGCTTCTGAGATAGGCACCACTCTTAGTAATATACCAACATATGCAGAAGAAAAAAATTGATACTCATTGAGGTAAATTTAAATACTGGTTTCAATCTGAGAACTTGGATTCTTATCCCAGCTCTACCTCTTCTGAACCAGGTAATCTTTAAGCAAGCTATGTTAGCCTTCTATGTCTCTGTTTTCATTAATCTATGTAGGGACCAATTGTGATTTAGTTGAAAAATAAAGAAGTCAGGATAAATGTCCTCTAAAGAATTTTCCAGTCATAATTATATGGTATAATTAATTTCCATTTAAACCCACAATCCTCCTGAATTCAAGTCTTAGGCATTGAGGCTTTTCCTAACCCTCATAGCTTCTAACATCTTTTCCTCCGATATTACTTTCCATTGATCCTGTGGGAATGTATCTTGTATTAACCTATTTATGTATATTTTGTTTCTTTCATTTGTATATAAGCTTTTTGAGGGCAGAATTTTTTTTCTTTGTATTCTGAATACTTAGCAAAGGCCTGTAGCATAGTAAATACTTTAAAAACATATTGGCTGATTGATTTCATTGCATCAGACTGTGAAATAGTTCCTCCAGCTATAGTGATCTAGATAGATGAAAGGGCCAGTTCATCACAAATCATCCTGTCAAGTTGCTCAAAGTATCAGTCCTTTATTTGCTATATAGATTGGAATTTGGGAATACTAAATTAATGATACACATTGGTAGAGGGAGTTTACACTCCAGTGAATGCTACTTATATCAATGCAATGAGAAGTCTGAGCCCCACAACCAACAGAATCCTACCCTCTTAAAAAAGAAAAGAAAATGTTTGACTTGATTTCTGCATAACTCATCAAGTTATTCCAATTGTGTTAATAATTCAATATCACAATAGGATCAATCTTTACACAGGCTATCCTATATAGATGAGATTAAATAATCCATCATGCTATGCTATGCAGCTAAAATCTCAATCAAAGTAGTCAATGCATTTTCTTGGAGTGTTCTCTCATCGAGTGATAAATTAGAATTCTCTTCTATATTAGGTTAATTTATCTTTAAAGTGCCAAGTCATTTTATTTTGCCATAGGGATTGTCTGGAGTATTATTATCTTATTACATGTATCATCTTATTCATCTTCCATATGCTTTCATATACATGTGTGTGTATATATATATATATATATATTCATTCTATCAGATCTTTTGGCTCCTTCATTCTTGACATTTTATCTTATCTTCAAATTTTATAATACATACTTGCTTGCCTCTGTAAAAATAATAAACCTGGAATTACCTTCTTTAGACTACTAATGTTGACTGAATATTGTGTAAGTACTTTATTAATACTGAATTAACTAATTCAGTCGATTGTTTAAATGATGTTAGAAATAAGCCAAGGATTCTAGACTTAGAGCTTGTATGCTCAGTGAGAGGTAGCCTGGCCAGAATGTAGTATTTGGAGTAAAGAAAACTTAGATTCAATTTTGGGCTTTGGTATTTACTACCTAGAATGCCCTAGGCAAAACATTTAAATTGTCCATATCTCAGCTAATCCCTTTACCTTTATCTACTAAGTCTATTAGCCTTGTTGGAGCCAGGCTCTCATGCTATAGAAAAGCACAATTTTTTTGTACATGTTTAATTGGATTAATTTATCACAATTCACTATGCTTTAGCTTATTGAAAAAATAAATTTTGGGTAAAATCAATACTTCTCCCCACAAAATCTGATAGACTATCTGATTTATGTGTATAAATATTATTAGATTATAAGCATCTTGAGAGTAGAGACTGTCTTTTGCTTTTTTGGTAACTCTAGGAATTAGTGTCTAGAATATAGTAGACACTGAAATATCTATAAACAAGTATACCAATTACTTATGACAACTCATCTCTATTTATGGGAAGGGTAAAATAACAGCCTTTTAATGGTTGTTGTTCACTCATTTCAACAATGTTTGATTCTGCTATTTCATTTGTAGTTTTTCTAGAGAAGATACTAAAGTGACTTGTCTTATCTTTCTCTAGATCATTTTACATATAGAGAAACTGAAGCCAACAGGATTAAATGATTTGCCCAGATTCACAAAGCAAGTCTGGGACTAAACTCAGAAGAAGAGTCTTCCTAACTCTAGGTAAAACACTATCTCTACTGTTCCACCTAGGCGCCCATGTGTTAGAATAATAGTATCTTCATAATATGTGGATCTTAAATGTATATGTGTGTGTGTGTGTGTGTGTGTGTGTGTGTGTTGTGTGTGTGTGTAAAATCTCAGATCAAGAAGAGGAAGAAAAGTTAGACATTTAGTCTATCTCCTTTATTTTAGAGATGAAGAAACTGAGACCCAAGTAGTTTAAAAATGAGTCACTTAAGATTCCACAAATAGTATCAAAGGAAGAATTTTAATGAAGGTTCTCTGATTGCACATTGGTGTCCTTTATAATATATGATATGTATTTTTTTTGTCAGATTGCATTTTTCAATTAAACTTATTTTGTCTTATGTAGCCTTATTATTTTATTACAGGGATCTCTCAGTATCATCTAATGATACAGAAGAGTATCTAAAGATACAGAAGTGCATCTTCTATGTAGAATTAGTCCTAGAAAACTGTCTGAAGCATTAACAGTTATAGTACCAACACAGAGCTACACAGATAATTAGCATCAGGGACAGAACTTGAATCCAAATCTTTCTAATGCCAAAGCCCACTCTTACTGTACCCATTTGTCTCTCCATTGTTTTATAGGAAAAAAAAAAAACAATAAAAGATGCTCCTTGAATAATATCAACTTTGAAAATATATGAGATATATGAAGACTTATATAAACAGATTCCAGTTCATAGATCATATGATTAGATGGTATAAACACACATACACATGTTTATATATGTATATGTTATATATACATGTGTGTGCATTTTCCTGACTTTTTGGTGTATTAATCAATACACATACACACACACACATATATATGTGACAAATGAAGTCACAAATAATATTATGTGTGTATATATATATATATATATATATACACTATGTGTATATATATATACACACACACACACACACACACACACACACATATATATATATGTATATGTATATATATATATATATATACACACACACATAATATTATTTGTGATTTCATTTCATTTTTTCTTGGAAATGATACCAGAATGTTTGCAATTTATTTCTCCAATTCAGTTTTATAGATGATGAAGTGAGGTAAACAGAGTTAGGTGACTAGGGTCGCACAGCTAGGAAGTATCTGAGGCCATATTTGACTCATGAAGATAAGCCTTACTGATTTCAGTTCCAGTGTTCTATCCATTGTACCACCTACTGACCTTTTTTAGTTTTTATTCTCCACTAATTCTAGTAGTTTACTTCTGAATTGAAACTAAATGCATAGCAAATTCATGTTGCAGATCCTTTTCTAATGTTTTGTTTTCCTAAATAGCCACAAAACTAAAAATAATCAAAAGCCCATTTGATCAGCAGCAATGAAAGCTTTTAGTAACTATTATTGAACTACTTTAAAATTTGTTGAATTGTGGTATTTATAGGAATGTCAGATCTAATAGATGTCACATTAGACCCTTTGGCATAGATATGAAAAATAGGATATTGACAACAGTTTGGAAAAGAGCAAGTATCTGAAAATCATCCATCACTTCCAGGAAATAAACTGCTAATGGGGATAGAATCTTGGCAGTTGAAAAGAACTCTCCTGAGGTATCATTTAAGCTATATCAACTGGCACAGTGCCAAGTGGAGAATTTACACAAGTATGCCAATTACTTATGAAAAGAAAAGAGAAATAACCCTTTTGTCTTCAATGATGAGCTCTTTTAGTTAAAAGGGCCTTTAAAAATTAAGATTAGAAGCCTCAAGTATTCCATTAAAGAAATATGTTGTCTAGTAACAAAGGCAAAGTGCATAGTGGGTAAAGACCTGCATTTGGAGTCCAAAAAGATACAGGTTCTGCGAAGATTTAACTCGTGCAAAGTTAAGTGAACAAAACAGGAGAATATTATGCACACTAACAGCAATATGATAAAGATAATCAACTGTGAAAGACCCAGCTACTCTGATCAAAAGAATGATCCAAGACATTTCCAAAGGACCCAGGATGAAAAATGCTATCTACCTCTAGAGATACAAATGAGGAACTCTCAATAGAAATTAAAGCATACTCTATTTTAAATTTCTTTTTATTGTTTTATTTTGTTTATATTTTCTTTTGAAATACCGCTCATATAGAAACATGTTTGGCATGACCTCAGCATGAATAATCAAAAGCAAATCTTTTAATGTCTAAAGGAGGGAGGAAGGAAGGAGAGAATTTTGCATTAAATTTTTTTTAATGTTCTTAAACTTATTTAAATTTTAATTATTTATTCTATATAAAGAATTAGTATATAATTTTCATTTATTATTAATTATTTTTAATTGATTATTTTAACAAATTAAAGTAATTTTTTAAAGAAAGATACAGGTTCAAATACTACCTTTGAAAAATAAAGGCTGTTATCTCTAAAGTCAAATCAAGTATATAATAAATCACTGTTGTGGGATCTTCATCTCAATATGTTATTTCCTAAATAATCACTTAATTAAACAGAATTAAGTCTCTATTTGATCAGCAGCATTGCAGATCATTCGATTTCTCAGGTCCCAGATTTTTTGATATTGTAAGTTTCAAGGGACAGCTAAGTGGTACAGTTGTTAGAGCACTAGCCCTGAAGTTAGGAGGACCTGAGTTCAAATCTAATCTCAGATTCTTAATACTTCCTTAGCCTCAGGGAAAAAAAAAGATTAAAAGTTAAAAGTTTCATTTGTTTTCTGACTTTTGGGGGTTTTTTTTTGGCAAAGATACTGTAGTGATTTGTTGTCTTTTCATTCATTTTACAGATGAGGACACTGAGATAATTAGGAGTAAGTGACTTGTTCAGGGACACCACCTTAAAAGTATCTGAGGCCAGTTTTGAATGCAGGTTTTTCCTGACACTGGACTAGCTCTCTATATTCTGTGCCACTTAGCTTCAGAAAAGAACCTTATCTGCAAAAAGAGAATTCCTCTACCCATTAGCTCCTTATGTCAATGCAATAATACATGAAGTAAAAAAATATAAGAAGTGCAATAAAATGCATTTTCTAGTATATTGTACATATGTAAACTTAATGAATAATTTTTGCTAGTTTTACAGATGTGGAAAATAAGGCAAATAAGTTTGTCATATGCCCAAGGTCACACAACTAATGAGTGACGGAGTTCAAATTTGAACTCATGTCTTTCCTGATTCCAGGCAAATTCTCTATGTATTGTGTCACCAAGATGCCCCTTCAGAAAAAAATACTGATATGCAAAACAGGAAAGATTCTTATGTTTTTTTGTGTTAATGAAATTACAATGAAATCATAATAAAGTGAAATAAAACACATTCTCTAGTATGTTCTACATATGTGAATTTAATGAATAATTTTGATATGGGAATTTAAGGGTTAATTTTTATATTGTGATGGAAAAAGTTTATCCCTCACATAAAATTGACTCCCTGTTAAGGCAAGCTCAATATTCTTCAATGTATTTTACTGCTGTACCTAATCAAGGTACATTAAGTACTGAAAAGAACACAGTAAAGATATGTCCTGTCTCTTCTTAGGTATAACAACTGGGGAAGCAGATCAATCCATAACCAGATGATTTTTGCATACAAAATCCAATAAGCAAAAAATGGCAACATGCAAAGCATTTAAATGAGTAAAGTCAGCTCTCTACTTTTGGTTTTGTGAAGACTAAGCCATAGATTCAAATAATTTACCTGAGTAGAATACATAATGGTAGGTTCTTCTTTTATAAGTCCTATTAAAGGCCATAGAATGAACCATTCTGAATGTCAGATATTGAAATAAATAATAATATTGCAAAATTAGCCCTATAATTGTTTAATAGTTTTCAAAATTTGAGACAATAGTCAACTCATTCATAGAAAAATTGCTGCAACAAACACAATGATAACAGAAATGCAAATGAAAAGATTATCTTTCTTTAAAAATAAATTTTAAATTGTTTAATTAAAATAATTAGTTTTGGCCTTCAGAAAAAAGATGAAAAAATAATTCTCTCTCTGAAGGTATTCTGGAACCAGCTCCAACCTTCTTTGGTTGTTAAAATTTCAATGTGAGCATTTACATCTTAAATTTTAGTAAATACTATAAATCAAAGGTTGCAAGAAAGAAAGAAGAAAAGAAAGAAAGAAAGGAGGAATGTGAGGGAGGGAGGAAGAGAGGGAAGAAAGAAGGAAGGAAGGAAGGAAGGAAGGAAGAAAAGAAGGAAGGAAGAAAGGAAGGAAAGAATAAGGAAGGAAGAAGGAAGTTTCAACCAATACTCACAAAGAAGAAAAAAGAAAGAAGAAGAAGAAAATGAAGAAGAAGAAGAAATAAGAACAAGAACAAGATGAGGAGGAGGAGGAGGAATATGATGATGATGACAATGATGACAATGATGATAATGATGTAAATAAAGACTTCCTGTTCTCTGGATGTCTATAATCTACCAAAGGGCATAATATATACTCAAATGAAAATCCCTGAAAAATAATCAAAGCAAATATAGAGTAATTTCCCTGGTGAAAGTAGTATTAACACATGGAGGAATCAAGAAAAATCTCTCTCTTGTAGGAGATAAAACATAGACAGTTCTACAAAGGGAATAAGGAGTACCAGGAGATAGAGATTTGAGACCATACTTAGCATGAGGGAGCTATGCAAAGGCCCTGAGATGGGAGATGTATTGTTTGGGGAACAGTAATTAAGCCAGCCTGGCTAAACAATAATATACATAAAAGGGAATAATATAAAATCAACCTGGAGAGATAGTTTGACAGAGGCATTGATGACTTAATTCAAAGGAAATCATTTCATAGAGTAATTGAAGGGAAGGGGCACAATCCTCAAAGAACAGAATCTGTTCTGTTAATTTTTTTAAAACAAAATGAAATATTATCATTTCTTCTTGTTTGTCTTATAAAGACGAAAAGACCAAAGGGTCTGCATCTAGCAGCATTGTGAGGAAGAGCAGATGTTCAGTGCTAGCCCAGAGTAATTCTGATAACATCTTTTATAAGACTTTCCTTCTCATCTTGAGATTTATCTATTATCTTTCAGATATAAACAAGTATATTGAAAAAAATTATTCTGTGAACTGACTGAAGTGGCGTTACTCCCAAATATAATGATGAAAAGCAGAGTGTTTAGTAAGTAAGCGATCAGAATGCTAATAACACAATCTTTTTTCCTTGATCATTTTAGTACATTATTGTGACTCTCTCAGACACTTTTTAATTCCTACTTCTTGCCAAAAAAATGGTAACAAGATATGCCTGGAACTGTTCAAGAATAAGGAAGATGTACCTTATCCTTTGGATTTGCTTTAAATAAGTATTACTTCCAGGTAAATCTTTCAAAAAGGGGAGAGTTTAAATTTTAATACTAAATGAAGTTGATTTAGGCTAAGTATTCCCCACCCTCACAACTCTCCAAATAAGGAGAAAATAAATTAATTTCTAGAATAGAGGAGATTTTTATACAGGTGGCAGAACCTAGCCAAGCAGATGTGTTAGATAGTTACCACTGAAAAACTAGACATGAGCTACAGAAAACAAAACTGTTGTTTATCTAACACTGAGATCACAGATTTAAAACTGGAAAGTCAGATATACTGGAGTTAGTTTTTACAGGATCTCAGCAGTGATCATTTGCACCTTGGAAATTGGCAAATGCCAATCAAAACTTCAAATCCAGATTTGACTTTGTTGTCAAGGTTCAGTGTGTAAAATTAAGAAAGTGATGAGGAAAATGTTTAATCATGCAGATATCAAGCACACATTTTTGAAGGGAGGATCCAGTTATTAAAAGATTAACCAGAATATCAGTGGATGGAAAGAATATTATAGCTCATTTTATGAAGCCAGATCATTTTACAGAGAACTAAACTGAGATCCAGAAAGATTAATCACTTTGTCCAAAGTCAAATAAACAGTAAATTGTATAACATGGATTTGAATACATCTTCTTTAACTCCAAATCCATCATTTTTCAGGTGTGATTAGTAAGTGAGGAGGGGTGCCATGCTACCTTTCTTTTGTGATTCTGTGTGGCATAGTGTATATTTTATTTGGCTTTAGGAAGGCATAATATCAAATCACATGTTTGATCTTTAATATCTAATTAATCCTAGTCAAGGATCCTCACTGATCCTCAATTTCCCCTTGTGTAAAATGAGAGCTACAATAGTATCAACTTCATAGAGTTATTTTAAAATTCAAACTGTACACTTCACTTGTATTTGGATTATCACCATATTGTGATATGTCATGCCAGTATGTGGATTAAGTAGGATGAAGTCACTTTCAATAATTTCGATTAAAGTATAATCCTATAATTTTAAAAGTGGAAAGAATCATAAATAGGATCGAGTCTCATCCCTTGCTTAACCCACAGGACTGGACTTCAACTAAACTAAATAAATGATTATTGAGCACCTGTTATATGCAGGGTATGGTGCTATATAGAAGAAATACACAGGGGAACATTACTTTTTTATTTCAAGATATTTATAGTCTATTAAGAAAACATTATCAAGAATATAATCACATACAAATATTTATCAAATAATTCCAAGTAAATTCAATATAAGAAAGCATCAAAATATTGTGGTAGGGAGAACTGAGAAAACCATTGTGTAGTATTTTATCTTGTGCTTTTGAGTTAAACTAGAGGGATTCTATTCATTTGAGACTCAGAAAAGTTGTTTTCTGTTGAACACTTAGCTAGTGGAAAAGCTAAAGACCTCCTAAATAGCACATTGAGCTTGGGATGAGGAAGATTTGCATTCAAGTTCTCTCTATGACATTTACTGTGTGACCCCCAAGTAAAATACAATCTCTTTCAACATCAGTTACCTCATCTGTAAACTGGGATAAAAACATCACTTAACTCATGAGGTTGTTATGAAGATTAAATAAGATATTGGTAAATTACCTTGTAAGCCTTATAGTTCTATACAAATTTTATTTTTGTTATCATTACTATTGTTCTTCATTGTTCCAGTTCAATTCGTTGTTTATCTTTCATTCTTTAAGATGACCATGACATCTTTTAAAAACCATGCCTTTCTTTTCCACAATGTAATGGAGAGAGCCATCTGTACCCAGAGAGAGGACTGTGGGGGCTGAATGTAGTATTTTCACCTTTTTTGTTGTTTGCTTGCTTTTTTCTTTCTTTCTCATTTTTTCCCTTTTTGATCTGATTTTTCTTGCACAGCATGATAATAATGGAAATATGTACAGAAGAATTGTACATGTTTAACATATATTGGATTGCTTGCTGTCTAGGGAAGGGATGGAGGGAAGGAAGAGATAAAAAAAATGGAATACAAGGTTTTGCAAGAGTGGATGTTGAAAAATAGCTTTGTATATATTTTGAAAATAAAAAGCTATTATTAAAAAACAACAACAACAACAACAACAACAACAACAAAAAACATGCCTTAAACCAAAACCAATCTGACTGGCTACCAATAGGTACTAAGCCAACCCTTATTTATTCATTCTGATTCTGATTGACTCAGATTGACTATGAATAGCATTAATTTTTGCATTGGCCAAAACCCCTGAGAGGTCTTCCTCTCCCAGATTAATTAACTAATTTATTTAGATTTTTTTTGGGCTGGGTGAAAAAAGATTCGTTGTCTCAGTTTCTACCTGCTTTAATAACTGAAATCAAACTGAGACCTTTTGAAGACTTTAAGTTAAAAAGGCCAAGGTCTCTCATTTCATCCATCATCATCTCCAATTGTCCTGATCTATATCTTACCACTAGACATGGATGGTTCTAGAGGAGAAGGAGAGGCAGGTGACCTTGCACAGCCCTCTCTCACGTAAATCCAATTCATTTTCATGTCATGATATCGCCTCCTTGATGTCAAAGTCATCTTCAAGAATGAAGGACAAACAACAACAATCCAATTCAATATCTTTTCCAGAAAAAGGAAAAAGTCCACAAACACTTTCAGACATATTAGGTTCATTCCCACAACAGCCCTTAAAGGTAAACATTTTTTTTTAATGTTCAATTCATGATGAGGAAGTTTAGGTTAAGGCAATTAATCCCTGATCCAGGCTTATTATTTAAAATCTTTTCTCAAAACAGAGCTCTAGAATGCTAATGTTCTCCCTCAAAATGAAACTGAACTTAACTACTTTCTTATATTTATTTATATTTATGATGTTCATTTTTGTAATTATTTGTCATACCCCATTGGAGCTGAAGTTCTTAGGGGATAGGAATTGCTCCATTTTTTGTTCTTGAAACCTTGTGCATAATGATCATTATATAATTTGTTGACTGATTGATTCATTGATTGTTCATGATGTCTTTTCAACCTCTGTAGAAAACTCCATGTTTCTTAAGTTTATTTACAAACTATGTTTTCTTATTTAGTAAAGACCACATACAATTCTTCATATCAATCAGCCAGTTTATATAAATAAATAAAAAAGACTATGACTTTCTTAGAATTGAATCATAATAGTATTGAGCATACACATTCAATCTACATCTAAACTAGAAACAGAAAATCAAACATAGCAGTAGAATAACAGTGATAGGGTAAGAAAAAGGAAATGCCTCATCCTATTTTTTGATTGCTTCCAATATCTCACATTTGTGAATACATTGATGCAACCAGAAGACTCATAAATGATTCTTTATTAAAAAGAGATACCCTACTGAAAATGCTTGTTGCTACAAATATTAAGCTATTGGTCCTTAAGGATTTATTGAATATGTCATAACAATTGCATAGAAGATAGATTTGATTCCACAAATGAAAGATATCAAAAGCATCACACACACTGGGGAAAAACATATTGGTACTTTTGAAACATTGCATATAGAAGAGATGCTTCCAAATCATATTTTGGAAATATGAAATGATTTGGGTCACCATGGGGCTTCTCTGATATGACTATGTCTCTATATTTTTATTTATTATTTATTAAACTTAATATTATTGAATTTACTGTCAGGATAGCCCCTTAGGATTAAGAGGAAAATCTTAATACTGTTTGATTTGAATTGAGACACCAACTATTGTTTTTCAGCTAACTGTGAGTCAATATAATGGAACCACCTAAGGTCTGGAGCTTAATGGAACTCACTCATCAGGATCAGGGAGGAAGAAGGACTAGTTTTAAAAACAGATATATGTAAAATCATCCTAGAAAATGTGAACACTGGAATGTTTTAAAAAAATGAAAAAGGGATTTCAGTGTATCTTCCAGACTAAATCAGATATAAATTTATTTTCTTTACAACCCCATTTTCATATTTTCAATAGATTTCCACCATATTGCAGGTGTCCAAACCTCAAAAGACCTGCATGTATCCAAGGGGGTTGGATACTGTCTTCAAATCTTTTGAAGTTCTTGCATTGCATAATTACATGGTGAATCTGCAGATGCATTCAATATGCCAATCAAAGAGATAACCTGCTGTCAGAAAGAAACTTTCTTAATAGTAAGAAAACTGAGAGTAGAAAATGGGTAAAGAGGAATTGAACAGAAACAGCTAATTCTGTTGTAATTAACTCACAAGAATACAACTTACACATGTCAATGCAGTTTGAGATATAAATTCATCACCAATTTGAGTCAGAAATTATCTCTGTCCCTTCTTATGAATCTTTGTTTTTTTGTTTTTGTTTTTTTACTTTTAATTTATTGCAGTGTGAAACGCTGTCAAAAAAGGGAAGAAGGGAGGAATAATGGGAGAGGAGGGAAGGAAGGAGGGAGGAGAAAGGAGTGAGGTTGGATAGAAAAAGAGGAAGGGAAAGAGCAAAAGAAGGTAGAAAGGAGGGAGGGAGGGAAGGATGAAGGGAAAAAGAAGGAAAGGAAGGAAACACTAATTTATCAATTGCCTATTTTGTGCCAGATACTTTGCTGTAAACTTTATAAATAGTAACCCTTTTTTATCTTTCCAACAAAACAGTAAGTGTTAGATACTTTTATTATTCTCATTTTGCATATGAAGAAGCTAAGGTAGGAAGTTTGTGACAATGATGAGGGTCACACAACAAAGAAGCAAGGTGGGCTTTGAATTCTAGTCTTCTTGACTTCAAGTATAGTATTCAATTTCTTAAGCCACTTTGCTTACAAAGTAAAAAGTCAAGAATTTAGTGAAGAGAACTAATGGCATTACATGATTTGTAAAATATAAACTAATCTTTATAAAAAAGACAAAAATCTAGATGGACCATAGGCAATAACTCTCTCTTTCTATCTTCACCCTATTTATTTCATGTACAAACTTTTCATAATATAATATGGCATTTATATAGCTTTACATGATTTATTAGGGCCTCTTAGAAGATTTTACTTTTATCTTTTTTCCTCTTATAATATTTTATAGGGGAGGAAATGTCAGTTTTTGGTTATACCAAAAGCTGACATAATTTTTCTATCATAACATTGAAATCTGAAATCAAATCTCTTCCTTCTGATGAGATTATTTTTCAGCTCTGTTCGTCATCCAAAAAAAAAAAAATAATTGTTATTTAAGCAGAAGCCAATTTTCTATTCAGAGGAACATTGCATTGTAGATTGTAGTACAGATTTTCTGTCAAAATGATAGTGATTTTTGTGGTTTCTAGATATTCCCTCAAGCATAATCAAAAGTTTAATTCATATGTAATTAATGTACTTCTAACAGTCCATAAAATGACATGCTAAACATGCAGATTGGCATTTTCATTTTTAATTGTTTTCTTTATTCATGTCACCTTGTTGTCCCAAGAAAACTTTATACAATTATTAACCGATCACCAATAAAGATGTGTACTTCATGGATCCTAAACTTGAGTCATTTGTGGTTACTTTAGTATATGTCCATTGGTTTTAATTTTTAATGAACAGAACAGCTTCCTGAGTGTTACTGCTGCTTTGGTATGTCTCTTTTACCCAGAATTAAAAAAAAAAGATGAGCTGCCAATTCTGTCAAACAAGGATCAATATCAATCATTATGGAGCAGTTTCATGGCAACATTAATACTTGGCTCCTAGATGTGATACTCTGTTTATCAGTCATTTTAATATACATTATCAGATGAGAGAACTTAATGACAGGTTGGAAATCTAGACCATCTTACAAGCTTCCATCAGGGTACTATGAGCATGAAAACATTACAATATAATAAATTGATTTTGGTGTACTTAAAAGCTAAATATTGTGTTGGATTTTGTGGTTTTTTTGGCATCAGGAAATACCTGCATAAAAATTCTTCCTCTGATATAATGGATATTCTTAGTAAAGCTGAGTCAAGTAATGAGTACTTAAGCAACATATCAGGATATAGCTTATATGGATCAGAAGTGGAATTGAATGCAAGTCATCCTAATTCCAAAGCTGTTCATTAACCAGCATTCTATTTTGTCTTTAAAATAGATATCTTCCCCTTCCTCCCAATTCCTGTCTTATGTTTGTTTTTTGTTTTATTGTTCTTTTTTTAATCTTCATTTCTTTGGTTAGTTTGGTTGTTTTTTTTTTTTTTTTTTCTGTTTTGTTTTGTTTTTGGTATAAATAGTTCCTTGATGAAACCACCATCACCACCACCAATAGAGATAGTTAATCATTCAAAAAATATTAAGTGCCTACTTTGTTTCAGGAGAGTAATTTTCTCTGTGATTGAAAATCTTAATTTAATAACAACTGAAGTAACTGAGGAGATGTGACTTGCCTAGTGTTATAAATATATATGGGGCTAGTATAGTGACTTAAAGCCAGGTCTTTGGGATGTGAAAAGATAGTGCTCCATGCATTTTCCTGTGTAACTTCCCAATCTAAATATCAGAAGTCATTTTCTTTTGAAGAAAGAAGAAAGAAACTAAAGAAGTGCCATTTGGCTCAGAAATAGCTACATTTCCACTGGGATGGTGGTTCTATAGTGATTTGTATTCAACTTAAATGTGTTAATTAATGTTTCCATTTTGTTCCATATGCAGTCATGCCATTCTTCAACATGTGGGGATGAAGGTTTCCTGACAGCACAACTGAGTAACAAGGAGAACATTTCTCTTTTGCTCACACAGGCTTATGTTCAGAAATCTCATTCCATGATGAACAATGCTTTCATTCATGCCTGCCAGGACCCACAGTAAGGAAGTATTTCATGTAAGAAGTAGGGGGGAAGGAACAAAATCAAGGGCTTCTTTTTTCTTAGACCCCAAATCTCTACTCTGAACTGTCTGTTCTTCATTTTTATAATTAAAGAAGTCATACTGCTATCAAAATGCTTGCCCCTCCTGCCTAGCTTTATTAATATTTGATATTAGGTGAGGTTAAAATGCAAATTGGAGCCCTATGGCTCCTGCCTGGGAGGTGGCAGGTGCTGTGTGTTCTATATGGCCATGCCACCCTGGATCACCCTGTCATAAATATTCACCAGCATCATTGGTGTCACATCATCAGGTCTTAAATTATAACCTGCAAGGATATTCAAGTCAATTGGGAAAGTATGGTCTACAGACCCACTGTAGGAGGTCCAAGTAAAGGATAGAGATGAAAAGTGGATATAGTTATAGGAATAAAACAAAACAAAAAATAAATCTGCTCAAATTTTCCCTTAATCCCTTACAAAAAGATAAGCACAAAACCCAGAAGGTTGGTGCTAACATGATACTTTCATCAATTCTAATAAGAATGGGAACAGGAGGAGAGAGATCTAACATATTCTTTGTCTTTCCTTCAGATTCTTTCCCTGCCTTTCTTTTTTCCTTCCCAACAATCTCTGCCTCTTAGAGACTGTCACTATAAGGAATAGAATGATTGTTTTAGGAATTTTCAAAAACCTTACAAAGTTGAGAGATGGTTTTATATTAATCCCTTTTTTCAGTTACATAGACAATCGATTCTTCACCTTGTTAAGTATACTAGATTCCTTTGGTAGTTTGATGAAGCCTGCATAAAATAATTGGGGGAGTGGGGGTTGTTGGAACAATATTCCAAAGAAAACATTTTTAAATGCATAAAATAAAATAAATAGAAAAACAAAGGAAATAAAAGGTCTTATTCTTGGCCCCTGGAATATGTTCATTAATTCCGTGGGAGTCTTTGGAACCTTTTATATATTAAGAACCCTATCATAGTCTTCATCCAACAGTACATATATGTTGAACAATCATTGTAAATGTAATGACTTTGATGCCAGATTGAATAGGAGGAAATAAGAGGAAGTGAATCCCCTTTCAGAAATTATGATGGTCTTTTAATGAGATCAAGCTTCTCACTAAATCAAAGGTTCATCTTTCTGATAACAATAACCATAAGATAGTTTTGAATAACCAAGAATAAGGGAATGCTAGAATCTTCCAAAAACTGAAGTTCAAGATCATCAAAATGTCAATAGATACACCATCAGTAAAAGCAGTCTGCCATTGCAAAAAAGAAATTATGGAAAAGAAATGGATCAACACATGCAATCAGTCAGACAGTAAGCATCTGTTAAGTGCCTATTGTGTGACAGGAAATCTCCAAAATGCTTGAAATACAAAGAAAGACAGAAGACAGACCCTACTGTTAAGGAACTTTTCATCTATCTTAGTCACAACCTCTGATATTAGTACCTACTATTTTCAATTTACATGTTATGACAATTCATTGGATACTTTTAAAAGGAGGGTTATTTTGCCTTAAAACACCAAGAATGTGCAACAAAAAAATATGACATTTAAATTCTCAGGTCACAATCTTCCTCATCACCATCTAGAAACACATCTGGTGGGTAAGTTGTCAGGATATGGTGACTCATTTTTTTGCCCATCAAATCAGAGAGGCCCAAAACACATATCTAGAAAGCTTTATGATTTTATATAATCAAGAATCCACTTCAAAGAAGTTGGGGCCAATAAGATCCCAATGCAATCTTGTCCTGTACCCACTACATGTTGGGTAAGGTGTGGTAAAGGAGCCTTTATCTAGGAATATAAGGTCAATGAGGGCCTAGGAAGTTTTGTTCTATCATACAATCTAATGGGAGAAAACAACATGCACACAACTATTACAGATCCCTATAGGTAAGACAGTTTGGAGATAAGAGGGGAAAAGTATAAGAATTAAGGCAAGGAGCCAATGGAGTAAAGGTAGGAACCTCCCAAATACCTTTAAATAATGACTCATAAGAAATTTTAAACCATCAGAACCCACAAAAAGAAAGACCACTGAAAACAGTTTGGAAGGTTTTCAGGAGAAGTCTGTTGCATTGGAATAGGTCTGGAGCACAATCCCAGCTAGGCTGTGCAGAATAGCCTAATGCTATAAAACCAGAAAATGAAAATAATCTCCAAACATCTAAGCTTATAGAGGCCAAGAAGAACTCAACAAGAAAAGTTTGTTGTACTAGGACATGAGGGAAGCCCAACCCAGGATTGAGTTTTGGGAGCTATTGAAACAATAAATCTTCTCAAATTCCCCCTAATTCCCTACAACAGCAGTGCTGTAGTAGGAGCAATGACTAAGATGGTTATAACTACCAGAATCTCAGGCCACAGGTAGGGGGACATACAGTTGGTCAGAGGGAAATTGCAGGGGCCTCTTTGATGGCACTGTGGCAGGATTCCACATGTCACAGCATTCTTTGCCCATGCTCAGATCTAGGTAGCAGTATTAGCTCACAATATAAGTCCCTAGAAATATTTCTGAAAATAGCTATACAAAACCCTGAAACTTGGAACACTGTACCTTTACTCTGGAAACAAAGTCATACATTAACAAAGAGTCAAAAGCCAAGTAATAGACTGGGAAATGTGTAAACAAGAGAAAGAAATTCTGGTGACAAGGAAGGCAAAAATACACACTCAGAAGATGATAACAAAATGAAAACTCTCAGGAATAGTAAAGCCAAATTCTGGAATCTCCAGATCAAGGAGAAAATATTGCAAGCATCCAGAAAGAAGCAATTTAAGTGACAGTGTAGCCACAGCCAGTATAACACAAGATTTAGCAACGTTTACTTTAAGGGACCAGAAGGCTTGGAATATGATATTACAGAGATCAGTAGAGCTGAATGGAAAATTTTGTTTTCAAATGTAGAATTCAGGAGAAGGATAAGGAAATAATCAGGAAAAAGAAATTATAAGGGACTTAAAATTTATCTGTTTACATTCTTGCATGGGAAGATATTACTTGTAAATTTCTGCTTTATTATGCAATTGGATGGAATATATAAAGAAAGAGGCCACAGGTATAAGTTGAATATGAAGGGACAATATCTAAAATGTAAAATCAAGGGAGGAGAGAGGAATATACTGGAAAAAAGGGAAAAAGAAAGGTGGAATGGAGTATATTAAGTTCCATAAAATAGGGAAGAAAAAGCTTTTACAATGGAGGGGAAGGGAGGAAGTGGAGGAGAAGTGGTGAATCTTACTCTCATCAGAATTGGCTCAAAAAGGAAATAACAGACATACTCTACATGGATGTAGAACTCTATCTTTACCCTCCAGGAAAGTGGGAGGGGAAAAGAATAAGAGAAGTTGCGAAGGTGATAGAAGAGAGTGCACTTTGGTGGCGGATCTAATCAGAAACAAAACATACTTGTGGAGGGACAGGGTGAAAGGAAAGAAAGAATAAAACAACTGAGGGGAAATATAGTTAGCAATGGTAATTATGAAAAGAATTTTGAAGCAAGTTTCTCTAAGGATTCATTTCTCACATGCATAGGGAGGTGAAACTTTTTTTTTTTTAAGAGCCATTCCCCAATTGATAAATGATCAAAAGGTATGATCTGTTAAGTACCATGCCTAGGTGAAGGGGCAGGTGAATTCTCTGACAGCCTCCACAGCTGTGTGAATCATAACACATGAAGGAGTTGCAAAGCAGCCTTTATTAATACAGGTGTTGCTTGTGTACTGGGAATGAAATAAATTGGAGGCAGAGGGAAGAGGAGAGAGGTCAAACAATGCAGTGACCTATCAGTAGGGAGATCAGAGAACAGCAACTGCCTCTCAGTCAGGTGGTCAGAGAATATAATTGCCTCTCAGTCTCTTTGTATCATCATTATCCTCTTATATGAAGAGATTCATTCTACAGATCTGAGTTAAACCTCCAGCAGCCATTGACAGGTGGCTCCTGACAATAACAATGATCTATGTCCAAAGGGATATAAAATCATGTATATCCTTTGGCCTATTAATACCACTATTAGACATGTATCCCAAAAGAAAATTTTAAAAAAGAATCTATCCGTGTAAAAATATTTATAGAAGTTTTTATCTCATAATAAAGAATAGGAATGTAAAGGGCTGAAACTCTGAGCAGATGTACTTGAACAACTGAGCACTTAAGACTAATTACTTATTGGACAATATTCTATTAGCATATGTTTAGAAAATGGCTTGCCCCACTATTCTGTGCTGGCTTGATCTGTTGGTGTATACAGAGAATTGTAGGAGGGATTAGAGGGCGAAGTAAGACAAGCCAGAGTTACTTTTTGGGGGAGAAGAAGAGAGAGAAGATGTGGAGATTGCTGTGTCCATTCCCTTCAATTCTACCCCTAAGATCAAGAATAAAAAGGACTTTTGCTTATCCTGACTCCAGCTGATTCTAGGGCATCCAGGGTACTAAATTGGCCTTCACATAGGAATTTGAAGGGATGCCGTCATTTGTTGAATGGTTGAATTAATTGTGGTATAGGATTATGCAAGACTAATATTGTTATTTAAGAAATGATAAGCAGGATGCTATCAGAAAAACCTGGAACATCCTCTAAGAGTTTGAACAAAGTGAAATACACTGGGTATGTAGTAATAGCAAAGTTTTGGGATGATCAGTTGTGTATGACTTTGCTGTTCTCAGCAACAAAATGATCTAAAATTAGTCTAAAGGAATTTTGATGAAAAACACTATCCAAACCCAGAGGAAAAAAAAAAAAAAAAAACAACTAATTGTGTCTGAAAACAGACTGAAGCATGTTTTTGCTATCTTTTTTGTTTTTTGGTTTTTGAGAGGGTATGATGGGAATCTGTATTTATTTTTGCAACATGACTGTTATGGAAATATTTTACACAACTTTACAAGGATTTTCTCAATGGGGGAAGGGAATATGGAGAGAAAGAGAGAATCTGGATCTCAAAATTAAATATATATATATATATATATATATATATATGTTTTACATGTAACTGGGGAAAATATAATATTTAAACTTAAATAATAAGAATTAAGGCAAGGGACAGCTAGGTGGTACATTGGATAGAAAACTAACCCTAAAGTCAGAAGGACTTGAGTTCAAATCTGACTTCAGCCACTTAATACTTCCTAGTTGTGTTTTGTGACCCTAAACAAATCACTTAACCCCAATTGCCTCAGGAAAAAAAAAAGGGGGGAATGCTGTTGATAGTTGGTTGAATTTTAGCTAGAACTTGAAGAAACCAGGGAAGACTGAAGATAGGAAGAAAATTATAGCCAGTGAATATGTCCATAATTGTGATATGTAGTGCCTTTTGTAAAAAATAGTAATGATACCATTATTACTGAATCATAAGATATTTTTTTAATGTAGGAGAAGTCTAGGTTGGTAATGGGCTTCAAATATCAAACTCAGGATTTAATACTGTGTCTTAGAAGTCATAGGGAGTCTCTGAAATATATCTAATGGATAAAGTGACATAGTCTTTTCATTTTGGCTGATAATTTTGACAATTGGGTAGAGAATGAATTATAGTGGAAAGAGACATACAGCAGGAAAAGCAATTATTGAGCTACTGCAAAGTACAGACATGAGTGATTAAGAATCTGTCCCACAGAGGTGTCATTATATGAAAAGAGAAGGGAGCATATATTGGAAATAGTATAAAAATAAAATTGACTTGATTATGAATTGGATATAAGGGATGAGAAAGAGTAAGGAGTTGAAGAAATAATGAAGATTTCAAGTATGGGTGACTGAGAACATGGTGATACCTTTAAAGTAATAAAGAAGTCAAGAAGAGGGAAGGGCTTGGGAGAAAAGAGTAAGTCAGTTATGGACATGTTGAGTCACAGATTTCCATGTGACCTTCAGTTTTATATTTCAATAAACATTTAAAAGTTGTGGAAACTTTTAAATAAGATTAGAACTCAAAGTGGACATTTGAGTATCATCAACACAGACTATAATTGAATCCATGGAGGCTGATGATAGGACCAAGTGAAACTGTATAAAGGGAGAAGAAAAGAAAACATAGAACAGAACCTTGTGCCCTCTGGGTCCAATTAGTGGGCATGACTTGCAAAGAGGGCAAGGGAGTATTCAAAGAGCTAGGGGGAGTTTAATAGTCTCATGAAAATTTAATGAGAAGAGAGTATCAAGGAAATGAGGGTAAACAGAAGTTTTAAAGGATGATGAGATTAACAACAATGATGATTTTTAAAAGGTCCTTCTATTTGGCAACTAGGAGATCACTATCAACTCCAAAAGAACATGCTAGATTTAATTATGAGATTGGAAAACAGATTGTTTGGAGTTAAGTAGAAAGTGAGAGAGAAAAAGAAGATAATCCAATGAATATGGAAAACCATATCAAGATTTTTATTCACAGAAGGAGAGCTACAGAATGATAATGTTGTTCTTCTCTTATGTCCAACTCTTTGTGGCATTGTTTTCTTGGCAAAGACACTAGAATGGTTTACCATCTCCTTCTCCAGATCATGTTACATACAAAAAACTGAGGCAAGAAGGGTTAAATGGATTCCGCAGAGTTACATAACTGTTAAGGTTCTGAGGTCAGATTTGAATTCAGGAAGGTGAATCCAAGCCTGACACTCTATCTACTTAACTCCCCTACATGAAATGCTAGCTGAAGAGACTGAATAAACTTTTTTTTGTTGTTTCTGAGACTGAAGGAGACATAGATGGGTTTGTAGAGAGTAGGGAAGCATCCAGTGAATATATAAGAAGATACAAGAGAAAGTATGAATGAAGACCAGTCTGCTATAAAATCATAGGAAAGAATGCTATTGATTATATGGGTATATAGAGGAGTATGTCTCGAGAAAGGAAAGGGTTCCCTATTTTATGTGAATCATTGAGAAAGTAGGATATAGTTGCAGAAGGTATCTAAGTAAGAAGAACAGGGCAGGAGAAGAAAGAACTCTCAATATAAGACTTCCTTTTCTCCCCAATGAAATGTAAGAAAAAGTTCTTAGATGAAAAGATTGGAGGAGAGGGATCCACTGAAACTTTGAAGAGGAATAAGGTTTGCAAAAAAAGATTGTAATATCATTTTTGGAATTATAAGATCAGGTGCCAGTTTTGGAATTGTTAAAGGATACCTTGAGGTCAATTGAGATTATGTACCATAAATTTGCATGCAACTCACTCAATACTATTTTGTGCTTTTTTTTTCCCCTACAAATGCTCAGAAATACAAAGCTGGTAATACATCAAGAGGGAAAGAACTGTAGAATAAAGAATATTGAATAAAGGAATTTGAATAAAGGATATTGATCCTTTCTCTCTCAAATAGATAAATATGGAGAAAGGAGAAAACTATAGCAAGTTTGGGGAACCACAAAGACTTGTAAAGAATTGAGACAATTCTACCTAAATTAATCTACTTATTTATTGCTATACCAATCAATCTGCCAAGAAATTACTTTATAGAGCTTGAAAAAATAACAAAAAGTCAAGAATTTCAAGGGAATTAATGAAAAATATCAATGTAAGCAGACTAACTGTACCAGGCCTAAAACTATCATATGCAGTAGTCATCAAAACCATTTGGTACTAGCTAAGAAATAAAGGAAGTTGATCAGTAGAATAGGTTAATCTCCCAAGACACAATAGTCAATTCCTATAATAGTCTAGTATTTGATAAATCTAAAGACCCAAGATTCTGAGATAAGAACACACTATTTGAGAAAAATGGCTGGGGAAAACTGGAAAATAGCATGGTAGAAACTAGGCATTGACCAACACCTAACATCCTGTACAAAAACAAAGTCAAAATATATAAATAAATTAAATTAAGTTAATTAATTTATAAATTAATTGAACTAATTAATTATTAAATTGGGTGATTTAAAATTAATTACTGTAAATAAATAAATTAATTAAAAGAACAAGGGATGGTCTACATTTCAGATCTGTAGAGAAGGAAGGAATTTATGGCCAAAAAAGATCTAGAAAACATTATGACATGCAAAATGGATATTCACTTATATTGAATTTAAAAATTTTTGTACACACAAAACCAATGCCACCAAGATTAGGAGGAAAACAGTAAACTGAGAAAATAAATTTACATCCAAGGGCTCTATTAAAGGCCTCGTTTCTGAAACATAGAGAGAATTTATTAAAATTTATACAAATACAAGCTATTCTCCAGTTGTAAAAGATGAAAAGATATGAACAGAGAATTTTCAGATGAAGAAGTTAAAGCCATTTCTAGTCATGTGAAAAAAAAATGCTCTAAATCTATTGATGAGAAAAATGAAAATTAAGACAACTTTGAGGTACTACTATACAACTCTCAGATTGGCTAAAATGATGGGAAAAGATAAAATTTATCTGGAAAAACTGGGACACTAATACATTGTTGCTACAGTTGTAAAATAATCTAAACATTCTGGAGACCAGTTTGGAACTATGATCAACAGGCTATCAAATTGTGCAAACCCTTTGATTCAGCATGATCTCTATTGGGACTGTATTCAAAAGAGATAATTAAAAAAAAAAAGGCAGGGGGGAGTAGGGGAAGGATCCACATGTGCAAAAATGTTTGTAGTATCCCTTTTTGTAGCAGCAAGAAATTGGAATCCTGAGTCGGGGAATGTCTGAAAAAGTTATAGTAAATGAATGTAAAGGAATATTATTGTTCTTTAACAAATGATCAGCAGGATGATTTCAGAAAGGTTTGGAGAGACTCTCATGAACTGATGCTGAGTAAAGTGAGTAGAACCAAGAGAGCATTGTCCATAGTAACAATAAGATGATGTGATGATCAGCTGTGATGAATTTGACTCTTCAGCAATGAGATGATTCAGGCCAATTCCAATAGACTTGTAATGCAGAGAGCCATCTTTATCCAGAAAGAGGATTATGGGGACTGAATATAAATCACAACATAGTATTTTCACTTCTGTTGTTTTTTTTTTTTGTTTGTTTGTTTGTTTTGTTTTTGTTTTTGTTTTTGTTTTTGTTTTTGTTTTTGTTTTTGTTTTGTTTTGTTTTTCTTTCTCACTCCTCCCCTCCCCCCCCTTTTTGATCTGATTTTTCTTATGTATCATGATAAATGTGAAAATATGATTACCTGCTATCCAGGGGAGGGTTTAGGAGAAGGATAGGAGAAAAATTTGAACCATAAAAGTTTTACAAGGATGAATGTTGAAAACTATCTTTGTATGTATTTTGAAAATAAAAAGCTATTATTTTAAAAAAATAGAAAGAGGAGGTCATGGGGAAAAAAGTAAGTTGAGGAACTGGGAGACTAAATTAAAGGATTAGCATTTTTATTGATCAATCTATCAATTGATCATTCTAGGCATAAATATAGACAAGATTATAGATAAAGATAAATGATATAGACATTTAGTTGGGATGGTTAAGGGAATATCAATATAAAGGTAAGACATAAAATATGCTGAATTAATCCTTTGTAAAATGTTTATGAAAAAATATTGGACATGAACAAAAACCAGTCATATGGGATGAGCAGGAGTGGAGAAATGTAGATTTATTATTTGAAGTGTCAGAGAAAATACCAAAATTATTGAATCCACAGATTCATTATAGTTTTTAATTTTCCCCCATTCAGTATTTTTATATCTCCTCTAGTGCTTCACACAATAGACACAGTTGTTCAATTAAATTGGTTACAGCATGGTTCTAATGAGTCCAAGAAAACCTTGAGACACAAAAAGAACTTCTTAACAATGGCAGACTATCCAAATGTTGAGTAAACTACATAAATGATAGTTGGATGGAAGAATTTATGAAAAAGTTGGATGATTTCTTAGAGATATTTTTGGAAGCAGGAACTTTCTTTACCTTTTACTTGCAGTCTTAATACTTTGTGCAAAGTCTAGCTCATGTTAATCACTTCATTAATATTTATTGACTGAAGGATTGTTGAGTCATATTGTAAAGGGAAGTCTAGTTCCAATATCATTTAACTCTAAGAATATCTCATTTACTTGTCACAGCATTTATTTTTAAAAAAATATTTCAGTAGATATCTATAGTTTTTATATCAATTAAATTAATCCCAGTATCCCTAGCTATCCTAAAAAGTAATCCTATTTGTAAGTATTTTTTAAGAAAAAGAAGAGGAAAAAGTCACCAGACTCAATCATTATATAGAAATTCTGAAATGTTTCACATTCAGAAACAACCAACCTCTGCAAAGGAAAGGGGAAGATACTTCCTAATATTCAATGTTCATACTTCACACAAATATTTATTAGATTTTTTTTTTAAATATATCAGGGGCAATGCTAAGCATTGGATCTGCCCCCAACAAATGAATATTTTAATAGGAGAAACACTGTGTAAATAAATAGAAGTATTCAAGATAGAGTTAATTGTTGCAAAATTATGTTTGTGGTCAAAAGATAGCTGAAAAAGAGAAAGAAAGAGTAATAGTTCCTCTCACAATCTCTGTTAGTAGTTCAGAAGTTCCATTTTATATCAAGAATAGATTTTTCTTCTTTCAAATTATAAGATTCATGAAAAAATTCTGGCCAAAAAATTATCTTCTTTAAAGAGTAAAAATTAGAAATAAAGCTTATTCCTATCTCCAGGTAATATAGAGTGAATGTTTGGTTACAAAAGTCTACATTAGAATTTCTGGCTTTCATAGAATTGGGAAGACAAATGCCTTTGAGAAGCCCAATGCAGACTGGGAAATCACAGGAGAAAAAGTTGTGATGGCTAAAGAGTTGTGGGTGCTTATTGCAGACAAACCTTTCTTCAACAGATGCTGCTGCAGCCAGGTCAGCAGCTAAATTGGATATATCACCAGCAGCTTTCTGTTTCCCTCCTCAATAACCACCTTGTCTTAATTTTTTCCTTTGGGAACTCACACTCTCATTGTTTTCTTTCACTACTCCAGTGTTTATGACTGCTTCGGAAGCAACATCTGAACTTCTCATTAAAGCAATTATTATTAGCTTTCGATTAGCCCACAGGGGCTGCCTCAGCTTTTACTTCCTTCAAGTTTGTCTTTGTACAGAATATTCTGATTAACCAGTACACAGGGTACTGCCTTCAAGGTGTACAGTAGAATAGTACAATTAAGAAGAGCTGAGAACAAAGAGGCAGTGATATTGATCAACTTAATGAGATTTTAATAAGCCAAATTGATTATGGAAATGGGATCTTTTCTACAACTCTAGAAAAGGAAATCTGGGATTAACATTAGAATGTTCTTGTCCTTTTTGTTTAGCTAGTTCCAGTTAATGTCATTTTTAATTATGTTCACTACTATGTCTTTCCTATGCTAATACATGTGAAAAAGCCCAGTGACTAAACTTTTGCTTAGAGAAGAGAAGGGTAATAGTAAATGACAATGTTCCTCAAGACAAGAACACTATAATAAGCAAATCAAGCTTTGATTGATATGGAAATATAGAAAAGGAATTGATTTTTTTCAGCTTGATCCTAGAGAATTGGTTTGATGGCAAAATGTGGTCTGAGGACCCATAAGATATTCAAGAACCTTCTCTTAAATTAAAAAAAGGCAAAATTGTTTTCATAACAATGCTAAAATATTTTGATTTTCTGACATGATAAGTATCAATAGATATGTTTTATCTCCACAAAAGTTAATTGTAGTGGTTTCTCAATATGCCCCTACACTTGATATATACTGATATCCTCTCTTCCCTCTCTTTTTTTATGTATTGACTCCTCTTTAAATTGTAAGCTTCTTGAGGGCAGGGCCTGTCTTTCCTAATCATATTCTCCCATAACAGCAGCAGTAGCAGCAACAACATCCCTAGCATTTAGCACAGTGCAGGAACATAGTGAGTGATTAATAAATGTACAACACATTTATTGGATTACCAACAGCAACAATAATGATAATGATCCTTTTTAGCTGGAGAATTAGGTTATGTCATGTACCTATAAAATAGGAATTTAAAAAAAAAAAATGAAGGTAGAATTGCAACTTGCCTCTGTATCATTTCCAGCTGAACTTCATTGAAAAGAAGAAATTAATTTTCATATTTATTTGACAGTTTTGAAGAGCATTTTACATGCATTATTTCATTTTCATACATTTATAAAAGGGGGGTTTCTTAGATTGAAAATAGATTTATGAAAACTTAATATGCATCAAAAACATAGAACTGAGGAGATATGATCATTTTGTATAGTTTTTGTTTGAATTTATATATGTACATGTGATGCCCTCCATTACAATATAGGTTCCTTGAGGTTAAGTACTTTTACTTCTGACTTTCTATCTTCAGACATGGCATACTGTGCTGCGTATACTATGTTTTTCCTACACTAGTGCATGTGAAAAAGGCTCAGTGACTAATCAAACTTTTGCATAGAGAAGAGAGAAATCTATAGTAGATGCTTGCAAAAATTCTATATGAATTGATTGCATTGCTCATAATTAGGATCATAGATTTAGAACTAGAAGGGATATTAAAGGACCCTAGATCAACAACACTTGTATTACAAGGAAGGAAAATTAATTTCTGAAAGATTAAATGACTAGTCCAGGGTCACAAAACCAATAAGTATCTGATAGAAAATTTGAATGCAGACATTCCTGACTCTTAAGTTCATTGCTTATCCCCTTTACTTCAAAAGCAGTACTATAGGTAAGCCTCTCCAGGCCACAATAAAATTGAGAATTATGGTCATTTTCCAAGCAATGCAGGCAAAAGTAGATTTTATACCTGTTTTATCTAGATAATGACCTCAATTTTATTTTATTTTATTTTATTTTTTGCTGCCATTTACCAATGCCTGAAGCAACCAGCTTTAAAAATTCAAGTGGTTTAGTTCTCGTTCTTATTAAATACTTCAATTCTCTGCAGACTAACCAACCAACTCTTCAACAAAAAGGTGAATACTTACTAGAAAATAAAATAGGACTATTGAGGATTCTCGAACAAGTAGAGTTCCATGGGCAGATCTTAATTTGAGGTGCATCCAGGTTCTTTCTTTCTTTCTTTTTTCCTGTAATTATTTTCCTTGGAACCAAGGTTTTCATTCTCTCTCCTTCTCTCCCTTCCTTCCTTTCTCCCTCCCCACCCCGCCTCCCTCCCTCTCTTCCGTCTTTCTTCTTTCTTTCTCCTTCCCTATCCCCCCTTCCTCTGTCTCTACTGCCTCTCTCTGTCTCTGTGTTTCTCTGTCTCTCTGTTTATTTGTCTCTCTCTCTCACATGCACACACAAACACCCTCCCCCCCACACACAACACACACACACACACACACACACACACACACACACATTTGCTCTAATCACATCCCTGAACCATTAAACATGTTTTCAGAAAAAGAAAACCATTTAAATGCATGTAGCTGACACAATAAAAAAAAAAAAAAATCATTGTGTTTATGACATTCCAGATCATTCCTCTCATCTATTAACATCTCTAGTACAAAAAGAAAGAAATAAAGCTGAAATTAAAGGTGTAACCAATTATTGCATACATCGTGGTCTGAAGAGGCTGCTATAAATTTTTTGTTGCACTTCATCATGAAATGTCATATTTTGGGTGGTGTAATTCATTGTAAGCCTTTCATTCAGCACATTATTAAGGATCATAAGTACTCTGGACATATGCTTCATTCATTGTGCAAAGTCTTAGTTGAATCAAAATAACCTAATTTTAAATCCACAACAGTTACTCATTGGTTATCTTTCATAATCAAAAAGGAGCAAATAGAAATTACTGTGTTGAGGTCAATGTGTTTCTGACTGTGGCTAACCAACTTTGAGACCAATATGAGATCAGAAGGCTATACCACATGTTAGGCATAAATATTTCATATAAACACTTGGAATAAGGCATCAATCTAGTGAAAAGATGATCCTATGATCTGTGCCACTTGTTTGCAGAATATGAATTCAGCTCCCAGTGTATTTGCACCTGCTACTTTATCACTTTCTTGTCACCACAGGATTTTGAGTGTAGTAAAAATGGGAAAAAATGATATTAGTGATGTCTTTTGACTCACAGGCAAATTGAATTTAAATGAGGCAGAATTACATGGAGTAATCTGTCTCATTTTCTTTTCCAGATTCAAGTCCCTTGACAAAAGTCAAGATTACTGGTGATGGCTTGGAAATGGAATAAATGACTTTAGCATCTTTAATGTAAAACCAGGCTCTGAGCACTCCACACTTCCTGCTTCAGCTGCCTTCATAGTCTGTTGGATCAAATTGTTCTACTCTGCCCATTCTGCCAGAAAAAGCTTTCACATGCTTTGAGTAGACACCACTTAACTCCACAATGGGTTTGAAACACATCATTTTCCCTCAACCTGGTTTAGTCCCTCTGTTAAAATAGTTTTATTTGGTTGTTATTGAAGGTAGGAGTTTGTTGACAAGTGGACAACAAAGATGGAAAACACTGATAGAGGCTTGGCAAGCCCTCATAACATAAGTACTACTCTTCCTTTCACACTCCATATACCTTTTAGTCATTTAGAGCCCAATGGAAAGATCACCAAATTTGGATTTGGAAGACCAGAATTAAAAATCTGATTCAGCAATTACCTGAAGGACCTTGGGAAAACCTTTGAAACTTTCAAGGTCTCTACTGAGACCAATGACATCTGATTCTTTCTATCCTAAAACTATATTTTCATGAATTACAAATACTGTATTCAGAATGAAATGAAAATGTCCCAATCTAATCTCTTCATTATAAACATAATTTCGTATTAAGGTACTTTTTTCTGCAAGTATGCATCTATTTGAGTTTGTGGTACAAACAATCTAAATTCAGCTTTATGTGGCAAACAATTCTGTACTATCTCTATAAGGCAAACATCTTAGTAGGATAAGATTATGTAAATTTTACTATATTTTAGTAATAAATATTTGAACTTGTTTCAAAAATTATTAAAATTGTATGAAACTATTGAATTTGATTTAACTAAAGCTTCAATAAGGATATCTAAGAAATAGCAGAAAAAAATAACAATATCCTAAACTCAAGCAATATAATTCATAGTAGAAAATTATAACACATTAGTATACTTAATCATCTTATCCATTAATTCAAAATTTCTCTATTATGAATAATATAAAAATAAAAAAAATCTTAGGCAGAGAAAACAGAGTTAAATATATATGTGGTAAAGTGTAAGTTGGCTAGGTATTGTGTGTATGCATGGATGGGTGGATGACACCACTAAATAGTAAGTATGTTTGAAATTAGGAAACGGTCAAATTATTAATTAAAGTTCTATTTATATTTTCATGGTCAAGTCTAATTATCTATTTGTTTAAGCTAAATTATGTTTCCTCCATTACACTAATTAGTACCTGCCAGTGAGGAATAATATGTTGGAGATTCAATACATTAGACTTTCCTTTCGAGGTCAAAAAAGGATTCAGTGAAGATTTACTCTTTACAAAGTTACTCTATAAAATATTGATTCAACTGTGGTCAGCATCAGGACACATTAGTGCCTTCCAATTCTTTAAAAGAAAAAAAAAGAAAGAAAAAAGAATTGAAAGCAAAATAAGAGAAAGGTATATAAAAGGTTGGCTTATTCAATTTTTATGAAGATTTATGGGAAATCATAGAAAAGAATTCCACAGAATATGAATACCTTCATGAAGGTAACAAGTTGCTTTAGTGTAAATAAATTCTTCTGTCATTCACATCCACCAGAGCTAAATATCTAAATGTTCTGTATAGCCATATAGTACTTTAAGCCTTGCAAAGTATTTTATAGATTTTATTTGTCATTCCCTCAATAGATATCATTATTGTCCCTATTTTATAAATGAGGAAACTAAAAACAACAAACTTAAATGACTTAGGCATAGTCACAAAGCTTAGTAAATATTTGAGGGTGAATTTGAACTTGCTTCTTTTTCATACTTTAAAATGTCCACTCTATTACACATGTCACAGAGCTCTTTTAATTTTTGCATCCAATCAAGTCAAGAGTGAAGGCAAATTTACTAAAAATAACAAACAAATAACCTTTATGATATAAATGGAATTCATGGATTTGCTACTATTTCTTACCCACTGGATTTTAACCATCTTGGGTCAAGAGCACATTGAAAATCATGCAAGTATTCCATTAATCAAAATGGAAGGTAAATGCACATAAGGAGAATGAATCCCCTTAGGTATTTAAAATGAGTTCCCATTACTATCCATCTGTTGATGTAGCTTGGTCAGGTATTTTCCCACTTTCAAAGAATTGCACCTTTTGACAAGATTAAATAAGATCGCATCATATAAGAACACCTTTGCCAAGCTTCTGAATTTCAACTGCTCTTAAGAACTCTGAGAAGAACTTGAAGCACCATCTGTAAAATATGCATGTAAGTCTGGGAAAACTATCCAGACTGCTTGCATTATATAGGTAACTGAAAGACACCTAATAGACAGCTAATTCTGTCTGCCAACTATTCACTGTCTTTCTGTACTATCTCTATAAGGTAAACAGAGCTGCACACAAAAATGCAAAAAAAAGGGTGGGAGGGAGGGGCAGAGAGGAGCAGGTCTCTTTCCAGACTTATGTATTACAAAAGATTGAGTTGTGTCACATAATTTTCTTTTCAAATTATAGCTAGTAAGTTTTATTTATTGATATTGAAAAGCAAGTTTTCATAAATAAAAAAGAACCAGTTTCTAAGTGTCCAACTTATTCAGTGCCTATCATCTAATAATGCTATTAAGTTCTTTTGTTCTATAAAATGGGCACAAATACCTAAGAAATAGCAAATACTAGAATTATTTCTTATTTTATTTTCATGAGAAACTCTCTTCAAGAGTTTATTACAACTGTAGCTCACCATTTAGTAGTTGATAAGAGATGTTTGTTGCTTAGGGTCACCAAAAGAGAGTTTCTGACTCCAAATGACCCCTCATATACCCCGATGTCCCTGCATTTCTTAGGAAATTAGATCTATGAAATGCATCAACCCAAATCCAATCTTAATCTTCTGGCTAGAGGTCATGCTTTACAAAACATGTGGCTAAATACTCTGTTGTTGATCTCATAGCTACCTTTTGAGTCAAGTGCCACAAGTATTTACTATCATTCCTTCCCTTTTTCTATAGATGAGGACACTAACTTCAAGAGAGAATAAATCATGTGTGCAATGATACTCTGAAAACCAATGCTTAGTCTGACTTGGGAATCAAAAGGCCTTCATATTTGAAGTCCATCACTTTGGAGTTTGATATACTATTCTGTCCTTACAAATAGGAACAGAAATAGAGAATGAATCACAAAGTATGACAAAAAACATATGTATATATAAATTAAAAACAGATTACAAACTGCATACCAAAACCAATAAAATCACATGAAGTATTATATGATTTCTCTCTCATTGCTTCTCATTTTTCTCATCTCCAAAATTATAGGGCTGAAAGCATATACAAACAAAACTCTATGGTCAGATGATTCTGTGATCATAATGGTGAGTGTGGATAGGGGCAAAAAAAAACTGGAAAGAGGAGAATGGAAATGAGTATAATGGGTACTTTTATAAATTGTTTATTAATTAAACTAGCCTGTAATCCATAGCAGGCTATGCTATGATAGCTGGCTTGAAGGTTTTTTAATTCCAGGGGAACATCAGTTCCATGGCCTCATAGCTTTATTGCCCATCTCAGTATTCAGTGGTTAGTGCCATAACTTTATCCTAAAGAAATCTTGGTATACCCCAAAGAGATACTAAAGAAAGGAAAGGGACCTGTATGTGCCAAAATGTTTGTGGCAGCCCTGTTTGTAGTGGCTAGAAACTGGAAAATGAAAGTATGTCCATCAATTGGAGAATGGTTGAGTAAATTGTGGTAGATGAATGTTATGGAATATTATTGTTCTGTAAGGAATGACCAGCAGGATGAATACAGAGAGGACTGGCGAGACTTACATGAACTGATGCTGAGTGAAATGAGCAGGACCAGGAGATCATTATATACCTCAACAACCATACTGTTTGAGGATGTATTTTGATGGAAGTGGATCTCTTCGATAAAGAGAGCCTTAATTGATCAAAGATGGACAGAAGCAGCTACACCCAGAGAAAGAACACTGGGAAATGAATATAAACTGCTTGCATTTTTGTTTTTCTTCCCGGGTTATTTATACCTTCTGAATTCAATTCTCCCTGTGCAACAAGAAAACTGTTCGGTTCTGCACACATATATTGTATCCAGGATATACTGTAACCTATTCAACATGTAAAGGACTGCTTGCCATCTGGGGGAAGGGGTGGAGGGAGGGAGGGGAAAAATTGGAACAGAAATGAATGCAAGGGATAATGCTGTAAAAAATTACCCTGGCATGCATTCTATCAATAAAAAAATATTAAAATAAAAAAAAAGAAGAAAAAAAAAAGAAATCTTGGGCAAATCTTCATAAACCGCAAAAGCAAAAACTAGAGCTACCATAGATAGCTAAGTGGCATTATGGAAAGAGCATTGGTCCTAGAATCAGGAAATTCAAATTCAGTGATTGGAATTCAAATACATCAGATACTTTTACTATTTGAACCGGGCAAGTCATTTAACTCTATTGACTTCAGTTTTTTTCATCTGTAAGATGAGTTAAGAAAAAGAAATAAAAAACATTCCACTATCTTTACTAAGAAAACTCCAAATGGGTTCATAAAGAGTCAAACATAATTGAAATTGACTCAACAACAGAGCAACCATACCTGTTCTATCAGATTTCAAACTGTAAGTATTACACTTTTCAAAGATAGTTCCAGTGATTCTGTTTACACCATTATACCCTTCTCTCATCTGCACTAACATATAAGTACTACCCACTGCCACCATTTAATGACACACATTTGGACTTTGGTTCTGTTGGCTTCTTCCTTGTTCATTCTTTGTTCCCATGATGAGATAATAGCCAACGGCTCATAGTTGAACAATCAGAACTCACATTGCAGTTGAAAAGTAGATTTAGAACTAGGAGGATTTAGATTCTCCAAATATTAATGTATTCTATACTTAGTGTACAATTGTTCTCTCTACTTGTTTTGGAACATTGAATAAATCAAATAACCTCTCTGGACCTTAGTTGCTTATCTGCAAAATAAGAAGTCTACATTAAGGATCATAGGATAAGAAATTTAAGCTTCTTTCAGTTGTAACTATAATCCTGTGACATTCACCAGGTTACATCATCATTGTCAGTGTTTCCTTGATGCTAATAACACAATGGGGATCAGTACTAGAATCTAGACTCAACCACCTCTCAGGTCAAATCAATAAACAGAAATCATCTATTGTTACTGAACAATAAGGCCCACATTGCTCTTGTATCCAACTGGTGACTAGTTCCATGGATAAACATATTGATTCATGGCATAATATCAGAAGATTTTCATGGCTTCTCCCAGAATTCCCAATACTAATGAATTATTCTACCTAATATTTTACAGATATTAGAATAGCATTGGGCTTTTTTCTGTTGTGTTTATTATCTCTTACTACATGATTACTTTTCTGTTTCTAATCTCATTTTATCTCACATTTGAGTAGTACACACCCCAATACTGAACTGAGTCTTGGTCACCAACAGGACTAAAGAATGCATTAAGAAATGTGAAAGTAATAGATAAAATCTGAATGAGAACAGTTCAAGGAAGAAAATTGAATTTAAATATGAGAACAACTCAAGGAAAAGGTGCCTACTCTTGAAAGTTAATATGTTTCTTCTCTCTAACTTCCTTAGAGAGACTATGATTTCCATTCAGCCTATAACCAACTTATAGCTTATAGATAAAGGAATGACCCTCACACTTTCTCATTTTTAAATAGAAAAAAAAATGAAATTGGGTAAATGACCCTAAAGAAAAAGTTGGAGATTCCTTAGTCATTATTACTGGGAACAAAACTATACCTAGAACTACACCGTTTGTTTAATCTATCTGAGGGTATGAATTTCAGAGAAAAATTTCCCAGGAAAAACTTTCCCTCTTTCTGGCTGGAAGTCTTGGAAAAGGAAACTAACTATGTAGTAAGTTATGAACTGCCAACATCCATCATACACATTTTCATTTTCCTTCAGTTCACCTTCAAATGAAACTCTTTTTTTTGAAATCATGATGTTCACAGACTTAATTCCCTGAAATTTTTTGGGAACAAAAAGAGAGAGAGAGAGGAGAGAGAGAGAGAGAGAGAGAGAGAGAGAGAAAGCTTTAATAACATAGTTTAGCATGAGAACATCAAAAATCCTGAACAATCTCTTGAATAAAAGCTATGACTTATTTAATTTGGAGTAGGTCATTGTTCTGTTGATGTGCTTTGACAAGTTATAGATAGTGAAGGGACTATGTTATTTTTATATATTATCTCTCCAATTAGAAGGTGAGTTAAGTCTAGAAATTATAGTTTGCCTTTCTTGATATTACCAACACTTAATAAGTAAGTGCCTACTAAATAATATGTCCTTAATAGATGCTTGTTGGTTCAACTTGGTTTATGTGAGTGGCTAGGCTGATTGATTGCTTTTCAATATGTGTAAATCACATTTCTAATGTACTTAGTTAAAAAAAAGTGTGTTTGTATGTATGCGAGTGTATGACTATGTCTAAGTGAGAGAGACAAAAGACAAGGAGACAGAGATAGAGAAATGACCTGTAAGCACTTTGGACCAAGAGAAGAATTCACTGTGTTTTGAATCAATTTATTGGAGAAGCATAAAGGAAATATGATTATTGTCTTAACCTAAAATCATATATACATCCTGTCATAATAAGAGGAACATTACATTGAGAATTTATGAATCTTTAAGAGTGGGGAAACAAATGTAGGAAGAATCAGAAAGGATTTAAATAATATCATTGTTGTACTTACCAAAGGGCATACATGAAGTTTCTTCCAGTACATTTATGACCTTTTCAGAGTAGTTAGGCACTCTAATGGATAGAGCTCTAGAAATGAAGTGAGGAAACACTTAGCTCAAATATTCTGACACTTATTATCTGGGTGACCCTAGGTTAATCATTTAACTTCATTCAGTATTATTTTCCTTATGTGTAAAATGAAATTCATAATAGTATCTATCTCACAAACTTTTTATGAGAATGAGATGAGATAATTGATGCAAGCATCTTTGCAAACCTTAATGTGAAATATTAGCATTAGCTAGTTATTAAGAATATCATGAAAGATTTCAAAGCATTCCCACAGAAAACCCTTATTATATTACATTATTATTTACCAGTTACTTCTTGACTTAATTCATTATGACCTTTTGTTTGTTGTAAGTTTTAACTTTAACTTCAGCCTTCTAAGTTAGTCACTCACCTCAGAGCTAGACATATGAAAATGCAGTGTATATAAACACCAATTGAGGGATCTCAGAAAAAAGAAAACCAACAAAAGCTGATACATTTCAAGACTCACCCTGAAGTATCTTAGCTGAACAAGGTAATCAAATTTCTGGGAGTAGTTTGTGCAGCTTCCCTTTAATACATCACAACATTTTGCTTTGTATTTTATTGTCATAGAGTCAAGGAGCACTTGAAGAAAGAGTAATGGACTTAAAATTAGGAGGGTTTATCTTCTTCCTCCCTAAAATAATAATAATAATGCAGTTTTAGATGATACAACAGAAAGTGGCTTAGGAGGATGAATAAAAGTTTCAAGCCTGAGTCATATTTGGATAGAATTTCAGTCATGAGTCCCTTTCCTCCTTCAGTTCTTTTCTGATGTCAAAGCCCTTTTCTACCACAATGTTACTACTACCATTAGTTGACAGGAGAAAGGTAGGAGGAAAGTTCATTCTGCTTTTTGATCACTTAAGTAATTATAGTCATTAAGTTTTTTTTGAATTTTTTTAGTAGATGTTTTATTTATATTAAGGACTATCTAATAGTATGTTTAATAGGCATTATTATGTTAATATAAATTGTTCCTAAGGATTTATTTCCTACCACTTACTAACTACAGAATAAGTCTTGCTTGAACATTTCTTCAAAATAAATCAAATTAGATTTCTATATATTCAGGGGTCTGACAAAATTTATAATATATCCCCTTCAGTGATATGATTTTCTTTTAAAAATAAGTTAAGGTGTGTATATTGAATTAAGGCTCTCTTTAGATTCACTGTTATTTATTTTATCATTTTTATTGCTATAAAGAAAAAAAAAATAAGGTCTTATATCCACAATCAACCATGAGGCAATATGTAAAACCATGAAAGAAAAATGAAGTAATCAAAGAAAAGTATATAACTCTATAAATCATGCCTAATAAACACTTATGTTCTAATATAAACCTTTTATCCACGTCTGAACCACTAATACATACTGATTTTACATTCTAACATATTCTCTGAGAGAAAGAGCCCCAAATTTGATTTATATGTCTCATTCCAATTAATAGGGAAACCCTGAGAAATCGGCTTCTCCAATAAATCCCAACAATCTAATATGCTTTAACTGTATATATTGAATTAATGAGAAAGATAAGATAAGACATTTCTCTGAACTTCAGAAATTGTTTAGTGTCAGGATGTTACTGAAAGAGTGAGCTCTTCAGAGGAATTCTTTTTTTCCCAAATGGAAAGTCAAGAAATACAAAAAAGTTAAGAGACAAATTAATAGAAGAACTATTATTTGCTTATCATTAATTTGGTCATCAGAATGAGTACAATTTTTCATCTCTTCATTTTTCCTCTTTTAGTTAAAATGAATTTTTTTCAGATCAAAGAAAATAAGGGAACTTTTAGAACCTATTAGAAACATAAATAGGAGAGGTGTGTATATTAACTACTGTTGGTCTGACTGCAGAGTGCAAACACACACAAAAAAGAGTTCCTACCTGAATTAATTGATGGTTCACTGTAAGTTTCAAAACGTTTGAGGTTCTAGAAGATGGTTGTTATAATTGGTTGTCTCAGCAGCCCTCCTAAAAGCTTCAATTATTTCATTTATCATTTTCTCCCCTCTCCTTCAAATGTTATCTTATTTGACATTCTATTAAAATTATGCTTGCAACATACTCAAATGACCTGAATCCATACAAATCCCTTTTTTGACCTAGAAGGGATCTCACAAGTCACCTAGTACAACTCCATCATTTTACAGAACAGAAACAAGGGGCTATAGAGGTTAAATGAATTTTCCAGTTTTCCATGAAAAATAAGTTACCCAGGATAGATTTGAATCTGGGTCTTTTAACTGCAAATTGTGGTTTATACCAAGCTTCTTAAAATTTTTCCATTTGACACCCCTTTTCACCCAAGAAATTTTTATGGACACTAGGTAAATATGTGTATTAGTAGGTATACAAATAAAACATTTGCTATATAAATCATAATTTCAATGATCTCAGCATTCAGTTATGTGACCACACATGGGTTCATGAACCACAGTTTAAGAACTTTTGGGTTATATCATATCATTTTGTAAACTATACTTTGAATTATGAAGAATGGGATCAATTTAAAGCACTTTGTAGAATAATAGGCAGAATTAAACTAGATATCTGTTTAACCTTTGTTCCCCACTAGGTTATTTGTTGTCCTATACATTTATTCCATGACAATTTCTCAAGATGCCAAATGATTAGGAATAAGAATAGAAACATGTTTGTACATGTTATGTACATATCTTATATATAATCTGTCTTTGACAATACATCTTTCCTAATCACTTTTGATGATAGGTGATTCCCTTCTCTTCAATTTATCATCTTTATTCTTATCTATTTACATGTTGTTGCTCCCTCTCCCAGTAAAATTGAATTGATTCTGGACAAGATCAGTTTCTCACTTTGACTTTGTTTCTTCAGCATTTAACACACTGCCTTTTATACAATAGTCATTTAATGTACATATTCAATTGAATTCAATTGATTATGGGTTCAAAATTTGCACTTGCATCTTCCTAGCTCTATGACCATAGGTAAGCTTATTAATTTTATCATTGGTAAAAGAAGAATAGTATCAACCTTGTGATAACCAATTCACAGGCTACACTGTGCCTGACTCATAGTAGACACTTAATGAATCCTTATAGCTTATGATTTGGGGGAGCATCATATGGGAAAACCATATAATAATACAACACAAATATCAGTTCTTATTCATATTATTCTTGATAAATTTATTTCTTAATGTCCATTATTTAAAACCAAATCACTCTGGCTCTCATTGATTGGATAACAAATTTTACCCAAGACCAGCTTCACTTGGTCTTTGTTTTGGCCAAGCTTGCCTCAGAGTTAACATAAATAACAGCTTTTGATGCTTTGGCTAGAAACCCTGGGGTTTTTCTTCTTCCAGATTGATTCCTATTTTTTAGTTGGTAAAAAGAACATTCTTTGTCTCATTTTTGTCCTATCTACCCTTAATCACTATGATTCCAGAAGACAAAGTGAAGCTGATGACTTTGCATAGCCTTCACACTCTCTAAGCCAATTAAGTTTCATATCATAACAACATCTCCTTGTAAATTGTGTTATGATTGGAAAATGTCTCACTCTGATCTTTCATTGGCTCTGCCTCTCCAAAATTTGATTTGAGGTGCTACTTTGAAGGCACAGAATTATGTTGAGAGAATTCAATTCTAGTCTGTGTAGTCCCAGGGTCCTCAAACCATGGCTCAGTTTATCCCCCTCACCCAAGGCTATGAAGTTTCTTTATTTAAAAACCACAAAACTATAGTCCAGCCCTCCAACAGTCTGAGGGACAGTGAATTGGTTCTCTTCTTAAGTCACCAGAGATTTATATTTGTAATTTTTAATGCCCCCTTTCTTCCAAATTTTCTATATTCCCCACCTAAAAAAATATCCTAAACATGTTATTGAATTTTGTGCATCTTGCTCTTTTCTTTTTCATCAAAATGCTTTTTCTTTGTCTTCAAAGTTTTGTGGTTAAGGGTTTTCTTTCTCTCTCTTTCCTCAGGTATTTACATAATTAAAGTCAATCTATTTAATCCTACCTGTCCTTTCTTTATAGTCCTTGACATCTGCTCTCTCCAGATCTTTGCTTTATGTCAGAATTGGTCAAGTTTTCCACTTATCCTTTTTTTTTTCTGCATTCTAATATGAAAAGTGAATTCATGAAACATAGAAATGATACCAATCCATTCACGCAATTTCTAACTCATTATTCTGAGATTAATATTGTAAAATTCAGTCAAGACTTGAAGGTGTTTCTCCTTTCTTACCTTTCAATGATGTAACTAGCAAAGCTGACACCCCATCAGATTTTCAAACTATAGGTTTTCTTTTTGTTTTTTCCAAAATACTCCAAGAATCAGCTTTCTTTCAATAAGCTCCCAGAAACAAAGCCTGTCTCCTAACCATCTCAGCTCAGCATGGAAACAGTATAGCTTCTATGTTCTACTCTCAGCATCCAGTTCAATTACTCTTTTGTATCAATTTTAGTCCCACTTCTTCTGACTTCTATTCTTCTCTCCATCTTATGATTTTTCTTAATCATCATTAAGTCTTGGATTCTCTTCTATGACTCCTACTAATTTTTGTTTCAAACCAGTGTTTACTAACGTGGAGTGAATCAATTTTACCTTATAAGGAGAAAGTTTAAAAATATTCCTTGTAGATATGATACAATTAGTAGACAAATGACCGATAGTCCTAAAAACAATCCTTTGAATTTCCTAGAAATACACTCCAAAGTCCTGAAAAATGTCATAGCCAAATTATCTTGAAAGAAAAAATACAGTACAGCTGTATCTACAACAGTTTGATGTTATTAACATTTCTAAGCTTCTTTTTAAAGGTCAACTCAATACTTTTATCTTAGGATTTCTCTCAAATCCTAAGGAATGTTTAAAATGGTTTCTATGGGTTTTAGTGCACAACTATTTTTGCTTCCTTGAGTAAATAAGATAGCCACATAGGTAATAATATTTTTCTAATGTCGAATGATAATAGATAATAGGACTTTACTATTCGCAACATTTACAAGTATTTTAAAATTATCTCAGCAGCCTGGGAAGTAGACATTATTTTCTAATTTGACAGATGAGGAAACAGACTAATAAAATAAGTTCTTATAAGCCTAAGATCATATGTAATTTGTAAATGTCTGAGATTCAATAAAATTCAATAAAAATATAAATACATAGAAATATCTGTATAAAAGAATTGAGAGAAACTAATATTAATTATTAATATTAATCAGCAACCCATCATTTTCATCTTTGATCAGACTTTCCCCAGCTGCAGAATAATTTTATCCTAGAGATTAGTCCTTTACTCTCCCCAAGATGAAGTAATAGAGAGGAAATGAAAATTCTTAACTCTTCTCCTTATAAAATATCTACCAGTCAGATTGATTTACCTTTCACAGAAAATATCCAATCAAAAGGAAGACATGTAGGATTAAAAGACCCTGTTGGCTCTTACTCTTTTAGTCACAGAGAAAGAGAAAGGCAACAGATCCAATTTCTTTGTTACTTCCAGCCTAACCAATAAATCGATCATGCTCAGGTCTCTCTCTTTACTGAGGTACCAGTGTGACCCATTTAACTAGCAGTTTATTCATTGCTGCTATTAAAACGATACCTTACTTTGAAGAAAACTGCCTTTGATGCAATGATATGTCTTCATTCACTAAATCAATAATCCTTTATTAAGTGCCTATTATATTCTAGATACTCTACTAAGCACAACTATGTGCAAACAACTTATATACAGAATAAATAGGAAACAATAAATAGTGGGAACATATTAGAACTAAGAGGATTCAGAAAGATTTTCTGTTCAAGTCACGCAACTTTTGACTTAATGGGTAAAGTATGTTTCAGCATAGAAGTACACTTAATGAATTTTTAAGTATGGGTGAATATATAACTTTGACCAGCATGTAAAAAACACTTTGACAACAGACACATACTGAATTTGGAAAGTATAAGTCCTTATAGTTGAACTTCCTGCAATTGTGCTTTTAAGGTTACCAGATATTTTTCTAATATGATTTCATTGTTGAATTCTACCTTCCAGAGCTATCATCATCATCATCATCATCATCATCATCATCATCATCATCATCACTACTATCATTCTTATCATCATCATCATTTGTTTACTTTGCAGTGCTGTTATTTTTTTATTTGTTTTAACAACTATTTTTTCTAGCAGCAAACATTAAGTTGAAGATTTTTGCAAGATACCAATGAAATTCTTCTAAAGCATCTGATAATGTCAGACACAGATCTAGCAAGAAAACTAGGCATTAACTATTGAACAGATATCAGGGACTCATTTTTGAAGTGACTACTGGAGAGTGCTGAAGCACACAAGATATAGTTACAATTCAATTATATAAAATAAATCCAGCATATTTAAATATTGTTCTCCATTACATGTCTATTTTTTTAAAAAGAAAAACATAGTGTTTATTATGAAAATTCTTTTACTAAAGTAACTCCTGCATAGAATGTAATATGCTGTACACTCATTTCACAAAAATTGTTTAGTTGATAACAAAATATAAATCAATGTTTGCTCATTTTTAAACTATAAATCCTTTGTTTTCTATTCTAACAAGCAAATTTACTGCATAAACAATATCTTTATTTCTATGATGATACATTGTATATAGTGTTGGGACTGAAGTTAGGAAGATGATTTCAAATCTGTTGTTACATGTACATTAGCTGCATATTCCTAGCTATGTTAGTTAACTTTTGTTTTCCTAGGTTTACATAATAGGATAATGATAGTAGATAAAACATTTACTTCTCAGAATTGTTGTGAGGATAAAATGAGATAATATTTGTAAAATATGTTTAGCACAGTATCTAGCACATAGTTGGTATTATATCTATGCTTATTCTCTTTCCCCCTTTCTTCATGTCAAGAACACTGCAGATATGGCAAATAGTGACTATACATAATAATCTGACTTCTTATTCTTACTTATCATATATTCTTGTTTTTATTGGTCTAAATCTAATTATTAAATAATTCATTAAATTTCTGACTTTCTGTCTCCCTATAGTCTAGATCAGTGGTATGAGGTCAGCAGTGGCAGACAATCTGAGAACTGGGACATAACCCTTCATGCATCCATTATTCTTTTCATAAACATGCAACTTTTCATAAGATTGGAAGAGCATAAAATGCACCTGTGTTTTCATGACCCTTGATTTTGAACTTAATATGCATTATTAAGTTATGATTTATTCTTCCCAATTGAATAAGTTCCATAGGGACTAATAAAATAAATAATATGTTAAAGTAATTCTTTCCCAACCCAAAGTCAAGAAACTAGGTAAATAAATGTTTTATGGAATTTGTATATTGTTATACTGATTTTCATTATAGATTTTGTTTTCAAGAATATCATATGGAAAAAATGAATAGCACATTTAAATGGATCTAAGAAGAAGCAATTTAAATAGATTTAAGAAGATGTTTTCCTAATTTCATAGTTATTTGGATGGCAGCAGTTTTATTTCTATCGATTTCTGGACTGTGACCATGTGGCCTATATACAAACCATTGTTCAGGCATACACTATAGAATTAAAGGTCCTGGGGAGGGGGGGAGGTGGAAATGAGTACACAATATATTTTTAGTTTATTAAAGTTCTTTCCTCATTTTCTTGAATCTAAATAATCAGCAACAGAAAAAATAACAAAAACAAGTCAAACATGTAGCATTCATTGATTTCAAAGATGTAAATGCTCAAACTCAAAATTTAACAATTGGCTCCCATAAGCTCCTTCAACTGATTTCAGAAAATTACTTATTCATTTTACTTCCCTTCCAAGAAAACATCAGACTTTACCCTTGTGACATCTTGGCTATGATAGATGTACTTTTGCTTGATTCTTCTTAAGACCAAGCCTTCTTGTCACTTCTTTGCCATTTTTAAACTTTACTGACATACAATTATTTCAGTTTTAACTCCCCTTGATGTGTTATCTTCTCATATTCAAATGCACCTATTTATGGCAAAAGATTATCTCACTTTCTTGTATTGCTATGTGTATCCTCAATATTTATCATGCTACCTGATATATAGTTAAACACTTAAGTAGTTTATCTTTCAATTATTACTATGTTATTTCACTAATAAAGGTATTATTTCATCCATAAGAGTACTACTTTTCGTGATCATGTCATAATCCATCCATTTTTTAATAATCTGCATTTCTTTTCCATGACCTCATTTATTTTCTAGGAAAGTTCTACCAATCATCCCGAGAGTATTCCTTTATTTTTCTTCAGATTGAATGGATAATATAAGGATGATCCCGAAGTTTCATTTGGTTACTTAAAACATTACTTTAGTATTACTCAAATTACTGACAATGATGAATCAATTCGTGGCTCATAATATTTGCCACCTACTGGTCCCCATTTCCCTTTAGATAAAACTCAACTTTTTTTAAGACTGAAATTTCATGACTCAGAGACATTAAATAGCTCTAGTAGAATATTGATGTATAAAAGATAGGTCTTTGCTTGAAGGAAAAACTTAAGAACATAAAAAGCATCACATAATTTCCAAAAAGAAATTTCTGTTAGATTCTTGTTCATTGGTCCATTCTGAACCTGGCTAATCATCCATTCATTGTTGCCTGTACTGTATATATACGCTGAGGGACCAACTCTATAGACTGTTCATCCAACTGCATCTTATGACCATCAATTACACTTTCCAAAAAATTTTAGTCATGCTTCAAGGATTCCTTTTAGTGCCTCTCTAAATCTTACACTTCTTGGCTCCACAAATACATACTGAAACTCATAACTATTATTTTCATTAGGCTTGCAAAAGCAGATTTTCACCATCTGTTAAACCAAAATTCTCCCTGCTACTTTGTTGTTTCACATTTGTTGACCATTCATTAAGTGGTCTAATTCATGAGTCTACCATCAGAAGTACAAATGTGAACCTCCTTTATCCCATATGGTAAATTGATTGATATTTCAGTCTTTCCCAAGTTCCAGTTGCCTGAATAGCTGGTATTCAAATCAAAATCAGAATGCTCATGAAAACCAAATGTAATCTAAAGAGCAGCTGCTTTAATCCTCTGGAATTAATGTCTCTGATTTTTTTAAATTGTTAAATGATGTTATTTTATTAGAATAATAAATAATTCATGATATGCATATATACGTGTGAAAAATAATCTGAACCTATGTAGTTTTCAAAAACAGAGGGATGTGTGTGTGTGTGTGTGTGTGTGTGTGTGTGTGTACCCTCTGGAGTCCCTGCCTAAGTAGCTTTCTCTATAACTTATCTTCATATCTGCCTGGACATGCTATTATACTTCAGCAAAATGTAAGCTCAATGAGGGAAAGAGTGGATATGTTTTTATTTTTATATCATCACTTTTTACAACAAGATCTGGTGCATAGAAATAACTTAATAAATGTATCTTTAATTGAATAAAATTCAGATTTCTTATAAATAAAATGAGGAAATTGATCTAGGTAGCCTCTAAAATCATTCCAATTCTCAGTTCATGATCATATGATTTTTTCCTAATTAAATTTATCCCTAATTATCTTTCAGATCTAATAATTCATGAACTTTTTGCTTTGTACAATTCTTTAATTGTTATTTGTAAACATTTAATGTATGTCATTGGGTCCCTTTACTTTTCTTTATAGACCATATATGACCCTTCTGGCTAGTACTACTTGTGTTAGGTCTGAAATCTATTCTTGCACTAATGGCCTTATATTACCTTTCTAGTGCCTAAGCATAATGTTCTTTGCCACTATTAAGCTTAATGAGGGCTATTTGGCAGATTCATGAAAAATGTTGCTTCTGTTTAGAAAATGTGAATGTTACTCAAAAGAAGAAAGAAAAACAAAATACTTTATAGGGGCTGTCTTTTTCCAACAATGAAGCTTAGATGGGACCATCTCAGTCCCATCTTCCAAATCCATTCTATTAGAAGGCTCCCAGAAATTAGAACATTTCCATTACCACATGGTATGCTTCCATTATCAAAAGGGTAAAAAGTACTCTCTCTCCAAAAAGTCGGCATATTCACTTGTGATAGGTTCAGACAAAGTCAAGGTAGATGCTGAGCAGAAGCCATGAATTTGGGGGTCTTTTGTTGACAAGAAACTCTTTGTCCTCTTTTGGCCAAAATCTCAAGAGATATCTGACAGTATGGGCTCTTCCCTTTCTTTGTTAAAGTTTGTGAGGATAATCCCTTTGTAACTCAATGAGAAAACAGCATGACATGTTACTCAGCATCCATTGTGCTTGACTTTAATAAGTTTACTTTAGGTGGCTGCTCAGTGAATATGCCTCATTCAGAAGCCCCATGGAATCTGTTAATTGTGACCTTTGGATAGACTCTCAGCTGCAATCACCTATCTTATTCTCTTCCTGTTGAATAAAGTTTTAAAGAAATAGTTTCACTGATGAAAAACACTTTTTTATTCAGTTTTAAAATCAACTAAGTAGAAAAAAAAAATCAAAGCTCTTCTATGATCCAGGAACCTACAGGGCGTTTTCTAAGAACTTGATAAGTTCTGTAATATAAATCATCTATGAGGTGGTAGATTTTAAAATAGGATTTTGAAATTCTTGCTCTGTTTCTTCTTTTTCATCTTGGTGTAGTTCTTAATTTATTCAAATTAAAGAGGCAGGAGGCAAGTAGAAAGGGTATTAAAGGAGACTGAAACAACATGGATTTTTAACTTTTCCAATTGAAATCAATAGAATTCTAGTATGATATTAAATTATATAATTGAAACAATAAGTTGTCTAATGGTAGCTTCTTTTTGAGATTGACAAAAGAGCTATATATAGTAGGAAAAAAATAATCTACTGAGGCTAGGAAGTTTCATTATTTTCTTTTTTGAAACAGTGGGCTGCTGAGCTTACAATTAAAGTGTTTCTCATTTTGGTCCAAGGCACAGTTGGTGATGCAATTGGACAGATTTTGTGTGTGTGTGTGTGTGTGTGTGTGTGTGTGTGTGACAATGATTTTCTCCTCAGTTGTAAGTGTCTTCTCAGTGTGGTACTTTCTAGTAAAGAAATAAAATTTCTATTCTGATGCATATATGGGATTTCTTTTATCTGCTGCTCTTGTGGTTTCCAGAATCCAGACACCAGTACATGGAATTGTTATCTCTTCTTGTGAGCAGATGATGATGATACAAGAAGACTGGGAGGCAGTTGCTATTCTTTAAACTCCCTACTTATAGGCTGTTGCATTGTCTGACCTCTCTCTTCTTCTCTCTGTCTCCAATTTATTTCATTCTCAGTTCACAAGCAACAGCTGTGTCAGTAAAGGCTCCCTCAAGTATCACAATCCACAGCTTCAGAGGTTCTGGGAAAATTGACCTGCCTTTTCACCCAGGCATGGTCCTTAATAATTCCCCATTTTTTGTTTTAAATGTGATTATTTTCCCCTTACAGCATGGCCAGTAAGTTTCACATGCTAGAGGAGTGCAAAAAGCACTAGAGTAGGTATTGAATCTTGTTAAATGTCATGGAGGCAAATTTTCAAACAGAGAAGAAGACTGTAGTCAGAACAAGCATTTAAGTTTCTCATCAATCTCCTAGCTTGGCTCTTTGATGTGCTGGTCCATTTAATTTTCCTGACTCTTAGCAAGTCTTTTCTCCCTTTCCTTCATCCCGGGTTACCAAAGGAACTCTGGGAGACTCCTACTTATCAAAAGCTCTTGAATGCTGCTGGTTCTTCCCCCACATTGGGCACCAAAATCTAATGTCTGGAATATCTCTCTGGAGGACCTCAGGATCAGCCTTGATCTTAATGGAAGAGTGCAGGAGGCAGGAGGGCCACATGGCTGAAAGATGGAATCTAGAATCTGGCATCTTCGGTTGTGTCTGTAGCTGAGAGCTGTGGCTGAAAGCTGATGCTGAGAGGGCATTCTGATTCTGAGACTCCTTTTAAATACCCCAGTACGATTACATCACTACCTCACACTGAGGATGTGCAACCATACTGAGTATGCTCAATTGTAGAACATTATATCAACATATTACCTTAAAAATATGCCTACTAGATTGATTACATCATTAAATTACATTAAGTATGTGCTTAAAGAACCATTATCTCACATTGAGTAGGTACTTAACAATGAATACCCTGTGTCCTAGATTTAAGCACACCTTCTCAGAGTTCCTGCCCTCTACAGATTTCCTGTTTAAAAAACAACAACAACAATAACAACAAAACACACTCAATGTTTATTTTTTTTCTAGTAGTTAAGTCCTTGTATCTCACTTTTGCTCATAAATGGCCTAGAAAGAGACATAACTGGAACCAAATTACAATTTTCATCTACATTCCTTTAAGACCAAAGTAAATATACTTGTACATTCTTGTGTATTTCCAATTGGCTATTTTGTTTTGTCTTTGTTTCCTCTAAGAACTATATTGCTTTGAAGACAAACCATTGTCAGCTTTCTCTTTTTTTATTATTATTATTAAAGATTTATTTACAAAACATATGCATGGGTAATTTTTCCAATATTGACCCTTGAATAACCTTTTGTTGCAAATTTTCCTCTCCTTCTAGCTAGAAGGTAGTCCAATACATATTAAATACATTGAAATACATATTAGATCTAATATATGTATACCTATTTAATACAGTTATCTTGTTGAGCAAGAAAAATCAGATCAAGAAGGAATAAAAAGAAAAACTGAGAGAGAAAACAAAATTCAAGCAAATAACAACTGAGAGAGTGAGAATGTTATTTTGTGTTCCATATTCTGTTCCCATGGTTCTTTCTCTGGGTGTAGATGGCTCTCTTCATCACTGAAACAGTGGGACTGCTTTGAATCATGTCATTGTTGAAGAGAGTCATGTCCATCAGAATTGACCATTGTAAAGTCTTGTTCCCATGTATAATGATCTCCTGTTTCAGTTCATTTCACTTAGCATCAGTTGATATAGGTCTCTCCAAGACTCTCTGAAATCATCCTGCTATCGTTTCTTACAGAACAATAGAATTACACAGCATATATATATATATATATATTTATATACACTATAATTTATTTAGCCATTCTCCAATTGATGGGCATCCACTCAGTTTCCAGTTTCTTGTCAATACAAAAAGGGCTGCCACAAACATTTTTGCACACATGGGTCCCTTTTCCTCCTTTAAGATCTCTTTGGGATATAAGCCCAATAGAAACACTGCTAGGTCAAAGGGTATAAAGAGGTTGATAACTTTTTGAGTATAGTTTCAAACTGCTCTCCAGAATGGTTGGATCCATTCACAGTTCCACGAACAATATATCAGTGTCCCAGTTTTTCCACATCCCCTCCAACATTCATTATTTTCTTTTCCTGTCATGTTAGCCAATCTGACAAGTGTGTAGTGGTATCTCAGAGTGTCTTACTTTGCATTTCTTTGATCAATAATAATTTGGAGCACCTTTTCATGTGGCTACAAATAGTTTCAATTTCTTCATCTGAAAATTGCCTGTTTATATCCCTTCACCATTTATCAATTGGAGAATGGCTTAAACTATTATAAATTTGAGTCAATTCTCTGTATATTTTAGAAATGAGGCCTTTATCAGATCCTTTGTATGTAAAAATGTTTTCCCAGTTTATTGCTTTCCTTCTAATCTTGTCTCCATTAGTTTTGTTTGTACAAAAACTTTTTAACTTAATATAATTGAAATTATCTATTTTATGATCAATAATGTTCTTCTTTGGTCACAAATTCCTTCCTCCTTCACAAATCTGAGAAGTAAACTATACTATATTCTTCTACTTTATTTATTATATCATTTTGACCTAATCTTGTTATATCATATTAGATGTGGTCTATGCCTACTTTCTGCCACACTCCTTTCCAGTTTTACCAGTAGTTTTGGTCAAATAGTGAATTCTTATCCCAAAAGGTGGGACCTTTGGATTTGTCAAATACTAAATTGTCATCGTCATTGACTATTTTGATCTGTGACCCTAACTTATTTCACTGATCAACCTCTCTTATTACTTAGCCAGTACCAAACTGTTTTGATGACAACTGGTTTATAATAGTTTTAAATCTGGTACATATAGGCCACCTTTATTTGCTTTTCTATTTATTAATCCCTTTGAAATTCTTGACATGTTGTTCTTACAGATGAATTTTGTTATTACTTTTTTCTAGTTCAGTAAAATAGGTTTTTGGGGGTTTGATTAGTATAGCACTAAATAAATAGATTAGTGTAGGTAGTATTGTCATCTTTATTATATTTGCTTGACCTATCCATGAGAGCTTGATATTTTTCCAATTCCTTAGATCCCTTATTGGGATAGTGTTTTGTAGTTTGGCTTATATATCCTAACTTGCCTTTGGCAGATAAATTCCAAAATATTTTATATTATCAACAGTTATTTTAAATTGAATTTCTCTTTGTATCTCTGGCTTTTGGATTTTGTTAGTGATGCATAAGAATGATGATGATTTATGTGGATTTATTTTGTATCCTCCAACTTTGCTAAAATTGTGGATTTATTTCTAATGGCTTTTTAGTTGATTCTCTGGGGTTCTCTAAGTATACTATCATATCAACTGCAAAGAGTCATAATTTGGTTTCTCCATTATGCATTCTAATTCCTTTAATCTCTTTTTCTTCTCTTATTGCCAAGGCTAGCATTTCTCAAAAATATTGAATAGCAATGGTGATAGTGGGCAACCTTGTTTCACTCCTGATCTTATTGGGAATCGTTCCAGTTTATCCCCATTACATATGATTCTTGCTGATGGTTTTAAATAGATGCTACTGACTATTTTAAGGAAAAATCAATTTATTCTTATACTCTCTAGTGTTTTAAATAGGAATGGGTGCTGGATTTATCAAATGCTTTTTCTGCATCTATTGAGATAATCATATGGTTTTTGTTAATTTGGTCATTGATATAATCAATTATACTTAAAGTTTTCCTAATTTTGAACCAGCCTTGCATTCCTGGTATAAACCTTACTTGGAAGTGGCATACTATCCTGGGAATGACTATCTGTAATCTCTTTGCTAATATTTGATGTAAGATTTTCGCATCAATATTCATTGGGGAGATTGGTCTATAATTTTCCTTTTCTATTTTCATCCTAGCTGGTTTAGTAATCAATACCATGTTTGTGTCATAAAAGGAATTTGGTAAGAGTCCTTCAATCCTTATTTTTCAAAACACTTTACACAGTTTTGGAGTTAATTGTTCTTTAAATGTTTGGTAGAATTCACAAGTAAATCCATCTGCTCCTGAGGATTTTTTCTTAGGGAGCTGATTAATAGCTTATTCTAATTCTTTTTCTAAAATGAGATTATTTAAGTAATTTATTTCCTGTTCTGGTAATCTGGGTAATCTGTATTTTTGTAGGTATTCCTCTATTTCACTTAGGTTGTCAAATTTATTGGCATAAAGTTAGGCAAAGTGATTCCTAATAATTGCTCTAGTTTCCTCTTCATTGGTGGATAGGTCTCCCTTTTCATTTTTGATACTAAAAATTTGATTTTCCTCTTTCCTTTTTCTAATCAAATTAATTTCTAATCAAAAACAATATTTTGTTGGTTTTTCATAAAACCAACTCTTAGTTTTATTTATTAATTCAACAGTTTCTTTTACTTTCAATTTTATTGATCTCTCCCTTTATTTTTAGAATTTCAAGTTTGGTATTTGATTGGGGGTTTCTAATTTGTTCTTTTTCTAGCTTTTTTTTAGTTACAAGTCCAATTTATTGATCTCCTATTTCTCTATTTTATACAAGTAATCATTTAGAGATATAAAATTTCCCCTTATTACTGCTATGGCTGCATCCCACAAATTTTGAATTATTGTCTCATTATTGTCATTATCTTGAATGAAATTATTGATTTTGTCTATGATTTGCTGTTTCACCCATTCATTCTTTAGGATGAGATTATTTAGTTCCCAATTTCTTTTTGGTCTATTTTCCCCTGGCTTTTATTGAATGTAATTTTTATTGAATCATGATCTGAAAAAAAATGCATTTACTATTTCTGCCTTTCTGCATTTTATTTTGAGGTCTTTATATCCTAATATATGGTCAATTTTTGTATAGGTTCCATGAACTGCTGAGGAGAAAGGGTACTCCTTTAGATAATGAGGAAATCAAATTATCACTTTTTGCAGATGATATGATGGTATATTTAGAGAACCCCAGAGATTCTACTAAAAAGCTATTAGAAATAATTCACAACTTTAGCAAAGTTGCAGGTTACAAAATAAATCCACATAAATCCTCATCATTTTTATATATCACTAACAAAATCCAACAACAAGAGATACAAAGAAAAATTCCATTCAAAATAACTGTCAACAGCATAAAATATTTGGGAATCTATCTACCAAAGGAAAATCAGGAATTATATGAGCAAAATTTCAAAACATATTCCACACAAATAAAGTCAGATTTAAATAATTGGAAAAATATTAAGTACTTTTGGATAGGCTAAGAGAACATAATAAAGAGAACAATACTCCCTAAACTAATCTATTTATTTAGTGCTATACCAATCAGACTCCCAAAAAATCATTTTAATGACCTAGAAAAAATAACAACAAAATTCATATGTAAGAACAAAAGGTCAAGAATGTCAAGGGAATTAATGAAAAAAAAAAATCAAATGAAGGTGGCCTAGCTGTACCTGATCAAAAACTATATTATAAAGCAGCAGTCACCAAAACCATTTGGTATCGGCTAAGAAATAGATTAGTTGATCAGCGGAATAGGTTAGGTTCACAGGACAAAATAGTCAATAACTATAGCGATCTAGTCTTTGACAAACCCAAAGATCCCAATTTTTTGGGATAAGAATTCATTATTTGAAAAAAACTGCTGGGAAAACTGGAAATTAGTATGGCAGAAATTAGGCATGGACCCAACTCAACACTTGTTATAACAAGATAAGATCAAAATGGGTCCATGATTTAGGCATAAAGAATGAGATCATAAATTAGAGGAGCATAGGATAGTTTACCTGTCAGACTTGTGGAGAAGGAAGGAATTTGTGACCAAAGAAGAACTAGAGATTATTATTGATCACAAAATAGAAAATTTTGATTACATCAAATTAAAAAGCCTTTGTACAAACAAAATTAGAAGGGAAGCAACAAACTGGGAAAACATTTTTACAATTAAAGGTTCTGATAAAGGCCTCATTTCCAAAATATATAGAGAATTGACTCAAATTTATAAGAAAGCAAGCCATTCTCCAATTGATAAATGGTCAAAGGATATGAACAGATAATTTTCAGATGATGAAATTGAAACTATTTCCCCTCATATGAAAGAGTGTTCCAAATCATTATTGATCAGAGAAAAGAAATTAAGACAATTCTGAGATACCACTACACACCTTTCAGATTGGCTAAAATGACAGGAAAAAATAATGATGAATGTTGGAGGGGATGAGGAAAAGCTGGGACATTGATGCATTATTGGTGGAGTTATGAACAAATCTAACCATTCTGGAGAACAATCTGGAATTATGCCCCAAAAGTCATCAGACTGTGCAAACCCTTTGATGCAGCAGTGCTACTATTGTGCTTATATCCCAAAGAAATACTAAAGAAGGGAAAGGGATCTGTATGTGCAAGAATGTTTGTGGCAGCCCTTTTTGTAGTGGCTAGAAACTGGAAAATGAATGGATGCCCATCAATTGGAGAATGGTTGGGTAAATTGTGATATATAAATGTTATAAAATATTGTTGTTCTGTAAGAAACAATTCAGCAGGATGAATACAGAGAGGCTTGGAGAGACTTACATGAACTGATGCTGAATGAAATGAGCTGAATCAGGAGATCACTATATACTTCAACAACAATACTGTATGAGGATGTATTCTGATGGAAGTGGATATCTTGGACAAAGAGAAGATCTAATTGAGCCCCAATTAATCAGTGATGGACAGAATCAGCCACACCCAGAGAAGGAACACTGTGAAATGAGTGTAAACTGTTTGCAGTTTTGTTTTCCTTCCCAGGTTATTTTTACCTTCTGAATCCAATTCTTCCTGTGCAACAAGAGAACTGTTGGGTTCTGAACACATATATTGTATCTAGGATATATTATAACATATTTAACATGTATAAGACTGCCTGCCATCTAGGGGAATGGGTAGAGGGAAGGAAGGGAAAAATCAGAACAGAAGTGAGTACAAGGGATAATGTAAAAAAATATATATATTCATGCATATGTACTGTCAATAAAAAGTTATAATTATTAAAAAAAAAAGTGTATTCCTTTCTGTCTCCATTCAGTTTTCTCCAAAGATCTATCATGCCTAACTTTTCTAATATTATATTTATCTCTTTAATTTCTTTCTTATTTATTTTGTGGTTTGATTTATCTAGTTCTGTAAGTGCAAGGTTGAAATCTCCCACTATTATAGTTTTGCTATCTATTTCTTCTTGCAACTCTCTTAGTAATTTCTCTTTTAGTAATTTAGATGCTACACCACTTGGTGCATATATATTTAATATTGATATTGCTTCATTATCTATAGTACTCTTTAGCAAGATATAGTTTCCTTCCTTATCTCTTTTGATGAGATCAATTTTTGTTTTTGCCTAATCTAAGATCAGAATGCTGCCCCTGAAGCATAAAAGATTCTGCTCCAGCTTTTTACCTTTACTCTGTAGGTATCACTCTGCTTTAAATGTGTTTCTTGTCAACAGCATATTGTAGGATTCTGGCTTTTAATCCAGTCTGTTATTTCTCTTATGTTTTATGGGAGAGTTCACCCAATTCACATTTACATTTAAAATTACTAATTCTGAATTTCCTGCCATCTTATTAACCCCAAATCATACTTTTCTCTTTCCCTTTCCCCATTCCCTCCTCCCCAGTATTTTACTTAGGAGCACTACATGCCCCAAGCAGTCTTCCCCCTTTTAGAGACCTTCCCCCTTTCTTATATCTTTTCCCTACTATTTCTCTTTTCCCTTCTATTTAGCTTACCCCTTCCCTTTTGTACTTTCCTGTCCCACTTTTCTATAAGATGAGAGCTGTTTCTTGGTGAAACCAAATATATCTAATATTCTTTCTTTCAGCCAAATCTGATGAGAGTAAGATTCATACATTATTTTCCACCCATCCTTCTTTCTCTGAATTATAATGTTTTCTTTGCCTCTTCCTGAGATGTCATTTCTCTCATTTTACCTCCACTTTCCCCTTGTTTCTGTTACAATCCCCTTTCCATCCCTAGTTTCTTTTTTATAACAGTAAAATCAGATTATATGTGTGCTCTCAATGTATACCCACAACAGAAATACAGTTCTCAAGAGTTTTTTTTTTTTTTTTTTTTTTTTTGCCTTTTGATGCTGCTCTTGAGTTCTATATTTGGATGTCAAATTTAAGAATAGCTCAGACATTCACAGCTGTTCTTCTGTCAATATTGCTGTTACCTTGTACATAGGTCATTTAAATTTGCATCAGCTAATGTAAGTCTTTCCAGGTTTTTCTGAGAGCATCTTGTTCACCTTTTCTTATAGCATAATTGTATCCCATTATAATCGCATGCCACAATTTGTTCAGTCATTCTTTAATTGATGAGCATTTCCCCAATTTCCATCTCTTTGCAACAAAAGAGAACTGCTATAAATATATACATATACATATACATATACATATATGTATACGTATACGTATACGTATATGTATATGTATATGTATATGTATATGTATATGTATATGTATATGTATATGTATATGTATATGATGTTTTTCCTTTAAAAACATCTTTTGGAATACAGACTAAGAAATGGTTTTGCTAGGTCAAAGGATATGCATGGCTTTATAGCCCTTAGGGAATAGTTCCAAATTGTACTACAGGATGTTTGAATAAATTCACAAATCCACCAACCCACATCCCCTCAACTATTTTTCATCTGTCTTTTCTGTCCTCTTAGCCAATCTAATAGGAAGGAGGTAGCAGATTAGAATTTTTTTTTTAATTTGCATTTCTCCAATCAATAGTGACCTGCAGCATTTTTTTTTTTCATATGGCTGTAGATAGATTTGGTTACTTCATCTGAAAACTACTAATATATATTTGATGATGTATCAATTGGGGAATGTCTCTTGCTTTAATAATTTGGCTCTGTTCTTTATAATTTTAAGAAAGGAGATCTTTATCAGAGAAACTTGCTTGAATGTTTTTTTCCACAGTAACTATTGTTAACTATATTTTCCTCCATCCTATTCCTTTTGTTTATTCTATTCTCTCCTTTCACCCTGTCTGTCCTTCTCAAAGGTATTGTACTTCTGACTACTCCCTCCCCAAATCTACCCTCCCTTCTATCATCACTCCTCTTCTCTTATTCCCTTCCCCTTCTACTTTCCTTTAGGGTAAGACAAATTTTTCTAACCAACTGGGTGTGTATGTTATTCCCTCTTTGAGCCAATTCTGAGAATAGGATGCATTCATTCCTGCTCAGTTTTTCCCCTTTTCCTCTTTAATGTAAAATCTTTTTCTTGCCTTTTTATGGGAGATAATTTACCCCATTCTACCTCTCTTTCTTTGAGTACATTCCTTCTTTACCACTTAATTTGATTCATTACATTCAAATCATACCCAGGCTCTCTCTGTATACTCCTCCTAACTGTCCTAATAATGATAAAGATCTTAGGAGTTACAATTATCATATTCATAGTTTAATCTTATTGAAGACCTTATGATTTTTCTATCCTATTTATCTTTTTATGCTGCTCTTGAGTCATATTTGAAAGTCAAATTTTCTATTCAACTCTGATTTTTTCATCAAAAATGATTGAAGGTCCTCTATTTCATTAAATTTCTATTTTTTCCCCTGAAGGATTATACTCAGTTTTCTTTGGTAAGCAATTCTTAGTTGTAATCCAAGCTCCTTTGTACTCCAGAATATCATATTTAAGTCCTCTGATCGTTTAATGTTGAAGGTGATAAATATTATCTTATCCTAACTGTGGCTCTATGATACTTGAATTGTTGCTTTCTGACTTTTTGTAATGTTTCCTCCTATAGCGGTGAGGTCTGAAATTTGGCTATAATATTTTTGAGTTTTCATTTTGGAATCTCTTTCAGGAAGTGATCAGTAGATGTTTTCAATGTCCATTTTATCCCTTTCTTCTAGATAATGAGGACTATTTTCCTTAATAATTTCTTAAAAGATGATGTCTAGGCTTTTTTTTTTTTAAATCATGAGTTTCAAGTAGTCCCATACTTTCAAAATTATCTCTTGTATCTATTTTCCAGGTCAGTTGTTTTCCAATAAGATACTTTGTTGATTTCTATTTCTTTCCTTCTTTCTTTCTTTCTTCTTTCTTTCTTTCTTTCTTTCTTTCTTTCTTTCTTTCTTTCTTTCTTTCTTTCTTTTTTTTTTTGCTTAATCATTTCTTGATTTCTTATAAAAACATTGGTTTCCATTTGCTCAAGTCAAATTTTTAAGGATTTATTTTCTTTGATGAATTTATATGCTTTTTTCCCTATTTGGTGAATTCTACTTTTTTTTTAATTTTTATTTATTGATTACTTTATATTGACAACATTATCCCTTGCACTCTTTTCTTTTCCGATTTTTTCCCCCTCCCTCCCTCCACCCCCTCCCCTAGATGGCAAGCAGTCCTTTACATGTTGGATATGTTACAGTATATCCTAGATACAATATATGTTTGCAGAACCGAACAGTTCTCTTGTTGAATAGGGAGAATTGGATTCAGAAGGTATAAATAACCGGGGAAGAAAAACAAAAATGCAGATAGTTCACATTCGTTTCCCAGTGTTCGTTCTTTGGGTGTAGCTGCTTTTGTCCGTCATTTATCAATTGAAACTTAGTTAGGTCTCTTTGTCAAAGAATGAATTCTACTTTTTAAGGCATTCTTCTTCTTCTTGAATTTTTGTATCTTCTACAATATTAGATCTAGTCTGTTTTTTAAAGTGTTTTTTCATTATTTTTTGTGGTTCCTTTACAAAGTTGTTGACTCATTTCCCACAATTTTCTTGCACAACTATCATTTCTCTTACCAATTTTTCTTCTTATTCTTACTTGATTTTCAATTCTTTTTTGATCTGAGAATAATTCATATTTTTGGGAGGCTTTGGATGGTAGAACTTTGATTTTGTTATCTTCTAAGCATAAATTTCTTTCTTATCAACAAAGTAAATTTCTATGGTCTGAATATTTTTTTCTCTTTTTTGCTCATTTTCCTAGTCTATTTTTTGACTTTTAACTCTTAATTTAAGTAGAGCTCTAATTCCAGGGTGGAACCCACACTCCTCCAAGGTTTAGGGGTTTTGTGCAGCTGTTTTCAGAGTTATTTTTAGAATCCTGTATGTTTTCTGTTCTTCCAAGGTGGTGTGATCAAAAGATATGTGTGTCCACAAGCACTCTTTTCAGCCCTGGAACTATGAGGTGCATCCCTGCCTCTCTATACCTACAAGTTCTGCTAATGGTCCTCCTTACCCTAGGACTGCCAGCCAGAACTATGACTCAGAATCAAGAATGAAGAAAGCAACAAAGTCAGTTTTTAGTACTTGCAAAGTGATAACTGTAATCTCCTGTCCAGTCATTTGACCTCCTTATCATCAAAAAGCCAAGAATTAAGTGCTTGATTCTCACCCAGTTGTGACAAACCTTTCTTGATGACCCAAGTTGTCTTTAACTGGAAAATTATTTCATCCTATCCCTTTGTGGATTCTGCTGATATAGTATTGTTTTATGGCAATATTTAAAGGGGTTTGGAGAAGAACTCATAAGAGTCACTGTCTTTTTTCTGCCATCTTGCCTTCACTGCTTCCATATTTCAGTTGTGATAGACCCATGATGACAATAACGACAGTGATGAAATTAAACTTAAATTATTTAGATCTTTAATATACATAAAGCATTTAATAAACACCATCTTACTTGAGAACCAAAACAATTTTGTAAGGTAGGTATTATTATCATCTTCAATTAATAGCCAAGAACTCTAACACTGAAAGACAGCAATTAATTTACCCAGGCTTAAAGAATTATGTACATTTTTTTTGTGGAAAAATCTGATTGCCTGCAAAGTTGATGCTTTTCCATTAAACATATTGTGAACCATTAATGTGGCAATGTAGATTAAAACTCATCCATACCTTATTATGCTATGTAATTTTCATCTCTGTCTTTCCATGAGACATTCAAAGAATATATTCATAGTAATCTTGAGATCTTTCAAAGTGTTACTAAGAAGAAATTGGCAATAGTATTATAGACCCCTGCTGCTCATTGATGACCTCTCATTCATTCAATGATGAGCCTGCCTCCATTCTAGTCATTTATATCCTTTATATATCTTTGTAATATCTTGCATATAGAACATCATTGAAAATATTCTAATATGATTACTCTTTTCATCACTTCTTCCCAAAACCCTCATTTCATCAAAAATGCAATTAAATTTTTACCTCCTACATAAGGACTTTCTGGGTATTTCTTCTCCCAATTGTTAACAAATTCACTTCTATCTCTACCTTATCTCTATCTTTACATCACTTATACATTTCTCTATATCCACATAGAACTATCTGTATCTATATCTGTTCATGTATGTGCACATATGTACCTACACACAAATATACATGCATGTATATATGTATTTGAATATGTTATATATAAATATTTATATATAAAATCTTATTTCATTATTAATCATCTATATACCATTTGCTCCATCCAGCAAAATGCAATTTAAAAAAATCACTTTATGAGCAGAGGCACTTTACAATGTTGGCTTTTTCCCTTAGTGTCTATACTATATTATATATTGGAACTATAGTGTTGGTACATAGGAGACTCTTCATAAATATGTGTAAAGTTTTGTTTTATTGATTTGAATGTTATAGTATATTTACATCAACCTTGTTGCATTTTATTCCCATTTAAGTCTTTAAATTATTTCCTAATATTAAAGTGTTCACAGTTATCAATTATATAGTAGCATAAATTACTTTGTTACAAAGACAAGCTTTAAGTTCAAATCATTGAGTGTTATCTTTATTATGTGAAGTTTGACTAAAAGCACTATTTATTAATTTTAATTATTATATGCTTTTCCTTAAGAGTATCTATCATCTAGATACTACCTATCTACCTTTATATTAATTTGTTTTCTGTACAACGATCAGTCTATTTTTTTGTCTATCATTTTTCTGTGTCTGTTCATCCTTCCTTCCCTACTTCCATCCATCTATTCATCTATCAGCCTGTTGGACAGGCTGTATGTCTATTTGTCTATATATTTATCATCTATTCATCTGTCTAATCTCTTTAAGATGAATATAATTCAAATAATTCTGCATGGCAATGAATTAGAACCTTAAGCTACAGTGGAAAAAAAAAAAAAAACAACAACAAAAGGAAATAGTAACTGCTTTCAAGGAGTTCATATTTTTTTGAGGAAAGACAAGAAGTACAGAAAAAAAATATATAAAATGAATGATAAGTAATCAGAAAGCAATTCTGAAGAGGGGAACTAGTGTTTGTGGAATAGAGGATCAGAATGAAAATAAGACTATTGTTGCAGTAATTATTTAATTAAGTTGATCCCATTGATACATTGTTGGTGGAATTGTGAACACATCCAGCCATTCTGGAGAGCAATTTGGAACTATGCTCAAAAAGTTATCAAACTGTGCATACCCTTTGATCCAGCAGTGTTTCTACTGGGTTTATACCCCAAAAAGATACTAAAGAAGGGAAAGGGACCTGTATGTGCCAAAATGTTTGTGGCAGCCCTGTTTGTGTGGCTAGAAGCTGGAAAATGAATGGATGCCCATCAATTGGAGAATGGTTGAGTAAATTGTGGTATATGAACGTTATGGAATATTACTGTTCTGTAAGGAATGACCAGCAAGATGAATACAGAGAGGACTGGCGAGACTTACATGAACTGATGCTAAGTGAAATGAGCAGAACCAGGAGATTATTATATGCCTCAACAACGATTCTGTTTGAGGATGTATTCTGATGGAAGTGGATCTCTTTGATAAAGAGAGCTAATTCAGTTTCAATTGATCAAGGATGGACAGAAGCAGCTACACCCAAAGAAAGAACACTGGGAAATGAATATAAACTGCTTGCAGTTTTGTTTTTCTTCCCGGGTTATTTATACCTTCTGAATCCAATTCTCCCTGTGCAACAAGAGAACTGTTCGGTTCTGCACACATATATTGCATCTAGGATATACTGTAACCTATTCAATATATAAAGGACTGCTTGCCATCTGGGGGAGGGGGTGGAGGGAGGGAGGGGAAAAATCGGAACAGAAGAGAGTGCAAAGGGATAGTGTTGTAAAAAATTACCCTGGCATGGGTTCTATCAATAAAAAGTTATTAAAAAGAAAGAAAGAAAGAAAGAAAGAAAGAAAGAAAGAAAGAAAGAAAGAAAGAAAGAAAGAAAGAAAGAAAGAAAAAATAATAATTAAGTTGATCCACGAAGGAAGTTTGGAATCTAAGAAACAAAGATTTTAAAACACTTCCAATTTTGGCTCCCCTAACAAGTGAAAGAGTAGGAAAATGACTACCTTGAAGTTATATATGAAAAAAAGAGAAGACTAATTTGTGATTGGGAAGCTCCTTGTGACACTTTACAAAGAACTACATATTTTGATTTTGTGGCAACCATTTACTTGAGAAATCCTTTAGCTCACATCCAGTTAAGGTAGAAGATATGAATGCTGTTAGGGCTTTGAAGTATATAACAAATTTAGGCTGTGAAAAAGGACATTTACCATATTTACAAAAGAGTTATTCAAAGACTAGCATTATAGGGGAAAATAGAATAAAAATCCAGCTTGTGCTTAAAAAGCATAAGATACAAAACTTTAACCATAGGCCTTCTCTCTAGCATGGAGTCTAACTTCTTCAGTCTAGACCAATTTAACTCTAAGTACCAGACTTCCTTGGCAGTCTCTCCCCTCCCCTCCACACACCCCTTATCCATCCAAGTCTTTGACAACTCAGAAATGTTACTTTTCCTGCCATCTATAACCTGATTCTTGACATCTTTAATATTGACAATGTAAGTTTCTTAAAAAAAAAAAAAATCTATCCATAGTTACAACCTCCCTGCCACCCACAGCCCTATTCTTCTAGTTCAACAGTGCCTTAAGCAACATCTTATACAAAACTCCTCTTGGTCAAGTCAGTCAAAAAGAAATCTATTTGCAGATGTTCAAAAATGTGAAATATTTTCTAGGTCTGACATTTTTACTACATTTCCCCTTCAGAAGCTAATTCAATTTTACTGTTGAGGAAAACTGTCATTTTATTGTAGACCAAAATGAAAAAAGAAAAAAAAATGAAAAAATGCTCTGCTATGAAAATGGTAACATTTTCTCCTCAGGGGAAAAATGGTGACTTGTATATCCTCTCTAAGTAAAAACTGAGATGTGACATGAAGTCATCATTTTCATACAAGCAGCTTATTCTGGGTTTTAATTATTGATTAGGGAGATCTTTATGAGTTCAATGATAAAGCTATTTTCAGATAAGCCCAGGCTTTCATAGGAAACAGATCATAAGCCCCACTTTTGGGGAAGAGCAGAACAACAGGAAGACATGGGAACCAAATGCAAAGACTTATTCAAGATTCATGGATAAAGTGAGTCTTTCATTTGAATTTAGGATGCTATTCACTTGAAGAAAAATAAGATTATTCACTTTGTTCATTTATTTTTGGAGAGCCAAGATTTTTTTTTTCTGATATGTAGAATAAAACTACTACTATTCTATAGGTAGAATTTGGTGCAAATTTTAGTCCCATCAAAAGAAATTTTACTTTAAATTCTTTGAAAAATGGTAATTGACGTTTGGATTGAAAATAATATAGTCAATTACAATGAAGCACAATTAAAATGTAAGATCTATGACATCCATTGCTCTTCCAGAATTTTCTTTATGTATCCCAAATATCTCAAAACAATATGATCATTATGCATTACTTATGACTTCTTTGTTTCTTCCTCTCTTCTTTGAAAATCAAGCAGTCACACAAGTCCTGGCTATCATACCCCACTGTTGTTTTCCATTTTATTAAAATTTATTAAATTATAAAATTATTTATGTACACATATATAAAATTATAAAATAAATTGAATTATTAAAATTATTTTAAAAGATTAATGTGTGCAGCATTGACTCTGAAGTCAGAATAGCTTCTTTTAAAACTCACTTTTGACTCTTAGACTATATATGACATTGAAAGGCATTTAATTTCTCTACATCTCAGTTTCTTCATCATTAAATTAGATATTTTACCTAGATGCCTTCCAATGTTTCTTTTAACTCTGTACTCTTTATTTATTTATTTCAGATAGCAGTGGTGTTGCTGGATCAAAGGGCATGCAGAGTTTTTTTTTTTTTTAATTGGTTTATTTTTTCTAGTTATACATGGATAGTAACTCTTTAAATACACATTTCTTTATGAATTATGATGGGAGAGAAGCATCAAAACAAAAGGGAAAAGCCACAAGAGGAAAACATTAAAAAAAAGAAGTGAACATAGCATGTGTTGATTTATACTCAATCTCCATAATTCTTCTCTTTATGGATACAGATAACATTTTCTATCCAAAGTTTATTGGGATTGTCTTGGATCACTGAACCACTGAGAACTAAGTCTTTGATAGTTGATCATCGCACAATGTTGCTGTTACAGTATACAATGTTCTACTTGTTTCCCTCAGTATCAGTTTAAGTAAACCTTTCCAGGCCTTTATAAAATCAGGTTGCTCTTTGTTTTTGATAGAACAATAATATCTCATTACCTTCATATTCCACAAGTTATTCAACCATTCCCCAATTGATGGGCATAATATTTTCCAATTCTTTATTTATACAAAAAGAGCTTCTAAAAATACAAACATTTTTGTATATGTTGGTTCTTTCCCCTCCTTTATGATTTCCTTGGTATACGGACCAGTAGTGACTGCAGGGTCAAAGGATATGCACAGTTTTATACCCTTTGGGCATAGTACCCAAATGCTTTCCAGGTTGATTGGATCATTTCACAACTCCACTAACTTAGTGTCCCTGTTTTCCCACTTCTCCTCCAACATTTATTATTATCTTTTCTGTCCTCTTAGCCAATATGAAAGATGTGAGGTGGTACCTCAGAGTTGTTTTACTTTGTGTTATTCTAATCAATAATGATTTAAATTTTTATATGACTATATATGGCTTTAATCTCATCATTTAAAAATTGTTCATATCCTTTGACCATTTATCAATTGGGGAAGGACTTGTATTCTTATAAATTTGACACAGTTTTTTACATATTTTAGAAATGAGACCTTTATCAGAAACAGTGACTGTAAAAAAAATTCCCCAGCTTTTTACTTCCCTTTTAATCTTGTTTGTGTTGGTTTTATTTGTATTAACTTTATATTGGTAAGTGTCTCTTTAGTATACAATGTTAAATACTGGGGATAAAAGGAGGGAAAATAAAATCATCTTTTCCATGTCCATAAGAAACTTGATATATAGACATAAACAAATACAACAAAATTTAAATATTAAAAACTCAGAGGAGAGATGTTGGCAATATATCTTAATACAATTGGGAGAGTTCACTTTTAACTCAGAAGGTCAAAGAAAGCTACCAGGAAAAGGTAGCATTTAAAATTTTATGAAGGGAAGGATTTACCATGAAGAAAATGGGATGTGAAGGGAATAAAACTTTTATAAGCACGACAAAAACCTAGTCATAGAAGCTTCTCAATTGGTAGAATAAGCATAATCATATCCTGTTCATTGGGAAGATTATTTTGGAAACTATATCAAGAATGTATTAAAAAGGGAATACATGGAGATAGGGTTGGTGATAGGAGCAGGGCATCAACTAGTACCCTATCATAGTAATCCAGATGAGAAGAGGTTAAAAATCTTGCTCATGCCCCTTCTTCTATGCCTCCCCTTTTCATCTTTTGTATTAAGAAAAATAATTAATTCTAGATCACTATTGCCTCCTGAAGGGTAATACCAATGGACTGCCCTATTATTCCAGTCATAATTCTTATGATTTCTTAGACCTAATCAGAGTCCCCTAGCCATTACAATTCAATATATTTTGCTTTCCCTATTAGAATATAATTTAGACCAAGTTCTACTCTGCTATTTGAGTGGTATTGTAATCCCCTGGTCAAGAAAGTGAATGAAATTCAAACTTCCAGATGCTGATGAGATTCTATGTCATAAAGCATTTTTCAGGACATCAAAATCTATCTCATGCCCTTTCAAGAACACTGTTATATAGATAGTTTGGGTATTAAAATAAGGGGTTTTTGGAAGATATGAATGAATACCTTAATTTTTACATAAGACCAGGGACTATTTAGTCTTGATAGTTTTTATTGTATGCTTTTAGACCTCCCTCCCCCCAAGGTAGAATACCAAATTGTACTATGCTTTCAAGAGTCCCTACTCTGGGGTGCCAAAATATACCATCAGGACTAGATATCTGGATGATTTGGGGACCAGCCCAAGTCCTTGGTCTTAGGGGAGGATCGATGAGGTGAGACTCATGTTGACGGTCAAAGATGGAGTCTGTTTATTCCAAATTCTCTCACCCCTATATACCCTAACATCCTTATATAACCAAAGCAACACTGTGCATGTGCTAACTATATACTGTGTATGCAGGACCACATGAACAATTTGCTATTTGTATGTAGATGATTCTTTGCCACTTGGTATCACTCTAATTACAACACAGGTTGTCACTGCCACTTGATTTCTCAGGAAGGTCGAGAGCCCTTAGGGGAGATGGAGAGCCAAATCAGACATTGTTAGCAGGTTCTGTCTGAACTGAAGGGTCTTAAACTTTGCCCAGAGTTCCTCCATGATCTGTGGCCTTCTGTAAGTTTTATACCCAATATTTAGAAAACTAATTGGCAGAGAGTGAGGATTAGGTAAATGCTCTTTATTCATTCATTCATTCATACCTTCCAAAAACCCCTTATTTTAATACCCAAACTATCTATGTAACAGTGTTCTTGAAAGGGCATGAGATAGATTTTGATGTCCTGAAAAATGCTTTATGACATAGAATCTCATCAGCATCTGGAAGTTTGAATTTCATTCACTTTCTTGACCAGGGGATTACAATACCACTCAAATAGCAGAGTAGAACTTGGTCTAAACCACCACCACCACCAAAAAAAAAAAAAAAAGATTAGGAAGAAAATGAAAAGAAAAAAGAAAAAGAAGGAGCCTGAAATAGAGGGATCTGTAAAATACTCCAGGAGAGTGGAATCTGAAAAAGAGAGTCAGCAACAATGATGGCAGTAAGTAAGTGACTAGGAACAGGAAAATGTTTTCTGTGACCAGAGCTGTAGCTCAAGTCTAGCTACTCATCACAGTTCCATGATTGGTCATGGGCAATCCACATGTACTGCTAAACTTCTGTCTAAAATGCAAGTGCTTTTCAGAGAATGTGAAAGTATTGAGTTACTTTTTTCTCCTATTACCTTTTATCCCCTTCTGAGTGTGATTGATGCCCATTTTAAAACGTGGTTCTTTTACTCTGTCATAAGTTATTTATTTTTACTCTTTTATTGTTTGTACATAGCTCTTTATATCTTGTCTCCCTGATTTGACTATGTATGAGCTTATCAAGAACACAGACTAACTTTTGCTCTTCCAATCCCCATTGCTTAGTGAAATGCCTATAAGTGCTTCATACATGTTTATTGACTGATTGACTTCTTAATATGTCAATGGTTGAACCAGGAATGTGTACTATCTTGGCTCCATTTGGACACTGAATAAATGTATGCTGGGAGAAACCTCCTATTTCTAGTAAGCAGAAGGACATTGACTAGAAAACTTACTATCCAGCTGAGGTTTGGGTATCATTATGGCCCATTGTGAGAAAAATCTCTCTAACTGGTGTTATACTTAAAAGTCTTTTATCCAATATCTTATTATAACAAAAACAACAACAACCACAACAACAACAAAAATTTCAAAAATCGAACTGATATGGGACTTGGATTTCTTGTTTATTTTATAATTACCATTTTCCCTATGTACTCACAAACCTGTCATCTTTCATTCTTACTAGTTGTAACTAGGAAGGAGACAAATTCCCAAAATCACCCAAAGAGAAAAATCAAGAAAAGTAACTGAGGCCAAAGATTTCTTTCCTTTTATTTTCCCTAGAAAAGATAGGATAAGTAGCTGGGTGGAAAGAACATGGCAACAATTAGATCCAAAAGTTGAAATTGGTTCTGCTCCTTTATGGGGTAGGCAGCTTTGAAGAGAATACAGGCTTTTCACTCCATGATTCACCTAAGACTATACTTGCATCATCTCATGTGTTCCTCACAAAAAAATCTCTGAAGTAGGAACTAAAGATATAACTTTTCTTTTTTTGCAGATAAGGAAACTGAGACCTAGAATATTTAATTGGTTAGTAAATGACTTGACCACAATCATATGACTAGCTAATATGCAAGATGTCATTCGAAAACAGCCTTTCTAGACTCTAAGCCCACTTGTCTATCCATTATTGCATATATTGTCTAATTAGATTATAACATCTTTGTTAAGTTGCATTTGTTTGTTAAGCCTTTTTTTTCCCCTCCTAGGGACTATGCCTTCCATTTCCTTTCATTTTCCCTTCATCCTACATTGTTATTAATTCTATACTAAGACAATAGTGAATATGCAGGCGATGGTATTTACCCTGACATTTGGGCCTGATGGATGAGCTTGGGAGGAAGCCCTTGCATTTCTCTCTGACCCCACTCATCCATTTGAATCCTAATATTTCCTCTGAGAAATGACAGATGCATAAAGAATTTAGCAATCTGGTTGATTGGTGTAAGGCAGGCCTCAAAACTCAAATCAGAAAGAGAGCTTCAGGCTCAATGTATAATCAATGTATAAGCCACCAGGTCACATTATCCTCAATATCTATTCTTTCTCTCTAACACTGAGAGTCATGGAATATCTTATGGTGAACTGAAGTGTTAGAACTTCCTTCAAGAGGAGCTTCACAATTCCATGTTGGGTCTTTGGCAGTGTCTCTGCTCAACTATTTCTTATTTCCATTTGCTGGATCTAAAAGTAAATTGGGGGGGGGGGTGACAATGAGGAAGTTAAGAATTACATCAGAAAAGTGTTTATGTTTATCTGATGTCTGCCTAGAGAGATTTAAAAACCAAACAAATAAACAAACACTAAAGCATTACTCTCTGATTGACTCTAATATTGAGGATATTGATACTGTCTTTGGCCGTGAGAGTTAATTAGAACTTATGAATATGGGTTGAATTTACTCTAGCCCAGTCTATATTATTCTAAATGAGTTCTTAATGCTTTTTGAATTAAAAGGGTTTTGTTGTTGTTGTTTTATTTTTCAGGGGTGGGTGGAGGTGGGTGGGTAGAGGGAATTAAGACATTTTAATGACATAATTCTTGGAGATTTTCCCTGAACTGTCTGGGACAGATAAAATCACAGAGAACTTGGAAAAAATCCTCCATTGAATTATATTCTATTAAAGTTTTTCACCCAATATAAATCACAGTGACTTAATTTGTTTTTACTGACCTCTAAATAATTCTTCCTCTGTTCGTTTAATAAATGAATGTTCATAGATTGATTCCTCAAAGAAGTCACAACATAACTCATTGTCTTCTTCACTTCCTCAATTCCTCACCTTATATAAAAGGACTTTACCATTTATACTTCCAGATTCTTCATTCCCCTTAAAAATCCCTGCTCAACTCCTACAATTCAAAAATCCCTGATAAACTCCTGCAATTCTAACTTATCAAGGTCCAGAGATGATCTTAACCTGTTTTTTACCATTACCAACAAGTTTCCTTTCTTTGGTCAAAATCTCTGACATTCCCCAGCTTAAAAGTTCCCTACCAATTCTAGCATCAAATATAAAACTATTTATTTGGCATTTAAACCCTTTCAAAATTTTGGTCCTTCCTACCTTTCAAATTTTCTTACATTTTAATTTCCTTTGCCCCCTTTACTTGCTATTTTCACTAACTGTTCACACATAGCATTCCATTTCCTGACCATGCATTTATACTGAAAGTTCTCCATGTTAGGAATGCTCTCCCTCTTCATTACCAATTTCCACTTTTTTAGCTACTTTTAGAGCAGAGTTCAAATTTGACTTTATTTAGGTTTTCCCTCTAATTTGCCCTTCAGATCACATTCCCATTTCTTTGAGACAGCCTTCTAATTATATATATATATATATATATATATATATATATATATATACATATATAAATTTAATTTCATATGCATAATTTTTTGTATGAACTTTTACATTAAAAGGTGAATTCCTTGAAAGCCAGGATGATGATTTTGTCTTTTTTGACAACAGCTTAGCTGAGCATAATATCGGGAAAGCAGGAAATACTTTGTATGCACTTGTTGACTGACACTTACCAAACCAGTTTTCCTAAGTGTTCTTCACATGGAATATTCCATTTCCCATGAGCTTTTTATCAAGGGTACACTTCATACTCAGTATGCATTGTCTCTTCCTTTGGGTCTATTAATATCCAGGCTAGTCTTTGAGATCTCATTCAAAGCTCAGTTTCCTTCTACATATAATCTTTCTTTACAAGCTAAAATTTTGTTATACCTCTGTATACAGGATACAAAGCTTTGCATTCATTTGCATAATGTGCTACATGCAAGTAAATGAGAGTGGATTAAAACATTTTCCATAGATAGAGATATTTCTACTCTTTGGCTCTATAGGGTGGGTCATAAGTACATTGGCCTCTTGATAAAGCAAAAGAAAAAGTAATAATAATAATAATAACTAGCTCTTTATAGGTCAATTGGTCTACAAGATGGGGATATGGAAATTAGGGTTCTGTATCCACAAGAATAGTAAACACTGTCAGGAAAATGTACTCATTGTACAATTTCTTATTTCTTTAAAGGTGGTCTTTTTGTCAGACTACAAGAAGCAGTTCTTTTCCCTTTAACTTCTAACAAGGATAGGGAGAGGAACATTGTTCCTTCTTCATCTCCAAAAGCAGCTATTTAATTGAGCAAATGGACAAAAATATAGGCTTGTCTGAGAGTGCTTTAGATGGTTTCTTAAGTTTCTAAATGTCTCTGTGTCTATTTTTCTTTCACTGAGCAGTTCCCTAAAAGTAATTCTAAAAGTTAGACATACCCATCCTCAGTACCTACTTGATAAGGTTGAGAAATTCATTTTCCTTCAATGGAATGTTGGTTATCCAGCATGATGTGATTCCTGTAAATGCATCCTTCTAAATAGAGAAGGTAACTTCTACCAGGAGAATGACTCATACTTTGAATGGATATGATACTGGGAGTTTGAGTTGCATGTTTGACAGTGTAAAATGAGATAAAAGTTAAATGTATTCGGTAGTTGCCCAAATTTCCCAAGTGTATGTTTCCTAACTCCTAGAAGAGAATAATTGAGATGATAGGTGTAGATCATATTTTAAGGATGTATAAATGTGTGATTTCAAGGTGTTTTCAAAAGCATTTTTTACCTAGTAAAGGAAATAAAAAGCTGCACTTTAACTAATATCTACTACTTTGTACATTTAGAGAAAAGTTACTTTTAGAAGACACTTTTGGGAAAACATTAGACATAAATCATACATATGTTTTAGTTCAGAAATTTTCCCTGGGATTCTGAGGTGGAGGGAGGGACATGATGAAATGAAGACTATGAAAAAAAGCCTGATTTCTTTTAATTGTTAGCTTCACTCACTCATTCATACTAGATTGCTTAAACTAAAAGAGAGGGCTTTGAGGGGAAGGACATATTCCCTGGGTCATTAACAACAGATACTTGCATCTGTCAGTCTATGTTATCTACCATGTGAAAATATAAGCTCCTAAAGGGAAATTTTTTTTTCTTTTTTCTCTTAATATCATCAGGCCCTAGTATAATATTAGTTTTTCTCCTGAACACTAGTTGTACATGATGCCACAAACTTCCTACTGGACATTAAAAACTAGAGTTACTACACAGAGAGACAGACAGATAGACCTATCTATCTATGCCATGAAAGATATAGCACCCTCCCAAATCTATTAAGACATAAGCGGGGGAGGTAATAGAATAAGGTGAATAGAAGGATATGTAGATTTATGACAGTGAGACTAGTGTATAGATTAATGAGCAGGGGATAAAAAGATAAGGGGGAAGGTACAGAAGACTGTTTAGATTAGCAGGAGTTCAATTAAGTGAGTAGGTTAATAGGAATGGAATAAAGAGAGAAGTAAAGGCTGGAGAGAAGATTAAGGGAGGTATCCTTGGATGGGGGAAGGTTAAATTAGGCAAATTAAGGGGCAGGATTAAAATTGATAGCAGGGATAGGAAATAAGAAATATATACAAATACTACAACAAGGTTCAGGAATAAATTCTTTTTTAAAAAATATGATACTGTTTATTTATTTTAAAAACACATTGCGGGACTTCTGGTTAAGATGGCGGAGAGGAGGCTCACAGTTGCATAAGCTCCGCGCTTTCTCTCACTATCCACTTCATTACAAGCCTCTGAATCAATGCTTGACTGAAAAAAACCCACAAATAGTTACCAAGAGAAGCCATCCTTGAGATCCGCCAAGAAAGGTCTGTCTTTACTGGAGGGCTGGGGCGGTTTTAGATCGGGCGCAGGCGGCGGGCAGCGGCAGTGAGAGCACGGGAGCAGACTGGAGAGGGGGTGGGGAGTGATCGCAGCTGTCTCTGCGGGGAAAGCTTCGCTACAGGTTTGGAACCTGCAGCAAGTCAACAGCCCAGCAGAGAAGCTAAAAACACCGGGGCTGAAGAACACAACCGCAAACAGCTGGAGTCTCTCAGGACCTGGCCACCCCCCCTTCCCCCCCTCAGTGACTCAGCACGCTCTGGGATCTCAGAGCGCAGGCGCAGCACAGTCCTGCTAGTGCCTCACTGCTGCCCCCTGCAGTCTGTAGAGGAAGCTCGATAACACACCCAGCCCCCCCCCAAAGAAAGACTCCAGTTTTTTCTGTTTTTCTTTGCTAGTTTGTCTCTGATTAATAGACAGAATGAGCAAGAAGCTGAAGAGGACTTTAACCCTTGACAGCTTCTATACAGATAGAGAGCAGACTCTAAATCCTGAGGAGACTAAAAACAGACAGTCCCCAGGTGATTCCCCAAAGGAGGAGAGCGTCTGTTCCTCAGCACAGATGAACCTCATAGAAGTGATTAAAAAGGCTCTCACAAGGGAGATAGAAGAAAAGTGGGAAAAGAGCCTGGAGAAGTCAGTTAAAGAGAGAGTGGATAAAGAAGTAAAATCCTTGAAAAATAGGATTAGTGAACTGGAAACAGAAAACAGCTCTCTAAAAAACAAAATTGGCGAAATGGAAAAAAATTCCACAGAACAAAAGAACTCAATTGGACAATTAGAGAAAGATTTTAAAAAAGTGAGTGAAGAGAATACTTCACTGAAAATCAGAATTGAACAAGTGGAATTGAATGACTCGAGGAGACAAGAAGAATCAGTCAAGCAAATCCAAAAAAATCAAACAATGGAGAAAAATGTGAAATACCTTCTGGGGAAGACAACAGACCTGGAAAACAGATCCAGGAGAGACAATCTGAGAATCATTGGACTCCCAGAAAAACATGATGAAAAAAAGAGCCTGGACATTGTCTTCCAGGAAATTATCAAAGAGAACTGCCCAGAAGTCATAGGAACAGAGGAAAAAATAAACATTGAAAGGATTCATCGATCACCCACTGAAAGGGATCCTAAAATCAAAACACCAAGGAATATAGTGGCCAAATGCCAGAACCCTCAGATGAAAGAAAAAATATTGCAAGCGGCTAGAAAAACCCAATTCAAGTATCAAGGAGCCACGATAAGGATCACCCAGGATCTGGCAGCATCCACATTAAAAGATCGAAGGGCCTGGAATATGATATTCCGAAAGGCTAAGGAACTTGGTATGCAACCAAAAATAACTTACCCAGCGAGAATGAGCATCTTTTTCCAGGGAAGAAGATGGACATTCAACGAAGTAAGCGAATTTCATCTATTTCTGATGAAAAAACCAGAACTTAACAAAAAGTTTGATCTACAAATATAGAACTCAAGAGAAATCTAAAAAGGTAAAGATTAATCTTGGGAACTATATTTTGACTATATAGATGTATAAAGAATACATGTATACCTTGTTCTAGAAATTGATGTGGAAAGGACACTGTACCAGAAAAAGGGTAAAGTGGGGGTAGTACATCACATGAAGAGGCATAGGAAACCTATTATATCTGAGAGAAAGAATGGAGGGGGATGAATATAGTGGGTATCTTACTGCCTTCAGAATTGGCTTTAAGTGAAAAATCTTAAGACATATTCAATCTATGGTGAAACTTCTCCCATCTCATTGAAAAGTGAGAAGGGAAAAGTGGAAAGGGAAGGAATAAGCTAAGCGGAAGGGAATACGGGAACTGGGAGGGAAAGGGGTAAGATAGGGGGAGGAACTCTAAGGCGGGGGGAGGGACACTAAAAAGGGAGGGCTGTGAGAAGCAAGGGGTGCTCACAAGCTTAATACTTGGAAGGGGGGAAAAGGGAAAGAAGGGAGGAAAGCATAAATCGGGGTTAACAAGATGGCAAGTAATACAGAATTGGTCATTCTAACCATAAATGTGAACGGGGTAAACTCCCCCATAAAGAGGAAGCGGTTAGCAGAATGGATTAAAAGCCAGAATCCTACAATATGTTGTTTACAGGAAACACACCTGAAGCGGGGAGATACATGCAGGTTAAAGGTAAAAGGTTGGAGCAAAATTTACTATGCTTCAGGTGAAGTCAAAAAAGCAGGGGTAGCCATCCTGATCTCAGATCAAGCTAAAGCAAAAATTGACCTAATTAAAAGAGATAAGGAAGGATACTACATCTTGCTAAAGGGTAGCATGGATAATGAAGCACTATCTATATTAAACATATATGCACCAAGTGGGGTAGCATCTAAATTCTTAAAAGAGAAACTAAGAGAGCTGCAAGAAGAAATAGACAGTAAAACTATAATAGTGGGAGATCTTAACCTTGCACTCTCAGAATTAGATAAATCAAACCAGAAAATAAATAAGAAAGAAGTCAAAGAGGTAAACAGAATACTAGAAAAGCTAGATATGATAGATCTCTGGAGAAAATGTAATGGAGACAGAAAGGAATACACTTTCTTTTCAGCAGTTCATGGAACCTATACAAAAATTGACCATATATTAGTGCATAAAAACCTCAAACTCAAATGCAGTAAGGCAGAAATAGTAAATGCATCCTTTTCAGACCACGATGCAATGAAAATTACATTCAACAAAAAACCAGGGGGAAGTAGACCAAAAAATAATTGGAAACTAAATAATCTCATACTAAAGAATGATTGGGTAAAACAGCAAATCATAGACATAATTAATAACTTCACCCAAGAAAACGATAATAATGAGACATCATACCAAAATGTATGGGATGCAGCCAAAGCGGTAATAAGGGGAAATTTCATATCTCTAGAGGCCTATTTGTATAAAATAGAGAAAGAGAAGGTCAATGAATTGGGTTTGCAATTAAAAAGGCTAGAAAAGGAACAAATTAAAAACCCCCAGTCAAACACTAAACTTGAAATTCTAAAAGTAAAAGGTGAGATCAATAAAATTGAAAGTAAAAAAACTATTGAATTGATTAATAAAACTAAGAGTTGGTTCTATGAAAAAACCAACAAAATAGACAAACCCTTAGTAAATCTGATTAAAAAAAGGAAAGAGGAAAATCAAATTGTTAGTCTTAAAAATGAAAAGGGAGAACTCACCACTAACGAAGAGGAAATTAGAGCAATAATTAGGAGTTACTTTGCCCAACTTTATGCCAATAAATTCGACAACTTAAATGAAATAGAAAAATACCTCCAAAAATACAGCTTGCCCAAACTAACAGAGGAAGAAGTAAATATCCTAAACAGTCCCATCTCAGAAAAAGAAATAGAACAAACTATCAATCAACTCCCTAAGAAAAAATCCCCAGGACCAGATGGATTTACATGTGAATTCTACCAAACATTTAAAGAACAATTAACTCCAATGTTATATAAAGTATTTGAAAAAATAGGGATTGAAGGAGTCCTACCAAACTCCTTTTATGACACAGATATGGTACTGATACCTAAACCAGGTAGGCTGAAAACAGAGAAAGAAAATTATAGACCAATCTCCCTAATGAATATTGATGCTAAAATCTTAAATAAAATATTAGCAAAAAGATTACAGAAAATTGTCACCAGGATAATACACTATGACCAAGTAGGATTTATACCAGGAATGCAGGGCTGGTTCAATATTAGGAAAACTATTAGCATAATTGACTATATCAATAACCAAACAAACAAAAACCACATGATCATCTCAATAGATGCAGAAAAAGCATTTGATAAAATCCAACATCCATTCCTAATAAAAACACTTGAGAGCATAGGAATAAATGGACTTTTCCTTAAAATAGTCAGGAGCATATATTTAAAACCATCAGTAAGCATCATATGCAATGGGGAAAAACTGGAACCTTTCCCAGTAAGATCTGGAGTGAAGCAAGGTTGCCCACTATCACCATTATTATTTAATATCGTATTAGAAACACTAGCCTCGGCAATAAGAGTCGAGAAAGATATAAAAGGAATTAGAGTAGGCAATGAGGAAACCAAACTATCACTCTTTGCAGATGATATGATGGTATACCTAGAGAACCCCAGAGATTCTACCAAAAAGCTATTGGAAATAATTCATAATTTTAGCAAAGTAGCTGGCTACAAAATAAATCCCCATAAATCCTCAGCATTTTTATACATCACCAACAAAACCCAACAGCAAGAGATACAAAGAGAAATTCCATTCAGAATAACTGTTGATACCATAAAATATTTGGGAATCTATCTACCAAAGGAAAGTCAGGAATTATATGAGCAAAATTATAAAAAAGTCTCCACACAAATAAAGTCAGACTTAAATAATTGGAAAAATATTAAGTGCTCTTGGATTGGCCGAGCGAACATAATAAAGATGACAATACTCCCTAAACTAATCTATTTATTTAGTGCTATACCAATCAGACTTCCAAGAAAATATTTTATTGATCTAGAAAAAATAACAACAAAATTCATATGGAACAATAAAAAGTCGAGAATCTCAAGGGAACTAATGAAAAAAAAATCAAATGAAGGTGGCCTAGCTGTACCTGATCTAAAATTATATTATAAAGCAGCAGTCACCAAAACCATTTGGTATTGGCTAAGAAATAGATTAGTGGATCAGTGGAAAAGGCTAGGCTCACAAGACAGAATAGTCAATTATAGCAATCTAGTGTTTGACAAACCCAAAGCCCCTAACTTCTGGGAAAAGAATTCATTATTTGATAAAAACTGCTGGGATAATTGGAAATTAGTATGGCAGAAATTAGGCATGGACCCACACTTAACACCATATACCAAGATAAGATCAAAATGGGTCTATGACCTAGGCATAAAGAACGAGATTATAAATAAATTAGAGGAACATAGAATAGTTTATCTCTCAGACTTGTGGAGGAGAAAGAAATTTGTGACCAAAGATGAACTAGAGACCATTACTGATCACAGAATAGAAAATTTCGATTACATCAAATTAAAAAGCCTGTGTACAAATAAAACTAATGCAAACAAGATTAGAAGGGAAGCAACAAACTGGGAAAACATTTTCACAGTTAAAGGTTCTGATAAAGGCCTCATTTCCAAAATATATAGAGAACTGACTCAAATTTATAAGAAATCAAGCCATTCTCCAATTGATAAATGGTCAAAGGATATGAACAGACAATTTTCAGAGGATGAGATTGAAACTATTACCACTCATATGAAAGAGTGTTCCAAATCATTATTGATCAGAGAAATGCAAATTAAGACAACTCTGAGATACCACTACACACCTGTCAGATTGGCTAAGATGACAGGAAAAAATAATGATGAATGTTGGAGGGGATGCGGGAAAACTGGGACACTAATGCATTGTTGGTGGAGTTGTGAACGAATCCAACCATTCTGGAGAGCAATCTGGAATTATGCCCAAAAAATTATCAAAATGTGCATATCCTTTGATCCAGCAGTGTTTCTATTGGGCTTATATCCCAAAGAAATACTAAAGAAGGGAAAGGGACCTGTATGTGCCAAAATGTTTGTAGCAGCCCTGTTTGTAGTGGCTAGAAACTGGAAAATGAATGGATGCCCATCAATTGGAGAATGGCTGGGTAAATTGTGGTATATGAATGTTATGGAATATTATTGTTCTGTAAGAAATGACCAGCAGGATGAATACAGAGAGGCTTGGAGAGACCTACATGAACTGATGCTAAGTGAAATGAGCAGAACCAGGAGATCATTATACACTTCGACAACGATATTGTATGAGGACATATTTTGATGGAAGTGGATTTCTTTGACAAAGAGACCTGAGTTTCAATTGATAAATGATGGACAAAAGCAGCTACACCCAAAGAAAGAACACTGGGAAACGAATGTGAACTATCTGCATTTTTGTTTTTCTTCCCGGATTATTTATACCTTCTGAATCCAATTCTCCCTACGCAACAAGAGAACTGTTCGGTTCTGCAAACATATATTGTATCTAGGATATTCTGCAACATATCCAACATATAAAGGACTGCTTGCCATCTAGGGGAGGGGGTGGAGGGAGGGAGGGGAAAAAAATCGGAACAGAAATGAGTGTCAATATAATGTAATTATTAAATAAAAAATTAAAAAAAAATAATTTAAAAAAAAAAAAACAAAAAAAAAACAAAAAAAAACACATTGCTTGATGAATCATATTGGGATAGAAAATTCAGAGCAAAAGAAAAAGCCATGGAAGAGTAAAAAAAATTTAAAAAAACAAATAAATAAATAAATAAAAATGAACATAGCATGTGTCAATTTACATTCAGTCTCCTTAGATTTTTTTTCTGGATGCAGTTGGCATTTTCTTTCCAAAGTCTATTGGAATTGCTCTGGATCACTGAAACACTGAGAAAAACCACATCCTTCATAGTAGATCATAATACCTTGCTGTTATTGTGTACAAGGTGTTCCTGGTTCTGCTTGTTTTGCTTAGCATCAGTTAACGTAAATCTTTCCAGGCCTTTCTATAATCAGCTTGTCCATCATTTTTTATTTAACAATAATATTCCATTACCTTTATGTACCATAGCTTGTTCAGTCATTCCCCAATCAATGGGCATCTAAGGAGGAAATTTTATTAGAAAAAAAGGATTAGTAATCATTAATCTTAGCAAAGTCAAACTTAAAGATTCAATTAAGAGAGAAATTTATATTACATATTAGCCATATTAATAATTATTTTAGATACATATGTATAAGTGTGTGTCTGTGTGTTTGAATATATGTGGGTGTACATGCTTGTAGGTATATGCATGTGAGTATATAGATATATGTATGTGTGTGGGTGTGTTAGTGAGTGTATATATATGTATACATAAATATATGTGTATAGATAAATACATCTGGGCTTAACTGTAGTGGGCTTGGAGGAGGTGGGAGGGATGAAAGAGGGAAAAAAGAGTAAAAAGTACACAGCAGAAAACAAACAAATAACCTACAAGGAAGCAAAGTTGGGCAATCATGAATGTGGTGAGCTTTTTCTTCCCAAAACGCAGCCAGGTGATAAAAGTTCAGATCTTTTACTATCTCCAATATAGCCCGGTTAGCTTAGAGGCCTATCTCTCTGCTTGGTTCCAAGAGCTCTCTCCGAATGTCGCCAAATCCAAAGGTCTGGTTTTTCAGCCTCTGCCTCTGCTTTCTTCAGCCTCCAGCCAGCTCTACTCTTCATGTCATTCCAGCGAAATCTCTACTTATAGCTTCTTCCTCTGAAGAACTTCTTTGACTGGCCCATTGAAGCTCTATTTATGCTAGTGCTCTCTGGCCCAAAGAGCTTCAAGGGAGGTGTGAACTCATTGAACTCCAATGAGTAAAGGTGTGAACACAAGCCTTGTATTAATTAGTTCTACTTAGTACCTTGTTTCAGGTTCTGCCCAAAACATCTTCTTGTAAGATTAGATCAACTCTAATTAGTTAGCAGTTAGTAAGGATTCCAACATCGAATATAATCTATTATTATAATTTATGTTTTCTTGAAATGGAAATTTATTGTTATATATTTTTTAATCCTCCCTGATGTTCTACTGGGCACATGATACTTTTTTTTTTGTTGTTTATTTTCTTTTTTTGTCTTTCTTTTTCTATTCTGTTTTTCCTTCTTTTGTATTTAGTTCATTTAAAAAAAAAAAGCAAAACAAAACAAAAAACAAAAAACTAGGTGTCCCATTCATATCTCAATATGTTGTACTATGATCTGCTTTCATCCAAATGTAACAAACCTTTCATGACAAACTTCTGAGTGGGCTTGGGCTAGTAAAGTATTTGACTCAGTCTTTTGTGGGTTCTGCTGTTTTAGAATTTCTTTTGAGTCTTAATTTAAAGGCCTTTGGAGGGGTTTAGAGAGAGAGAGAGAGAGAGAGAGGGAGAGAGAGAGAGAGATGTATAGGCATATATGTGTATGGAGAGAGAAACAGAGACAGATAGAAAGAGAGAAAAAGGCAGACAGAGAGACAGAGACACACAGAGATTCAGAGAGAGAGACAGAGAGAAATGGGGGTGGGCTATGTGTTTAAGTGGCGAGAACTGGATCAGAGCCATGTGACTGACTCATATCATTGTACTGCTCTTTACTATCTCCCTGAACATGGGTGAATTACTTGATTCTGGAAGCTTAGTTCCCTAATTTATAAAATGAGGAAATGCAAAATGTGAACTCTAAGTTTCTTTCAATTTTGAATTCTGTGGTTCTTTCACCTGAGCAAAAAAGGTAGAAGTGAACAGATATTTGTAACATCTATGACTTTCATTGTAAAGGAATAAAAGGATTATCAATTTGATCAAAATAGTAAATCCCTCATAAAGTACTTCCTAATGTACATAAAAATTATAATGATAGAGACTCCAATTTTGATTTCTAGAATGTAACACATCAAAAAAAAAATAATGGATATGTTTTCTTTATATTATATAATGCATAATAGAACCATTTGTTGCTTTAGAGGGAAAGTGATCTTGGTACAAATGTTATTATTTCTGAGTTAGCAATAATGGTTAATTCCTCATGACCCTGTAGACCACAATATTCATTGAATTTTCTTGGCTAAGATACTGAAATAGTTTGCCATTTTCTTCTCCAGTAACTTAATGTTAACAGAGAATAGGTGACTTGCCCAGGGTCACACAGGTAATAAGTATCTGAAGTCAAAGGTCTTCCTGACTCCAGACACAGATCAACTCAACCTATCAACTCAACTACCCTATCAATTCAACCACCTAACTATCCTTGGCATACATACTGGCCAATTAATTAAGTTTTAAATTTTCTTTGTATTTCCTAAAAGAACATATCACAATAAATGTATCTTTCTAGAATACAAATGGTCTTCTTAATTTGCTGTTTGTCACTATATTGACATAGCTAATATCCCAGTAACTTGGTGCAAGTCATTATGCATAAAGAAATTCAATGAGTTGGGTCTATAAACTTCCTTTCTTTAATATTTTCTGCTTCTTCCATGGTTTAGCTTCTGTGACAAATGATGCAGTGCTTTGATACTTAGCCAGCTTGGCAACATAGCTCCAGTGGAGAGGACATTAGATATGTGGTAATGAATATGACTAAATCATACTTCTGATATTCATAAGTGACAGGACTCTGGGCAAGTCACTCTAAAATCAGTTTCCCCAGATGTAAAAAGAGATCGGACTACAGGATGCTTGAGTTCCCTTTCAGTTCTATTAGTCAGTTATTTTATGAATGTAAATAACCATTATGTTTCTTTAGTACTATATGTTTACAAAGTTATTTCCTCATAGCACTGCTATGAGGTAGAAAGTGTAAGTGTTACTATTTCCAACATATAGATGAGGAAATGGAGTATTAGAAAAGCTAAGTAAGTTGCCTTGCAACTCAGCAATAAAAAAGAGAAAGAATGATGTTCACTTAACAATCCATTTAACCAATAAAGAAAACAATGTCTTAAATTGAGGTATCTAGAGTCACAGAACGAGTGAAGAGAAAGTATATTAATTATAACTATCAATATTTAAAACATTGGAGGTTAAAGAAAGGTAACTTGTAAAGTCCGGACTAGCTGTCTGGAAGATCTTGGTACCTGCTGTATCCTTGATCTTAGAAGAAGTATGTTTGCTTGTATCTATGTGTACCACGGATGAATATATGTTTATAGGTATATTGTATCTATGTGTGTGTACATAAATGCACAAATTTGTGGTTATAGACATAAATGTTTATTTTTGTACACACATTAACATTATTGGATAGACTATGTGCATATCTACACAAAATTAGACATGCATACATGTGTATATATAGTCATATATGTCAAATAACTGAACACATATGCCTTGTGGGTGCATTTACTTGAATATATATGTGTATATATATGGTATGTCAGTGTAGTACACAATGCATGTAAATGTATACAATCCATATATTCATATGTGTGTATACATACATGTATATGTGCATGATGCAACTATCCATACATACAGATTTATAGGTACCATTTGTCCCTTTTGCAAGAGGCAGCTTGTGGCACAGTGAATAGAGCACTATGTTTCTTGTCAGGAAGGCTTGAGTTCATATCTAGCTTCAAATATTTGATAGTTGTATAATTCTAGGCAAGTCACATAGCCTCTTTCTGCCTAAGTTTTCTCAATTATAAAATGAGAATTATAATGCCACCTATCTAGCAAGGCTTCCTATATCAAATGAGATAGTATTTGTAAAAGTACTTAGCACAGTAGGTACTATATAAATCTTTATTTCCCTCTTCTATTACAAATAAGTAAATTAAGACATGTTCCTAAGATCACACAATTAACAAGGTGAATGACAAGATCTGTGCCTCTCTCAAGTAAATGATACCATGGCTAGCATCATCCTTTGATTTCCAGACAATGATTTCAGGGTCACAGATTCTGACTTCTCAAATGTTGACAATTAGCTAAATATTTGACTTATGGTTGTCAGAAATTTTCATACATTAGCTTGGCTGTGTTACTTCAGCAGTAAGTTGGGCAGTGTCCAGTGTATTTGGCAAATAGATTAGAGTTTCCTGCTGTCTCCATTATCTTTCTTTAACAATGATTTAATCTCCTTATAATGCCAAGCCTATGTATCAAGCCAAGAATGTTATTCCTGGGTTCACATAGGTTTGTTTCAGTTTTGTAGAGTTATGTAAACTCCCATTACATCCAAAACCTATTACAAATAAGATTTCTGGTGAAGATTCATTCAGTCCTCAAATATTTATTATACAAAGCAGTGTTCTTGAAGATATTAAGCTAGGGTTCATCACTATTACTTTGGATGACAAAAGACAAATTCAAGCCAATTCAACAAATATTGTTTTTAAGTACCACTACATGTATAATACTATGTTAGATGAAGGGAAAAATATTTCAAAACAAATGCATACAGACTGGCCCACAATATGCTAATAATCTTTTGAGTGATGAGACATACAAAAAATAACTTTAATACAAGTCACAATCTAATCATTGCATAAGAGCCCAATGGAAATTTAGGGAGGGATCACTTTCTGTGAAGATCAGAAAAGATTTTATGAAAGAGATGCCATTTTCCCAAATCTAGAAAGGAAAAGCTTCAGTATTTAGGGGAAAGGATGCAAGCTATTCTGGCATGAGAACTAAAATTTAAAAATATCCAGAGACAGGAGAGAGAAGGTTTAGATCAGAGAAGAGCTAAAAGTCCAGCTTAGGAAGAATATAAAATTCTACAGTTAGATTTTAAAAATTAATTTAAGAATGTGGTTAAGGAGACATATGTTGACATTTCATACGATAGAGACAGAAATTTAATTGATGAAAAATTCACACATGAGTAGTATTAGTATGTGGCAAAATGTATACAAAGTGCCTTTCAAAAATTAAAGAACTAGATAAATTGCAATCAACATCACTACTATGTAGTTTCTCCAAAAGCCAGTTTATCAGTCAGGTCAATTAGTCCAAGTATATAGAAGTCAGAGAAAGAACCTTCTTATATCTTCCCTAATGAAACCCTATATGAATTCCACATTTTTACTAAAGTAATAATAAAATGGAGCAATTTATTAGTTTCACTATGTTTCAGTCAGTCAACAATCATTTATTTAAGTTCTTGTTATGTACCAAGCCCTTTGCTAAGCAGTAGGGATACAGCAACAATTATAAAATAAGTAAATTCACACTTCTTTTACCACATGCAAATAACTATGTATTATACAAGATACATGCAGTACAAATTTAAGGCATTCATAGATGGAAAGAATTGGATCAGGGAAAACCAGCAAAACTTTTTCCTCCATATAGAAGGTAAGCTTTGAACTATTTTTAAAAAGAAAGATTTTTCTGGGTATAGATAGCATTTTCCATTATGAGTGTTTTAGACTTGTCTTGAATCTCTGTATCACTAAGAAGAAATGTCTTTCATAACTGATCATTATACAATGTTTTTGATACTATGAGCAATGTTATCCTAGTTAGGTTCACTTCTCTTTGTATTGGTGCATGTAAGTCTTTTAAGGTTTTTCTGAAATCTGTCTGCTCATCATTTATTATACCACAATTGTATTCCATTACATTCATATACCACAATTTATGGTATATGAACAACTTCCCCAATTGATGCATATGTGCTTTATTTCCAATTCTTTGCAGCCACAAAAAGAGCTATTATAAATATTTTTACATGAAGATACTTATCACCTTTTTATGATCTCTTGGGGTTTTTTATCTAATAGCAGTATTGCTGGATCAAAGTGTATGGACAGTTTGATTGTTTTTTGAGCATAGCTCCAAATTGTTCTTTAGAATGGTTGCATCAGTTCACAACTCCACCAATAATGCATTAATGTCCAATTTTCCAGTATCTTCTCCAACATTCATCATTTGCCTTTTCTATAATATTAACCAATCTAATTGGTGAGAGGTGGTACCTGAATTGTTCTTATTTTCATTTCTCTAATCAATAGTGATTTAGAACACTTTTCATATAAGTATAGAAGGCTTTTATGTCTTATCTGAAAAAATGTTCACATCTTTTGTTGATCCATTTAGCATTTGGGGAAGGATTTGTATTCTTACAAATGTAACTGTCCTCTATATTTCTGAGAAATGAATGGACAGTTTTTTAGAAGAAAAAATAAAAAGATCAATAGTCACAAGAAAATGCTCTAAATTAATATTGATTAGAGAAATGAAAGTTAAAACAATTTTGATGTACTACTTCACCTTTATTTCATTGGCTCACATGACAGAAAGGGAAAATAACAAATATTGAATATGATGTAGAAATATGTGGCACTAATGCACTGTTGGAGAAGTTGTGGATTTATCAAAGAGAATAATTTGGAACTATGCCTAAATGATTATAAAACTGAATACCATTTGGTTGTTCTTTTCACTTATATCACCTAAGATCATAATACTAGGAAACACCTTTTCAACCCATCTAGAATCACCCAGTCACAAAGACTCTTATTAATACTTAATCACATCTGCTCTTTAAACAAGTATTTGAAAGTATTTGGAAAGTTTCTTCAAAGTAATTAACCACTGAAAGCAGAATTTGATTTAACATAAAATCTAAAAAAATAAGTAAAAATGCAATTTTTGAAAAAATATATGCTGCATAATTATGTTAATTTCAAGATAATTAGATCAAAACTAATGATCACTAAAGTATATTATACAGTGATGTCAGGTATCAGTGGAAGTTATTTAGCTATGGAATTTATAACAATATTATCTTCATTGTCATTATCATTCTTACCAGCAACATCTGTATCACTACCCCCACTACTATCATCATCTTCATCAATATTTTTACTTTATATGTACACACCACAATCACAGACATCATGACTACAAAACAGAGTCATGGTGCTATTTAACATCTAGAAATCAAGGTAAAAGTCCAAATGTTATTGAAAAATGAAGTTTTGTTATTTTGTTAAATTTTCTTTTGCTATCTAAAATAGGGTTTATTTCATAGGTGATCTAAGGTTAGGAACAATGTCATCTAAAATACTTTGATTAGAAAATTAAGCAGTTCAATCAGGAATGAATGAATGAATGAATGAATGAAAAATACACACACAGATTTAATATTGGGGTAGATGCCAAAGTGAAATATTACATTATTAATGTGAGGAAGTTCTTGATCTAAATACAATCTAATGGGAGGAGACAATAAATTGTACGTAGTGGTATCCAATGAAAGATGAGATTGCCTTCTTTCTTTCTTTTCTTTTTATTTTGTCTGAGGAGTCACAAGAATGGGAAGTTGAATCATAAAGCCCAAATCCATTGTCCTATCCTTTGCAAAATCAATCATATTATTGAATAGTTTCATGTTTCTAGAGCATGAGGAGAATAGTAGAGATGAGAGTGAAAGTTGGTAAGAGGAAAGAAGACAAGGTTTTACAAGATATCCAACATGAATATAAGTGCTCCATCATCTTGGGTCAACTAGATACTATCTTTTGGAGGATTTTGCATTCAGCTACTAGCCAGGTAAGTTCAGTCCTATGATAGAGTTCAAAATTGAATAGATTTATTTACTGAAGGAAAGATGTGTAGGCTTTGATGTTGATGGGCTTTATTCTCATAAGAAGTAGCATGTAGCAAAAGCAAAGTAGATAGTCACTGACTACCAGAATACTAGTCAAATAAACATGGCATATAAAAAGACCAAACTATTTAGCATATGAGACAAGTATTTTATGGAAGATATAAGAAAATATAGAGCAAATCACATATGATATGAAGGCATCATTGTGTGGCAATTTATGCCAGCCAAGAGAGTATCTGTGATGTTCTCTTCTTTTATATATGATGGTTCTTCTGTAAGCAGGTTTCTTGGGGAGGTTTTCTGGAGGCAGTCTTAGTTTCGGTTCCAAGTAATAATCACCTCAAATACAGCCAGCTGATAAAATCCAAATGTTTATTTTCTCCTTCCTTGATTCCAAGAGCTCTTGCAGCTTGGCCTTTGCTTCTGCCTCTGCTTTCTTCAGCCTCCAGCCAGCACAAAGATGGAAGCTGGAATGAATCTGACTCCACCTCCTAGAGTGGGCTGGTGGGCTTCCTCCCAGAGTGCTCTGTGTTTATCCCAGAGTGCCTCTGAGTCTGTCCCAAAGTACCTCTGTGTCTGAGAGCTTCTTGCTTAGGTGAGCTCTCTAAAGGTGTAAACACAAGCATTGTTTCTATCAGTTCCACTTAGTACCCTGTTTCAAATTCTGGGCCATAACATCTCCTTGTAAGATCAGATCAATCATACTGAACCATGCTAAATTAGATAATTATTGTCTCTATCAATTCTAATGACTTAAGAGTTTATAAGGAGTCTAACAAGTATCCACATCAGTGGGATCATAATTTCATTGGAGTACTGTACCACAAAGTAGACAAAAAGCTATTAGAAGACAACTTTAATATTTTCTGTGCTATTTGACCTTGCATCACCATTATCTTTGGATGACTATTAATTGGCCATTTTTCTGGGTACATAATTCTCCTTCCATTTTGTAGTAAACCTTACTATATAAAGCAGTCCTTTTTTCTACATGATACCTTGAAAGTCTTGCTTACAGAAGATCCAAAACTATAATAGAGCATCTTCCATCACATGTCTATGCTCTCCTATCAAATTTTCTACAAAATTAAAATTTAATAGCATAATAATCCAATGAATTGCTGTCTTACCTGCAGTCATCTTTTATTAGGCCAATTTCACAGAGAAGCTGTTGCTTTGAGTTGGTCATAAATCATTATCTGCACTTCTCTAGTCAGTGTACTGGGACTGGCCCTTAGTCAGTATCCTGTGTACTCAAATATGATAATGAGTTTTCTTATCAAAAATTAAATTATATTAAATACAAATCTTGGCTTCAATGACCAGGGGGGAAAAAGTCTGCCAACAAAATGAAACTGGCAGAATGACAAATTTGTTTCTGCCTGATTTACAAAGCAAACCTTCAAAATTTTTACTGAAAAATCAACAGTGTTGGTTGTTTTCAAGAATAATATTACTGTACTTTTGTTAACAGTTAAAAGTTTTGTTAACTTTTGTAACTTTTGTTAACTTTTGTTAAACTTTTGTTTAATTTTGTTAAAATTTGGTAATACAAACTGTTTTAAATGCCATTTTTATGCTTTTGTCTTTAAGGAAATACCCAGAGAAAATAAGTAGGGGGCTTTGCCTTTATTATTCCCTCTAATCAACATTAAGTGGAAGAGGTAACAGTATCTTCCCACTTCCTCCTGTCCAAACCAACAGAGTATTTTAAACTTCTCTGACTTCCTTATCACATACTATATTCTATTATAGTTGTCTTTGTTTTTTTTTTTTTTCATTCACATAGATATGAATTCTATAATGACAAAGATTGGGCTTTTCACATAATTATTGCTTTAGAAATGTTTGTTGAATAAAAATGGCAGATCAATGAAATTCGAATGGATAAGCGCTTTTATTCTAAGAATACCTAGTCTCAAATCTGATCAATTTCTATTTTATTGATTAATTCTATCCAATTACTAATAATTTTGCCAGGTGAAGTGGGAGAATCAACTCGTGTCTTGTATTTAGTTTCAAATTCAGTTGTTAAGGAGAAAGAAATTCCACTGTACAGCTTTGCAGAAAAAGAAATAATAATCATCCATTACTCATCAAGAGCAATCTCACTATCACTTGGGAGCTGGTTGATTTTATAAAGCTCATTAAACAATTTAAAAGGAAGAAAGGAACCATTAGAGAATAGATGTTTTGCTTATATGTCTGCATATGAAAGTGATAGTTTTGCTTCCTAAATTCTATTCTGGTAATAAGATTCGTGATCAATTATGGGTACTCTAGCTAAATAAGGGCATTGGTCAACTAGAGAATGTCCATATAAGATAAACCAAAATGTTGAAATACCATAAGTGAAGGCAATGTGGAAATTAAATAAAGACCAAGAATATTTATCCTGCAGAGAAGACTAAGAGGCAGAGATGATGACAGTAAGTACATAAAAGGTTGACATATGGAAGAGTTGCTAAAATTGTTTTTGGACTCTGAGTTAGAAAGGCAGAAGTTTAAAAAAGGCTAATTTAAGCAAGAGATAGAGGGAGGGGGGAATCCCAACCAATTAGCACAATCCAAAAGTGGAATAGCATGACTCTGTTAGCCTCATTAAAAGAAATTTACTGTTGTGGGTAAAAATGATGGAATCAGAATCTGGAATACCTGGGTCAATTTCCATTACAGAAATTTACTAGCTTTTTAACCTTTGTAAATTACTTTACACCTCTCATGTCTTCATTGGTTAAAAAAAAAGGGGGAGGGCAATAGTAGCAGGATTTGAGAGAACACCAAATGATAACATTAAAAAAAATATTTTGCAAAACTTATGGAATTATATAAAGGTTTATTATTATTGTAATCATTTTATATGATTTTAAATTTAGTTCTGAAAGAGACCTTAGCAAAAATTAAATCAAACATTCTCATTTTACAGAAAAGGAAACTGAATCACAGAGAAGTTAAGTGGATTTCTTGAGGTCACATGTTTGAAAAGCTTCAATTGTCTTCCTGAATCCAAATCCAGCAGTCACATTCTTTTCAATAAAACCAGAACTTACTTTTATTTATTAGTACATTTTAATTTTCTCTAAATTTTATTAACCTTTTCTTTGATTTGAGGATTTTTTTTTTTTTTTTTTTTTTTTGCTGTTCAGTTGAGTAGTTTTAATTTAGTATTTGCATAGGTTTTTGAGTTGCCTATCACATTCATCATTTTATTTTTTCCTCTTTTGTTGATGTAAATACTTAGCCATATAGTTTTCCCCCTAAGTACAGTTTAGTCTGAATGCTACAATTTTTTAGTATATTGTCTCTGTTATTATAATCTTCAATGATTGTATTGATTGCTTCCGTGATTTTTTTTTTAATACACTCCCTTAGGATTAAGTTGTTTAGTTCATTTAGGTTAGCAATTAATCTATGATTCAGAGACTTTTTATTGAATGTGATATTTATTGTAATGTGGTACAAAATGATATATTTAATATTTTTCCTTTTATGTGCTTATTCTTAAGGTTTTTATACCCCAACATTTGGTCATTTTTTATGGAGCTGTCATAAACACCTGAAAAAAATGCTTTGTCTCTTTCTTTTCCCATTCAGTGTTTTTCATAGGTCTATCAATAAAGTTCCAATTATATTTTTTCAACCCCCTTTCTTATTTATTTTATCATTAGACTTATCTTAGTCAGAGAAGGGTAAATTGAGTTTTCGTACAAGTATAATTTCACTGTCAATTGCCTAATATAACTCATTTAAATTTTCCATCAAGAAAGTGAATGCCAACATATAATGAACATATGTTCATTATGGATATTTTTGATTCATTGTCTATGTTAACAAAATGGATTTTCCATGATTACCTCTTTTGATTAGATCAACTTTTGCTTTTGCTTTTTCTGAGATCATGATTACTATACTCCTTCCGTTTTCACTTCTGCATAATAGAGTCTGATCTACTCCTTATTGTAACTTGGGTGATTGTTATATGCAGTTTAAAGGGTCTCTTTAAAAAATATATTTTTAATTATTCACATTTTTGTTAATTACAAGTAACAATTACAAGTTAAAAATCTTTTTTTTTGTTTCTGTTCCAAATTCCATCCCTCCCTCTTGCTCATCTCATCTCCTTGAAAAGGCAGTTTTGTTGAGAAGTACTGATCTTAATTGTTAATAGTGCTGAAAATAAAAATGAAATGCTGCTTCCCTTCATAGAATTTATGCTCCAATGGGGAAACATATTATATGTGGGGAGTGTTCATCAGATAAAAGTGTTTTGATATTGGAAGGCTAGGGCATATTGCTATATTAGAAAAGTCAATTTGCATATTTTTTTCTGAAATAATTTTATTAATTACAGAAGTAATTGGTCTGATAAAATATCTGAAAGCAAGAAGCAGAAAAAAAATGGAGAGAGTGTACATATAGTATCGCTTCAGATAATATTGGGTTGAAAAGCTAAGGTTGGTTCTAAGGAAGTTTACAGATAATGAGATTTTACCAAAGCTATTCACAAAGGATCAGAAAATACAAATGTTAAGAAAATGCAAAACTCCTAAATTCAATGCAAAGACTTTCAAACTTCTACCTTACAAAGGAGGGAGACTTTCTACTTGCCATTTTCCTGGAGGTATCTGATGAATTAAGAGGCATCAGAAAGCTCTAAATTTCAAAAGTTATAGCATGGACAGCTCTGTTGTCTGGATTCTCAATATCCCAAATGACTTTTACTGTAGGCATTCTCTAGGGAGACAGGTAATAATAGTAGGGAGGGATGCCCTTCAGTCAACTCCATGTTCTTTAAGAGATACTTCAGGATTGAAACTAAGCTTTGTTAGTTACTCTGGAGGGTCACCATTAGAACCAATTTAAAAATCTTATTTCTTCCATGCTGCATATGAGATCAACAGTCCCTATGTTTAGGCATTGCTGGTCTGTAAGTTAGTTAAATGTTACAGTTGATATGTCTAGACCTTAGTTGGCTCCCATGATAATTTCCCTCAACTTCAGAACCCAGACAAAGATAAATTTTACTCCCCATTCATATGTAGATTTGTTCCTCATCAGAAATTATAAGATAACAAGAAATGGAAATGAAGAAAAAAATTGCAGGGATTTATTTCCTCTTGTGGGTACTTACTGATTTTTCTGCCAAAAAGGGGAAAAAAGACACAGATTTTTTTGACACTGTGTTAAGGGGGAAGATGAGTGGGAAAGTAGGTCACAAAGGAGTTCAGCTCTACCAATAGTGGGTATGCTACATATTTCAACAACATTTCTGATTTTTAAAAGTAGCTTTTGAAGAAGGGTCAAAGCCAGAATCTAGCCTAATAAAATAATTAAAGGCAGTTTTCACCAGTCAGCATTTATTTTAGTTTCTATTTCCCCCTCGGAATGGAAACAATGCTGGCAATTAGTTTAAATTAGACTATATGGGGATATTATTTGTGGAACAAAAAAATAAGTTTCTCTTTGTAATTAAATTTAATAGCATTTCATTGGAGGGAGCTGTTCAAGTTTTCCAAAACTAGCAGAGCTCCAATCATTTGAGAACTTAGAGGTTCATGCTTAGAATAAGTCACCTGGCACCTTCCCTAATGTCTTATCAATTTTTAACATGCTTAGCAGACAAACAGTAACAACTTCATAATTTGAAAAAAAACCTCTATTCCTAAGGTTTATCAAGATTCTGATGCTATTTACATATGATGTTAAGTTTAAATACTCTGAAATCCCAGCTTTTTATTATGATTCTTATTATTATGGTTTATATTTGTACTTGTTCCCTCCCCCCTTCTAGTTTCTTATGTTATTTGCACATCACTTCAGACTATTGCAAGACACAAGGTTTGAACTCAACTATCACTGCCTTTGAGGGTGGTTCTTTATCTATTAGTCAATAAATTAATATACATTTATTAAGTGCCTACTCTATGCCAAACTGTTAAGTTTTAGAGATGTAAAAAATGAGTCCGAACAAGAATTCAAAGCATACTATTTTTACCTTCTTTAGTATGCTTTTTCTTTCCTGTGTGTTTTTTTTTTGTCCCCTTTTGTTCTGATCTTTCTTCCACAACAATTGTAATATAGAAATATGTTCAAAACGATTGTGCATGTATAACTTATATCAGGTTGCTTGCTGTTTTGGGGAGGGGATAAATAAAGGAGGGAGAGAGAAAAAAATTTCAGAACTCAAAATCTTACAAAAATGAATGTTGAAAATCATTTTCATATGTAATTGGAAAAATACTATAAAAATACAAACAAAAAAGAAATAATCAACAGAATGAATTATATATGCTGTCTCTCTGCTTTTAATAAAGATCTGAAATTTTTCTTTTGATTTATTTTTTTTCCTCCTTGAATGTGCCATTCTTTAATAACCCAAGATCAAGTCCTTTCCCCCCCCCATTCCTATATTTCTTCAAAACTTAGAGTTATCACCTACTTCTATTAAACAATTTAATGTCAACTATTTTTTTACAAAGAAATATTTATCTCAAAAAGATATCACCCTATGGAAATTTCCTCCCAACATCTCAAGGTTTAAGGTTTTATGGGCCAGAACTCTGTACTTGAAACAAAATCTTACAAGGTGCTAACTCAGTGGAATTGATAAGACAATGAATATCTAGTTTAGCATGGTGATTAATAGTTCTCTAGTTCAGTACATGTACATAGTACATAATATAATTCTACAAGATTGACACCTATTCTACAAAATTCACACCTATGGAATATAATTATAATAGAGGATATAAGCTGGGACAAACTTGGCCAGACAGATTCATTCCATCTCATACCACCATGGTGACAAGGTCTCCTCCTTCACTTCTCCACTGAAACCAAAATTCCAGAAGGCCTCCAAGAAAGCTGTCTCAGCCCCAGGTGAGGAAACTAGACTTTGAAGGAGATAATAAAGAATTTGGACTTTAATACCTGATTATTCTTTTGGTGATTACTCTACTGAAATGAAGGCTGGTCCTGAGACCTCCAGAAAACCAACCAGAATACTACATTAAGGGAAGCAGCATACTATCTATTATGAATCAGTCTCTAGGGAAAATTACCACAGACACCAGTTTCTATTCATATCCTGATTCAAATTCATATCCAGATGCAGAATCATTTTGGGATATTTTTTTTCTCTCTTATCATTGACAAATTGTGAAATGTGGTCCTCATGACCTCAAAGCTAGCTACAAAACTGGGTTTGGACCTCCTAGAACTTCCTGAAATCACAAGGTCACAAGGTCCAATTTTCTACATTTAAAATAAAGAAAAAATGACAGCAAAAAAGTTAAAACATCTAGTTGTGGACCTCATAATTGCCTCATGCGGGGAAATAATTAAAGTTTCTACCCTTACAGCATTGTTTCACACAAGACTGAAAGAAGTCAGCCTAAAAGAAGTAACAAAGTAAGTGCTTTTGAGTATTTCTCCAGTTTTGGCTTCACATTTGCAGAGCATCAAAGAAGTCACTATTCACCCTATGGTTAGTAGACCAAAATCTACAACAGAACATGTAAACAGAATCCAAAGTCCATTTGGAAATTGACTCAGATGAATACTCTTTTCATGTTAATAAGGACTAGACTCATTAGTCTCTTTGGTGATTCACAAATCATGAACTCTTGACTCCAGGCCATTTTTGAATAAGGGGCAAAGGAATGAGGGCAGGCCTTGATAATAATAAAAATAAAATGAAAATGGTAATTATGAGAAAATCTTTTTATTCATACTCTTGACACCAAAAAGAAGTCTTGTATAAAATGTCATATAATCTTTCAAAAGGTAGAATATTTGGAAATGAAAATTATGGATGTTTTCTCTTCAAATCAAGTTATATTGATTCTGTTGCCAAAAAAACTAACACCTAAGAATCATAATTGATTCTTTTATGGAACCACTTTAAGGAACAATGATTTATAACATCTACAAAACAAAACTTGGTAGAAAACTAGAAATTAACTTTTTTTTTTCAAAAAGAAAATGAAATTGCCAAAGTTGAGAACACTTTGGATCTTTTATCAGCTTTCTCCGATAACTCAGCTATTCAGAAAGTGACAATTAGTGGAAGTACTCATTTAACATGTAATCTGTTTTATTCAATATTGATATGATTTAATTGGTGATTTATTTGATTCAGAGCTTAATACAAATGTGCAGTCTTAATTAACAGGTGGTACATATGACTAAGTGAATAATGCACTTGATTTAATAGGGGATGCACTATATATGGCTCTAAGGGTGATTGGTCTTTTTAGTACGTGATTAATCCATTCCAAAAGGTGATATATCCTTTCCAATAGGAGCTAAATCAAATTTATAATAAGATATGTTTCTTTCTTCCATTTTAAAAAATTGTACTATATAAGACAAGGAACAAGTTTGCCCTCAAGTGGACTTCAAAGGCAGATCATGGTTCAAAAGGAAAATATATGTGGAACTATGGATTTTATGTTTAGAATAACAGGGATGGTTCTACACTAGAGTCTCCCTTTATTAGTTTCTCTTTATTTTTACTGTGCCATTTATTTCTTAATCTTCTTATTTGAAGATATCAGATTAACATTAGAATCATAATATTAATCATGATCAGGAAGTTTATGAAAGTGTTTGTCTAATGTCCCAGGAAGGACTTCACTAGATTAAATTGTTCTGCACTTTATCTCAATTTCTGAGTTTTCTGAATCCAGGTTAAAATAGTTTGAAGGCATCATGTCTTCTCCAGCTGTTTTCCATTAGTATTAATAAATATTTATATAAAGGGGTCTTTGTGAACTCACATTCTCTTGGTGCTTCTGGTTATTCTGACTTTTCCTTCTTAGTTACCTTGGCAAGATTGTTCCACTACCTTGAGGGCAGATACTCTTGTTTTTTTTTTTTTTCCCTAACTTGCATCCTCAATGGCTAGCATAATTCCTGGTATATATTAGGTATCTAAAATATGATGACTAATTGATTAATTGATCTATATCCCATTGTTTTTGTTTGGGAATATCCCAGAGATCTCCCCTATTTTCTCTTCACTCTCTATGTTTCCTACTTCTTCAAATTCCATTCACACCTTTATCCCCTTTTGTAGAGATGTTGTTTTGTTTTGTTTTTTTAAATCCCTTTGCTCACTATTTCTTCCATTCTTTTTGAAAATATTCAAAATATTTGAAAATATTTTGAAAATTAGATTTGCAATAATTTGCTTCATTATTTTTTTTAAAGTTGTATTTATTTTTCTTGGGCTACCTTTGGTTAAAGTATTTGCAAGCAGAATAATGCTAGTGTCTCTTGCTTCAAATATCACTTGTTAGGTAAAATACATTATTATTGATTAGGCTCAAGTTTTAAAGATGTATCATTTTGGTGTATCTTAATTTCCTTTTCCTTGTGTGAGGATTTTTTTGTGTGAATATGTACACTACATACATATACACAGGTACATTTGTGTGTATATATATATATATATATATATATATATATATATATGTATAAGTATGTATACACACATACTGACTACATATAAGTATGTGCATATATAAACGTGTATATTTCTGTATGTGTATGCATATTGTATATGTAATGTATATGTATGTTTGTATTCTTCCAATAAGTACAGCATAATTTTGTGTTAATTCAAATTTTCTTTTCTTTATATTACAAGTATGGTTTCCTCCAGGGCACTTGCAAAATCTATTGATTGTCATCAGAATTCTTAAATTGAATGACTACATGTCTTAGAGATTGAATGATAGATTTTCTTTATTTGTTTTCTACAAAGCTATACAAACTTATTATAGTTCCTATATTCTTAGATCTTTTGATTTGTCATGTTATTTTGGGACACCAACAATCTTTAAATTATTTTTTGCCTGTCTCCAACATTGATGATTCTGGCATGTTATGGGCCAGAACTCTGAACTTGAAACAAAGGATTGAAACAAGATGCTAAGTCAGTGGAATTGATAGAGACAATGATTATTTAGCATGGTATTTAACAGTTCTCTAGTTTAGGTCATGCACTTAGTACTTACTAGAGTTCTACAAGATTCACATCTTTAAGAGAGCATATATAAGCTAGAAGTCTCAACCAAGATTCAGTTAGGGAGATTCAAAAGCCAGACTGCTCAAGCTCTCAGAAACAAGACTACAGAAGGCCTCTAAGAAATCTAACCAGGCCACAGGAAAGGAGACAAGACTTGGAAAGAAACGATAAAGGATTTGGACTTTAATACCTGTCTGCATTTGATGTGATTACTGAACTGAAACTAAGGCTGTCTCCAGAGACCCCAAGGAAATCTCAAAAAGAGAAGATTACATTTTAGAGAAGAATATTATACTGCCATATTTGGAGATTATGTTTTTGTTTTTGTTTTAACATTATTGCCCTTTCTGTCCTGACATTTTTTTTCCACTTCAGTATTTTTATTATCACTCTATTAATTTTCCTTTGCATTTTCCAGAAATTTTTCATCTTACATTTATTTTTATTTGCTAATTTGTGAATGAAGTTTTTTTTAAGTTAATTTTGCTTTGTTTGATATAACCTCTCACATTGGTTCTTTTTAAAACTTTCTTTCATTATAAATTTTACTTCTCTTTTGAGCCATTCTGTAATTTCTTATTTTTGTTCTTTATTCTTTACATATTACATGGGATTCTGTCTTTCTTTTTTCCTCAATAGTATTTTTATTATTTTAAATATATTCAAAGATAGTTTTCAACATTCATCTTTGCAAAATCTGATGTTTCAAATGTTCTCACTTTCTCCCTTCTCCCCAAGACAGCAATTAATCTGATATCTGTTAAACATATGCAATGCTTCTAAATATATTTCCATATTTGTCATGCACAAGAAAAATCATGTCAAAAGGGGAAAAAAACTACAGAAAAGGAAACAAATAAGCAGATGAAAATACTGTGCTTTTATTCACATTCAGTCTTCATGTTTCTCTCTCTGGATGTGGATACTTTCCATCCTAACTCTATTGGAATTGCCCTGAATCACTTTATTCTTGAAAAGACCCAAGTCCATCAGAGTTGATCAAACATAATCTTGTTTCTTTGCACAATATTCTGTAGGTTCTGCTCACTTCACTTAGCATCAGTTCATATAAGTTTTCCCATGCTTTTCTGAAATCAATCTGCTCATCGTTTCTTATGGAACAATAATATTCCATTACATTTATATGCCATAATTTATTTAGCTATTCCCCAATTAATGGGCACTAAATTCTGTCTTTCATTGAAATTAGCTCCAATTATCCTAAGATGGCAAGGAGGGTTTTAGGCCATTAATGGGGTTATTTAAAGTTCAGGCAAGGCAGAGATCAATACACTCTCTTCCTATAACTACTCCTTCTCACATGCTGGGAACAATTAGTGTTTACTTTTTTGGATGGGGAGGAAGAAACTGAATTGAACAAACAGTTTATAACAAGACAGAAGTCCCAGAATGAGGCCACATTGTTTTTTATGTCCCTCGTGATATCATAGAGACTGGTGATGAAGGGGTTCTAAGTGAATGATTTAGGAATTAGCATTCTGTAATCCTAATTAAAGTGACCAAAATCAATAAGTGTTAAAGTTCTAGGCACTGTGCTAAATGCAGATGACTCAGCAAAAGTTAAAAAAAAAAAAGGAAACAAACAAAACATCCCTACTCTCAAAAAGTTAGAATTTAGAGGGTGAGGCAAAATGCAAACAAGTATGTACAAACAAAATAAATTCAGGATAGATTATTTACAGATGATTAGGGCTAAGTGTTAATGGGCAATTCCTAAGGCTACTTAAAGAAGATTGCTATTAACTTGGATCTAAATGTATCCAAGGATTCCAATAGATAGAAATGACAAAGACAATTACAGATACAGGGAACAAAGAAAATGTCCAGTCAGAAAATGGAGGTGTTTGTTCAAGGAACATCAAAAAGGCAAATTTATTAAATAACAGGGTAAGTGGAGAATAGTAAAGTATATGAAAATTGGGAAATGATCCTGGTAATCATATGACCCAGAAATCTTATCTTCTAGCTCTATCTTTCTCTTTTGATGAACACATTAATTCCTATGGATTCGATTGTGTTTCTGTGGAGATGACTTCCAGATTTGTATATCAAATCCTCCTCTTTCTCCTGATCATCAAGACCATATCACTTACTTCTCATTGGATGTGTCCATTTAGATATCTCATAAGGATGCCCAAATCAGCAAAGTAAAAAGACAATTTTTAGTTATCTTACTCTTCCCTTTTCTGTCAAAGCTATTATTATGCTCCCAACACCAAAGTTTGAAACCAAAATTTTATGTCTGTCTACTCACTTTTACACAACCTAAACTCCAAACATCCAATACATTCCTACCTTTTCATTTGTTTACACCTCCATTACTTCTCTGACATCCATTCCCTTTTCTCCACTCACATGAGCACAATTCTATTCCATGCATTGATATTCTTTTACCTGGACTATCTAAAGGGCCATATACTTTGATTCTAGTATCTCATATCTCATCTCATATCATACAACTGTCAAAGTGTTATTTCTAAAAAAAAAAAGTTTAAACATTTTCCCATTCAGTAAGCCTCATTGTTTCCCTTTGAATACAAGATAAATGCAAACTTTTTTTGTTTGGTACTAAAAGCCAACACAATTGGACTTAAAATGTTGTTGTTGTTTCTTAAAATGATTTTTAAAAAAAAATCATTCTTCATTACACTTTGTGCTCTAGGTGTTCTAACTCTATAGATATTAATCAATCTCCCATCCTAATGACTTTGCAATTACTATTCTACATTCAATGAACTGAGAATGCAGTTAAAAAACACTGGAACATAAACAAATCACCAACCCTAAAACAAGTACAAAACAAGAAATTTTAAGAATGAGAGGAATAATTTGAGAAACTTGAAAATAAATGATTAAAAGGCTGATAAAACTGTCATCCCCCACTCCCCCAGGAAAAAGACAAAACAGATAAATCCCATTTTGTCAGGCAATCAGAGGTTAAAGGACTTGCCCAAGGTCACACAGTTAAGAAACATCTAAAGCTAGATTTAAATTCAAGTGTTCCTTACACCAAGCCCAGTGCTCTATTCACCACTTGTCTCTCTACATAGATTTACCCATTAACAGGATTTTTGACATATGAGCATGATGGGTTGTGAGCATGTTGTAAGAAAGGAAGGGAAGGTTTGAGAGAAGAAACAGAAGAATAAAATTTTATTGTAACAATTTCCTTATAAAAATGAAGAATTTTAAAAGAAATCTTAAGAACCCTGGTCAACACAAATATCAATCATATTTCCAAAGGATTTAGGATGTTTTCTACTTCTTGGGAGAAAGATGATGGACTGATGTTGAGAATGATACAAGGATGTGGGTATTTAGATAGTATGAGAATTTGTTTAAAGTATTCTTACTTGTTAAATGGTTTCTTTTTCTCCTCTCCAGAGGAATGGCATAGATAGGAATAAAAAAAAATGCTTAGTAACTTTTTAAAAAAGATAATTTAATTAAAATAAACTGAGTGCAGGAAGGGATTATTTCATTAATTGCTCTTATATCTCATGCACCTGTCGTATATGTAGGTTGCCAATAATTTCTTGTTAATTGATTGATTGAAGAACAAATTAGCTCCATTCATAAATGTCCACCATCATATTTGCCACAATGTGATAAATGTTTTGCCCAAAACAACTCTTAATAAAGAAAACAATTATTTAAACTAATTACAAGAGATACAATCTTCTTTGTAGCAAGACTATCATGACTGACTAGAAATAAAGAGATGAGAATGGCAATAACTACAAATATTTACTTAGTGCTTTATTTTTTGCATTATGAATATATCTCTTCTTCCAAGGTTTTGACTTTTGTCTTTTGAACAGGATTAAGCCAATAAAATAACCCTGGAAATTTTATTTCTTTGAAACCTGAGAAGAGGAAGTTCACAGATCTAGATCAGACGTCACATATTTTTTTGCAACTACAGTGGAAGTTTTAAGTTTTTTAAGAGTGAAATGGTCTGTTCCCAGGATAAAAAGTAGAAATGAGACCATTGTGAAAATGAAAAGAGCCAAAGCATATGAGCCAAAGCACTTTTCTCCATTGGGTAATAAATGAGAAAGAAAAAAACAAAACAAAACCAGTCACCCAAACTGGTGCTTAAATCTTGCATCACCTGGATCTAATCTCATTTCCCAATTTAAAAAAAAAAATCTGAAACAATGTCAGAAGCTAGACATAGACTTGTCATACCCCATACCAAAATATGGTCAAAATGGATACATGTTTGGGCATAAAGAGTGATAACATAAGCAAATAAGGAGAACAAGGGATAATTTATTTACCTATCAGATCTTTAAAGAAGAGAAGAAACTATGACCAAAAAAAAAAAAAAAAACTAGATAACATTATAGAAAGTAAAATGGACAATTCTGATTACAATGAAGTGTTTGAACAAACTAAATGAACAAATAAGAAAATAAAAATCTAGGATAAAAAATTTTACAGCCAATGTCTCAGCTAGTGATAAAGGTCTCCTTTCTAAAATATAGAGAGAAGTATGTCAAATTTGTAAGAATACAAGTCATTCCCCATTTGATAATCGATATTAAAAGATTATGAACAGACATTTTTCAGATGATGAAATTAAGCCAATATATATTCATATGAAAAAAATGCTCTAAATCACTATTGATTAGAGAAATGCAAATTAAAACAACTCCGAGGTACCATCTCACATCTCTTAGCTTGGCTAAAATGACAGGAAAGGATAATGATGGGCAAGGATAATGATAAATGTTGAAGAGGATGTGGGAAAACTGGGACACTAATGCATTGTTGGAGAAGTTGTGAAATGATCCAACCATTCTGTTTTGTTTTGTTTTGATCCAACTATTCTGGAGAGAAATTCGGAACAGTGCCCAAAGAACTATAAAACTATGCATACCCTTTGACCCAGCCATTACTAAGTCTGTATCCCAAAGAAATCATAAAGGAGGGAAAGGAGGGAAAAGAGGGAAAGAGCTCTTTTTGTGGTAGCAAAGAACTGGAAAATAGTAGATATCCTTCATTTGGGGAATGGCTGAATAAGTTGTGGGATATGAAGATGATTGAATATTATTGCTCTATAAAAATGATGAATAAGCTGAATATAGAAAGGCCTGGAAAGATTTACATCAACTGATGCTGAGAGAAACAAGCAGAACTGAGAATACATTATATATAATAACAGCAAGAATGTGCAATGGTCAACTATGAAAGACTTGGTTCTTCTCAGTAGTTCAGTGATCCAAAGCATTCCCAAGAGACTATGAATGGAAAATGCCATCTGCATCCAAAAAAAGAACTATGGAGATTGAATGTAAATCAACACATGCTATGTTCACTTTTTTGTTATTGTTGTTGTTTTTTTCTTTTCTTCTAATTTTTCTCTCCCAATATGATTCATAAAGCAATGTATATTTAAAATAAAGAAATAATTTTTTTAAAAATCTGTGTTTTATCCTGTCTTTTGAATGTCAGGCACCAGGACTTGGTTAGAGGTTCTAGAAATCATTCAGAGAAAAGTGACCTTTAGTGACCCAGAACTAAGATGTTTAACCCCAAACTTTATGGGTAGATTTTTTTCTAACTTTGGATTTAATCACATTACCCAACTATTTCATAACCACACTTAAGTTATAGAATTTCAAACTTGGGTTCATTTCAATATGCTTCAAATATACTTTACATTGTTACCTGATGAATAACATAAATAATCTTATGTGATTCCTAAAGCAATCCTAATATACCAAGCTATTGCTGTCCCTAATTCTACTGAGGAAACTGAGGTTAGAAGACATTAAGGGATTTGCCCCATGTCACATAGTTAGCAAGACAGTGAGCTCAGAGGCATGAGAAATAGAGTTTTGGACCTAGCTTCAGAATAGATTTAAGTTAAAATCAAGACTCAGACTTTTAATAGCTATATGAAATTGGCAAATCGCTTAACCTCAGTTTCATCACTTGTAAAAAGAGGATCATAATAAAATCTGCTCTCTGGATTTATATAAAGATCAGATGAGTTAGTATTTCTAAAGGCTTTTTTATTATTAATATCATCACCATCATCATCATTACTATCGTCATTATTGTTATAAAAGAAGGAGGATTATAACCTAGCTCTTCCTTGATTCTACAAATTACAAGATATTAAAGGACTAAAATATCTATGAAATACTGTGTCTATGATCTGGTGATATAAAAATGAAAATGAATAGTACAATCCCTATTTTCAAGGTGCTTACATTCTAATTAATGGGAAAGGTGTATTCAAACATAATATTAGATAGAATGGAGGGGGAAACACTATTAGGACTGTAGGTGAAGTATCATAAGAAATGTTACAAAAGGGAAAGCACTGTCAAGATATCAAGAAAAGTATTATTCATGTTTCTCAAGTTTTCTAACTTCAGAGATTTTGAAGTAAAAGGGAACTTTGTGACCTTTAAATTAAACCACTTATTTTTATATTTAGAATTTTACTTAGGAGCAATGCATTTAAAACTTGGATTTTTTTTTGAATTTTTGAATTAAATTTATTCTTGATTATTTAATGAAAGCATTGTCTGGTTTATTTTTTTACTTTCAAAGAAAATCATGGCTTTTCTTCCTGAAATTCTATAAGTAACTTTTTAGTTGTGATAGTCGTGAATTGAGTTTATATAGGACAATAAAATTGAATTAGATTTTCAAACAAAATGGATACATATGAAATCTGGCATAATTACATTAAACAGATTGAGAAAATCTTAATATAACATATAGTGGGTGGGTATCAGTGCCCCTAGAATTCTTGTATCCTGGAGAAAATTATTTGCATAAAAAACTGCATTAAAAAATCTCTCTTATTGACATTTGCATTGATGGGAGGGAGGTATTGTGAAATCTCATGGCCTTATTCTTTAATTATGAAATGATGGCCCTCTACCCGGAGGTATCATCTTGCCTTTCCAGCTTTATTCTACCTTAAATCTTCTTTAATGAGGACTCTACTCTAATTTGTACTGTGTTATCAGTGGCCTTACATGTCCTACATTCTCTCGTGTTTCCTCAAAAAATTGCTTGATTATTCCTTATATCTGAAATCCTTTGCCTTATAATTATTCCCTGATAAAACATTATTCATCCTTTAAAACACAGTAAGTGAAATCTCCTCCATGTAGTTTTCTTTGTTCATCTCTTTTGAAAATGATCTTTCTTTTCTTCCACTAGACATGGCTTTGTATTGCTCTTACTCAGCTTTCCCTAATACTAAAAAATTAGTACTGATTAGTACTAATAATGAATCTTGTATAGAAGTTTCATGTGTTTGAATTTGTACTAGTTTAAGTTATAATTATGTAAAATATGGTGTTAGTTACAGCTAAATGGAAATATACAGTGAAAAATTTAAAAAAATAATGAATGCTTCATGTGATTCAATATTCAGTAGTATTGATAGTGATAGTGGAAATAGTAGTAGCTATAGTAGTAGTAATAGTAGTAGTAGTAGTAGTAGTAGTAGTAGTATAGTACTAGTAGTAGTAATATTAGTATTTATATCATTTATGAATAAAAATAAGGAGGGATATTTTGACGAGATAAATAGAAAACTCTCCATGGATAATCTATAGGCTCAAATTCACACTCTGTCATCTTAGGTTCCTGCATTTATCATTACATTCATAGATATGTAAAAGCTCAAAATCAAGAGTAATCTTCTGAAGTAAAGGAAAATGGAATTGCAAGAATAATAGAGAATTTTAGATATAATTTCAGGCAATAAATTATGAACAAAGCAAACCTGATCAGTAAACACAACTTTATCTAATTGGCCTGACAATAAATATTTATATAGATTAACATAGGTAATTTGAAAAAATATAAGGAAGATTTATAGAGAAAATCAAAATCAATCCTGTATAAAAGCCTGAAATCAGAATATTTATATATAATTATTATTTATTATTGTTTGGTTGTTCAGTTCTGATCTCAAGGACTATAGTATACTATGCCCTTCTATGCTCCATTATTTTCCAAAGTCTTTTAAAATTCATGTTTATTGCTTCCATGACACTATCTATCCATCTCAGCCTCCATTGTTGCCTTTTCCTTTTAACTTCAATTGTTCCCATTTTCAGAGTCTTTTCCAATAAAGCTCCTTTTCAATAAGTTTCAGTTTCTCATTATGTGATAAAAGTATTTTTAAGTTTAAGTTTCTATATTTGACCTTCTGGTGAACATCTTAAATTAATATTTTTAAGTATTGGCTGACTTGATCTCCTTGCTGTCCAATGGAATCTCAAAAATCTTCAGCACCACAACTCAAATTTGGCATATTTTAGCTTTCCATATAGTCAAACTCTCACAGCCATACATTACTACTAGAAAGACAACAGCTTTGACTTTGCAGACCTTTGTTGACAAAGGGAGATCTCTACTTTTCAGTATACTGTCCAGATTGCCACAACATTCCTTTAAAAGAGCAATTATGTTAATTGTAAGCCTGCCATCACAATCTACAGTGATCTTTGAGCCAAAGAATATAAAATCTAACACTGCCTTCATTGCTTTTCATTCTATTTATCAAGATGTGATGGGGCTATTTGTCACAATCTTTTTTTTTTTTTTTTTTTTTGCTTTATTTGTATTTGGTGATTGTGATGATAAGTTTCAAACCATTTTTAATACTTTCTTCTTTAACTCTCATCAAAGAAGGATGCATAATACATTTGAAGTATTTATTGAGGGAATTATCTTTCTGTAATAAATAGACTTACTATATTGTACAAGGAGGTTTTATAAACAGAGTAGGAAAAAAAGAAAGAGAGAAAAGGAAAATAAAATAAAAACATTGACATGAGCTCAGCAGAACCTCATGGAGGATTCAAAATAAATGACAAATTTCCATTTCATTAAAGCCTATATGATAGCAGAAGAAATTATATTCATGACTGCCCATGTTTTCTTTGTTTCCTTTGCTCTCTGCTTGAACTCTTTTTGCTTTATCCTTTTTTTCCTTTCATTCCTCCCACCTTCCCTAAGCAGACTACAGTTAAGCACATATATATTTGTGAACATGCATATGTGTGTGTGTATTTGTGTGTATTTGCATCTGCCCTCATGCCCACATACATATACATATATCTATCTATATACACACATACACAGACCTACATGCATATTATGCACGTATATTCTCTTTTTCACACACACACACACACACACACACACACACACTAAAGTATGTGTTTACCCAAAAATAAACATGCCTCTAAAATAATATTAATTTTGTTATATGATGCATTATTTTATATATAGCATATATATTGATATAATATACATTTCTCCCTTAATTGAATTTTTAAGTATGACTTGGTCTAAGAACAATGATTTCTGGCCCTACATTTTTTCTAATAAATTTTACTCCTGATCTTTGTTGTAATGTTTGTGTATATCTCTTATTTCTTATCCCTGCTAACTCTTCAAAACTAATTCTACTCCTTAAATTCTTAACTTGCCTTCTTATTACTTAACCTCTCTGGACCCATGAGTGGATACATGTAATGGGCAAGAATTCTGGAAAAATTCTTACAACAAAGTGTTAAGTCAATGGAATTGATAAGACAATGGTTATCTAGTTTACCATGGTGATTAATAGTTCTTGAGTTACATGTACTTAGTACTTAATATAGTTCCACAAGATTGACACCTATTCTACAAGATTCACACCTATGATAATGTAATTATAATAGAGTATATAAGAACCAACAAGAACTGGGAGACAGATTCAGAGAAGACAGATGACTGCATGCTGGAGCTCAAGGTCTCAGAGCCAAGGAGAGACATTCAGTCCATCTCCTAACACCATGGTGGCTGGCCTAAGAATTCTGGCCCATTACAGATACATCCTTATTTTCATTCTTTATTTTCCTCTTTATTCTATTTCCATTCATATATACATGTTATTTCACTGTTGTTAATCTAAACACTCTTCTGTGCTTTATCTTATCCTATGGCACCTTTCTTGCCCTTATCCATTTCCCATTAATCTATACAACTTGTCCCACAGCCATAAATCTACACATCTTTCTGTATCCCACCTTATTCTATTCCCTCCCCACTTTATATTTCTTTATAGATTCTGAAGAGTGCAATGCCCTTTATGGTGTGTATATGTATGAGTGTGTGTCATGTATATGTGTGTGTATGTGTGTGATGTTTCCTGTTTAAACTATTCCCAATCTGCACCTCATTTGTATAACATTTGTATTTGTATTACACAATTATTTTGTATTACACAATTTGTGTTGTTTATATTATTTGTACTACACAAATTTTATTTATTTTCTTTTTCCTAGAGTGTATTGCTTTTTAGAATCATCATATTCAGCTCTGTTCTAATCTTAGTTTTGAGCCACCCAATTACTAATGTTGGTCTTAGGTATATAGAATGCATTTCCATTCACAACACATAAATTATTTATCCATATTGAGTTCTTTGAAATTAATCTTTGATACTGGTTCTGATATGTTAAATTCAGGTTTCATTGAGAAAAGTCCTGAAAATCTGCAAGTTCACTGAATGTCCTTTTTTTTGTTGTTCAATATTATGTACAATTTTGACAGATATGATCTTTTAAGCCACAGACCTAATCCTTTTGGTTGCAAGCATATATTATTCTAGGACCTGAATTCTTTTATTGTGGCTGTTGATCAGTCTTATAAAATTATAATTGTAACTCTAGCATGTTTGAATTGGTTTGTTTGTTTTGCTTCTTGCAAAATTTTCTTTTTGATCTGGGAATTTTGAAATTTGATAATAATACTCACATGTGTATTCTACAAAGTATTTCTTTGAGGTGACGATGGGTGGATTTCCTATATTTCTACTTCCCCTTCCTGTTCTATCACTCCAGGAGAACTTTCATTGATTATTTCTTAAATTATTGTGACTAAGTCCTTTTTAGTAATTTAATTAGTAGTCCAAGGTAGCCCAATTATTTTTTTGTCTTTTGATCTGGTCTCCAGATCCGTTTTTTTTTTTTTTTTTCTTATGTGTAAAGTACAAGCTAGTTCCCTGGAGGGCCTCATAGTCAGCCAGAGTCAGTATAAATCAAAGTCCTTGGGCTTTAGGGGAAGAAGAGAAGGAAGCAGACAAGCTTATCACATGGCTTGCCAAAGATGTATCCTAGATTCTGAAGTCTGGAGTCTCCAGCCTCTCTCCTCCTTGTCCTGCAGTTAAGTCACACTGACCTCTCTCTCTCCCAGCCCTCCAATCCTTCCTATGATTACCTCACTACCACCCATTCTGCTGCAGCAGTGGTGAGGAGAGCCATCATCTAAATATATGCTAATAAAGCCATTGTCTTACATCAAATAGGTAATTAGCCCTAAGTGCTCTGCATTCTCAGATTCGAGTACACCTTTTCAGAGTTTCAGTCCTCTATACTTATGTTAAACATCCTGTTTTTTTTATTATTATTACTATTCTTTCTATTTTATCTTATTATTTCTTCATCTCTTATACTATGACTGGCGATTTTCCCTTTGAACAAATTATAATTTTCAAAAAAATATATTTTCTTCTTTAAGACTTTGTATCATGAGAGACAGGGGGTGAAGCCAAGATGGCATAGTGAAGCCAGGAAGTTGCTGTAAGTCTCCCAGTTTCCCTTTAAAACCACATGAAAACCAAGCCTGTGTTAAAATTCTAATGGAATGAAACCATTCAAGATAGATTGGGAGGCTCCAAGGAAGGTTGTTTAGTCCAATTCAGATGTTTAGTCAATTCACTGGGAAAACCAGTGAAAGGGTTTTAAACACAGCAGATCATCAAATGAGACTCTCAGTCCTGGTTTAATAGAGGTGAAGACCAGAAAGGCAGCCTGCAATTCCAGCTCTAAAGACAATCAGACTGTTCCCAGGAAAGAGCAGACAAAACCACTACAAGCAAACACAAGGGACTAGTCAATGTGCTCAAAACAAAAGCTCAGAGCTGCATGGGAAGCTTGGGACAGATCATTTTGTTCCAGGAGCCTAACCACAAAAGTAAAAAAAGAGCAAATACAAAAAAAAAAAAAAAAAAAAAAAAGAAAAAGAAAAAGAAAAAGAAAAGAAAAGGAAAGAAAAAGAAAAGAAAAGAAAATGAACAAGAAACAGAAAAGAACCTTGACCACAGAAAATTACTGTGGTGACAGGGAAGACCAAAATACCAACTCAGAGGAGGACAAAATGTCCACAGAGGAAATCTCAAGGAGTGAAATTAATTGGTCTTAAGGCCAAAAAGGCTTTTTGGAAATGCTCATAAAAGATTTTAAATGACAAATAAGAGAGGTAGAAGAAAACAATGAGAAAAGAAATAAGAGGAAGAATAAAGTCAGGTAAATGTTCAAACTCTTCCAGTTTTCTTTGAATATCACATAAAAATCAAGTTTCCAAAATGAATCTGATAGAGACAAAGGAAAAACTTCAGGAATGGTCAGTCTCACAGGGGTGAAAAGGGTGTTTAGCTCAAGTTAGATAGACTTTGGGAAAGCTGGTGAGAGAGTCTTAATCACAGCAAACCAGCAACTAAGACCTTCAGTACTATTTCAGTAAAGGAGCAAATCAGTGGTACCAGCTCAGAAGATAAAGTCTGGAAGACCAGGCTGTTTCCTTGAAAGAGCAGTCAAGCTACATCCTCCAAATACAAGGAGCCCCTGTGCTTAAAGACAAGGCTCAGAGCTCCACAGGAAGCTTGGGATAGCACCACCTTTACCCCAGAAGCAGAGCTCCACCTTAAAAGTAAAAAAAAAAAAAAAAAAAAAAAAAAGAGGAAATACCAAAAGAAAAGGAAAGAAAATGAGCAAGGAACAGAAAAGAACCTTGACCATAGAAAGCTACTATGGTAACAGGGCAGACCAAAACACAAATTGAGATGAGGACAGAATGTACATAGAAGAAATCTCAAAGAGTGAGGTAAATTGGTCTCAAATCCAAAGAGGCTTTTTGGAAATACTCAAAAAAGACTTCAAAAAACAAATAACAGAGGTAGAAGAAAATGTGAAAAGAAATGAGAGGTATGCATGAGAGCATCAACAATTTGGAAAAGAAAGAGAAAAACTTGTCTGAAGAAAACAACTACTTAAACAATAGAATTAACCAAATGGAAAAAGAGATAAAAAAGATAACTGAATAAAAATCATACATTAAAAACCATAACAGGGCAAATAGAACCTAATGACTGTGAGGCAGCAAGAATCAGCCAAATAAAATAAAAAGAATGAAAAAATGGAAGAAAATGTAAAATAGTTCATTGGCAATACAGCCAACCTGGAAAATAGATCCAGAAGAGACAATTTTAAAATTACTGGCTTGCCTGAACTCCATGACCAAAAAAAGAGTCTGGATAACATCCCACAAGAGGTCATTAAGAAAAATTGCCCCAATATTCAAGAAACAGAGGGAGAAATACTCATTGAAAAATATATTCATCACATCTGGAGAAAAATTCCACAAGGAAAGCCCCAAGGAACAAAGTTGTGAAACTTCAAAACTATAATTTCAAAGAAAAAATACTGCAAGCTGCCAGACCAAAAAAAATCAAAAATCAAGGAGTAACCATCAGGATTACCCAGGATCTGGCAGCTTCTAAAATAAATGATTTGAGACCTGAAATACCATAAACTGGGAGGCAAAGGACCTGGGGTTACAAACAACAGTTAACTACCCAGTGAGACTCAGCATCAGCTTTCAGGGGAGGAGATGGAGCTTTCAATGAAGAGACTCTAAATCATTTTTATTGGGAAAAACAGAACTAAATAGAAAATTTAATCTACAAACACAGGACTCAAGAGAACCCCCCAAAAAAAGGCAAATAGGAGGAAAATGTATATTTAAAGGTCAAACTTTTTACATCTCTAGATAGGAAAAAATATATCTGTAACTCTTGTGAACTGTATCTGTCACTGGGGTAGACATGGGACATCACATAAACTGAGGCATAGTTGTAAATGGTCCCTGATGTGATGAAATCAAAGAAAAAGACATTTAGGGTTGAGAAAAGGTATGTCCTGAAAAAAGAGGAAAGGGGAGGTATAATGGGGCAACTAATTCACATGAAGGGGTGCAAAAGACCTAATATAATTGAGGGACAAAAGAGAGGTGATAAGCATTCTCTAAAGTTTGATCTCATCAGTTTGGGCTCAAAGAGGAAATTATTTAATCATTCAGGTTGGTGTAGCAATGTGTTTACTTCAGCTGAAGTATAATATATTTTGTTCCAGCCTTTTACCTTTATGCTGTATGTATCTGTGTCAAATTTGTTTCCTGTAAGCAATATATTGTAACATTCTGGTTTTTAATCCATTCTTCTATTTGCTTCCAGTTTACAAGCGTTCATCCCATTCACATTAACTGATATGATTACCAGCTCTGTATTTCCCTCTATTTTATTTTCTTTCCCGTATATACTTTTGTTCTCTTTTTCCATCCTGCCCTGTCCTTAGTCTTGTGTTTCTTTTTTTAACCCACTCTAATATTCTCTCTAAAATGAAATGTTCTCTTGTTCCGGTTTTCTTAGGGTCTCTGGAGGCAGCCTTTATTTCTGCTCAGTAATCACCCCAAACTCATTCAGGTTCCTTTAGTGTCTCCTTCAAAGTCTTGTCTCCTTCACTTGCAGCTCAGCTAATTTTTCTGGAGGCCTTCTAGATTTTGGTTTCACTAGAGAAGCAAAGGAGGGCACCCTGTCATGACTTCTCTGTCTTCCTTAGTTCTGATTCTGGCTATTTGTTTGAGCTTATGTCCTCTCTCATCAAAGGTGTGAATCTCGTAGAACTATAGTAAGTACTAATGTACTGAACTAGAGAACTGTTAAGCACCATGCTAAATTAGATAACTATTGTCTCTATCAATTCCACTAACTTAGCATCTTGTTTCAAGTCCTTGCCTATAACACCACACCACCCACTACTTTATCTCCTAATTTATCATGCTTCAGCTGAAGTTTAAAAAAAAAAAAAGCAGAGGTAGTAATTTTGATCTCAGATAAAGCAAAAGTAAAAGTAGATCTTATTAAAAAAAAAAAAAAAAGAAAGTATTTCTTGATAAAAGATACTATAGATAACAAAGTAGTAACTATACTAAATGTTTATATGCCAAGTGGTAGAACAAGCAGATTCCTAGAGAAGATTTTAAGCCAGTTGAAGGAAGAAATATTTAAGAAAACTATTCTAGTGGGGGACTTCAATCTTCCCCTCTCAGAATCAGATAAATGTAACCACAAAATAAATAAGAAAGAAACAAGGAAAGTTAATAGATTTTTGTTTGTTTGTTTGTTTGTTTTGTGATCTGTTTGTTTGTTTTTATGAAAACCTAGTTATGATAGAATTCTGGAGAAAATAGACTTGGGATAGTAAGTAAGGAATACACCTTTTTCTCAGCAGTAAATATAATCTACACAAAAAGTTGACCATGTATTAGGGCATAAAAATCTCACAATCAAATAAAAAAAGTCAGAAATATACATGCTTCCTTTTCAGACCACAATGCAATAAAATCATATTCAATAAAGGTCCGGGGAAAGATTGATTAACCATTTGGAAATTAAATAATCTAATTCTAAAGAATGAGTCGGTCAAAAAGCAAATCACAGAAATTATCCATAATTTCACCCAAGATAATGACAACAATGAGACAACATACCAAACCTATGAGATGCAGCCGAAACAGTTCTTGGTGGGGGATTGTATATCTCTAAATAGCCTCAGAAATAAAATAGAAAAAGATGAGCTCAATGAATTCAGCATACAAATAAAAAAAGCTAGAAAAAGAACAAATAAAACCCCCAGTTAAATACTAAATTAGAAATTTTGAAACTCAAGGGAGAGATAAGTAAAATTGAAAGCAAGAAAACCATTGAACTAATTAATAAAACTAATGGTTGATTTCATAAAAAAATAAAATATTTATTTTATTTTATTATATTATATTGTTATGTAATATATTGCATTTTATTATTACACATTTAATTTTATTATATTATTTTATATTATATTAACCTTTGGTTAATTTGATTACGAAAAAGGAAAGAAAAAAATCAATTTACCAACATCTAAAATGAAAGAGGTGAATTTATCACCAATTAAAAGAAATTAAAACTATAATTAGAAGCTATTTTGCCCAATTCTGTGGCAACAAGACTGACAAACTAGCATAAATGTATAAATATTTACAAAAAATATAAATTGCCTAGGTTTACAAACAAGGAGATAATATACTTAAATAGTTCCATTTTAGAAAAACGAAATTGCACTATTGACTATTCAATGAACTGCCTGAGAAAAAAATCTGCAGGACCAGATGGATTCACAAGTGATTTCTACCAAATATTTAAAGAATAATTAATTTCAATACTATGTAAACTATTTGTAAAAATCAATAAATAAGAAGTACTGCTAAATTCCCTCTATGATATGGCAAGAAACAGCAAAAAAGAGAAAGAAAATTATAGACCAATCTCTCTAATGGATAATGAATAATGATGCAAAAATTCTAAAAAATATTATCAGATTACAGCAACTTATCAGCAGGATAATACACTATGACCAAATGTAATTTATACCAGGAATACAGAGCGGTTTCAATATCAAGAAAACTATTACCATAGTCAATGATATCAATAACAAAACCAAAAGAATCATATGATAATCTCAAATGATGCAGAAAAAGCTTTTGATAAAATACAGCACTCATTACGATTAAAAAGTTAGAGATCTTTTCTTAAAACCACAAGCAGTATGTATCTAAAACTAATAGCACGTATTATTGGTAATGAAGAAAAGGATGCATTCCCAATACAATGAGGAGTGAAACAAGGATGCCCATTATCACCACTATTATGGAACATTGTACTAGAAATGTTTGCATTAGCAATAAGAAAAGAAAAAGAAATTAAAAGAATTAGAATAAGCAATGAAAAAATAAAACTATCATTCTTTGCAGATGATATGATGACATAATTAGACAATTCTAAAAAGATATCCAAAAATCTATATCTATTGGAAACAATTCACAGCTTTACCAAAGTTGCAGGATATAAAATAAACCCACACAAATTATCACTAGCGCATATATCTGTCTATCTATCTATCTATATGTATCTATCTATCTATCTATATATATATATATATATATATATATATATATATATATAAAACAAAGTCCATAACAAGAGATAGAAAAAAAAATCCATTTAAAATTACTATAGATAAAATTAAATATTTGGGGATTTACCTGCCAAGATAAGCTCAAGAACTATACAAACACAATTACAAAACACTTCTCACACAAATAAAATTAGATATAAACAATTGGAAAAAATATCAATTGTTCATGCCTAGACCAGGCTAGTATAGTAAAAATGATAATTCTGCCTAAATTGGTCTACTTGTTCAGTGCCATACCCATCAAACTGCCAAAATATTATTTTATAGAACCAAATAATAATAATAATAACAAAATTCATCTGGAAGAACAAAAGGTCAAAAATATCAAGGGAAGTAATTTTAAAAATACAAAAATATGCTGGCTTAGCAGAAGCAAACCTAAAATTATATCATAAAGCAATAGTAATCAAAATCATTTGGTACTAGTTAAGAAAGAATTGTGAATCACGAGAATAGGTTAGATATACATGACATAATAATCAAGTCCTAAAGCAATCTCGTTTTGATAAAACAGAAAACCTCAATGTCTGGAATAAAAACTCACTATTTGACAAATTTGCTGAGAAACCTGGAAAATGATATATCAAAAACTCAGCATAGACCTACATCTCACAATTCATACCAAAATAAGGTCAAAATGGATACATGATTTGAGTATGAAGAATGATACTGTAAACAAATTAGGAGAACAAGGGATAATTTACTTATCAGATTTTTGGAGAAGGGAGGAATTTATAACCAAAGAAGAACTAGAGAACATTATGAAATGCAAAAGGGACAACTCTGATTACACTAAATTAAAAAGTTTTGCACAACTAAAACCAACAGAAACAAGATTAAAAGGGAAGAACAAAGCAGAAAATAAATCTTTATATCCAATATTTCTGATAAAGGTATCATTTTTAAAATATGTAAAGAACTTTGTCAAATTTATAAGAATACAAGTCATTCCCCAATTGATAAATGGTCAAAGGATATGAAGAGACAATTTTCAGATGACAAAATGAAAGCCCTTTATATACAAATGCTCTAAATCATTATTGATTAGAGAAATGCAAATTAAAACTACTCTGAGGTATCACCTCACATCTCTCAAGTTGGCTAAAATAACAGTATAAAGACCATAATAAATGTTGTTGGTGGAATTGTGAAATTATCCAACCATTCTGGAAAGCAATCTCCAGAACTATGCTCAAATGGATATAAAACTGTGCATACCCTTTGACCAGCAGTGCCATTACTGGGTCAATATGCCAAGGAAATCATAAAGGAGAGAAAAGGACCCAAATGTGCAAAAGTGTTTGTAGCAGCATTTTTTTTTATAGTAGCAAAGAATTGGAAAATAAGTGGATGCTCATCAATTGGAAAATGGCTGAATAAGTTGTGATATATGAAAGCAATGGAATTGTTCTATAAAAAAAATAATGAACAAGATGATTATAGAAAGACTTACAAAGATTTACATGAACAGAGGCTGGGTGAACCTGAAATACATTATACACAATAAAGCAAGAATGTTTGTAATTCAACAATGAAAGACGTTCTTCTCAATCATTCAATGATCCAAAGCAATCCAAATAAACTTTGGAAAGTAAATTCCATCTACAACTATGGAAACTGAATGTATTTTCACTTCTTTTTTCTGTTTTTTTTTTTTATTTATTTCTCTTGTGATTTTTCTCTTTTGCTCTGATTTTTGTATCCCAACATGATTCATAAAGCAATGTGTATTAAAAATAAATAAATTTACTACAATAAAAAAAAATCAACAATGGACAATGGACAATAAATGTATATCAATAAATATTTCAGAAGAGTGTGAAACAAACAAAAAATAAACTAAATACTCTTACTCAAAAAAAAAAAAAAAAAGATGAGAGGTATGCAAGAGAGTCAACAACTTGGAAAAGGAATTCCATAAAAAAAATATAATAGGCCAAATGCAAAAAATAAATTCACTGAGCAAAACAGCACCTTGTAAAGTAGAATTATTTAAATGGAAAAAGAAATACAAAAGCAAACTGAAGAAAACCATTCATTAAAACCTTAAAACAGGGCAAATGAAAGAAGCTAATGACTGAGATATCAAGAATCAGTCTACCAGAAGTCAGGAGGGCCTGAGTTCAAATCTGATCTCAGACACAACATTTCCTAGATGTGTTAGGTGGAACCTTAACCCCAATTGCCTTGGGGGGAAAAAATCAGTCAACCAAACTAATAAGAATGAAAAAAAGTGGAAGAAAATGAAAAATAACTCATTGGAAAAACAATGTGTCGAGGAGAAGTGATTGAAAAAAATATTAACCTGCCTGAAGACTATAACCAAAAAAGGAGCCTGGATAGCATTCTTCAAGAGATCATCAAAGAAAACTGCCTTGATATTTTGGAGACAAAGGAGGAAATAGTCATTGAAAAAATCCACTTACCACCTTTGTAAAGTTATCCCACAAGAAAAACCCCAAAGAACATTATTGCAAAAGTCCAGAACAACAATGTCAAGGAAAAAATATTGTAAGCTGCCAGATAAAAGCTATTCAATTGTCAAGGAGCAACAGTCAGCATTACCCAAAATTGGGCAGTACTTACAATAAAGGATATGAGGACTTGAAATACAGTATACCAAAAGGCAGCAACACAGCATCATCTTTCAGAGGAGGTGATAGATTTTCAATGAAGTAAGAGACTTTCAATCATTTCTATTGAAAAAAAAAAAACAGAACTAAATAAAAAATTTGATCTTCAAACACAGGACTGAAGAAAAGCATAAAAAAGGGGAAAATATATATTATTTAAAGGCTAAACTATTTACATCCTTAAATGGGAAAATGATATTTGTAACTTTTGAGAACTATATCTGTTATTGGAGCACTTAGAAAGGGGCATCTCAAGAATGGAGGGTGTAGTTGTAGATGGAGGAAAGAAAAAAGTAAAGGTTGGGGCTGGATAGAAGGGATGCCAGAAACATCAGGAAAAAGGGTAAGAAAAAGGGGAAAGGATGATATAAGATAGAACAGGTAGAGGTTGGATGCATTAAAAACAAAACACTATTAAGGGAGGGACAGGGTAGAAAGAGATAACTAAAGTATAAATCGAAAGAAAATAGGGTGGAGGGAAATCTAGAACTGGTATTCATAATTTTGAATGTGAATTTGAGGAGCTCTCCCATAAAGCAAAAGTGAATAGCAGTATGCATTAAAAAACAGAATCTGACCATATGCTGTTTACAAGAAACATATTTGAAATAGAGAATTACATACAGAGTAGGGGTAAAAGGCTGGAACAGAATTTATTATGTTTTTGCAGAAGTAAAAAAGCAGAAGTAACAACTCTGATTACAGATAAATCAAAAGTAAAAATAGATCTAATTAAAAGAGATTAGGAAGGAAAATAGATCTTGTTAAAGGGTACCATAAACAATGAAGTAGTATAGATACTAAATACAAATGCACCAAATGGCAGTGAATGCAAATTACTAGGAAAAAATATTTAGTCAGTTACAGGAAGAAACAGCAAAATTATATTAGTGGGGTACCTCAACCTTCCTCTCTCAGAATCAGACAAATCTAACCACAAAATAAACAAGAAAGAAACTCGAGAAGTTAATAAAATTCTAGAAAATTTAGTTGTTATAGATATCTGGAGAAAATTGAATAGGGACAGTAAGGAATATACCTTTTTCTCATCAGTACATAGCACCCACACACAAATTGGCCATAAATTAGGACATATAAACTTCATAATCAAATGCAAAAATAATCCATAATTTCATCCAAGAAAATTGACAACAATAAGACAACATACCAAAACCTATCAGATGTAGACAAAGCAGTTCTTAGAGGAAATTTTAAATCTCTAAATAGCAACATGAAGAAAATAGAGGAGCTCAATGAATTAGGCATGCAACTAAAAAAGCTAGAAAAAAAAAACAAATTAAAACTCCCTCAATTAAATCTCAAATTAGAACTTTTGGCTTTAGAATATTAGCTTTAGCAATAAGGAAAGAAAAAGAAATTAAAGGAATTACAATGAGAAAGTAAAGCTATCACTCTTTGTATATCATATGATAATATACTTAAAGAATCCTAGAACATTATCCAAAAACCCACTTGAAACAACGAACAGCTTTAGCAAAGTTGTAGGATATAAAATAGATCAGCAAAATAATCAGTTTTTCTATATGTTACTGACAAAGCCCATCAGCAAGAGATAGCAAGAGAAATTGTTTAAAATAACTGAAGACAAAATAAATATTTGGTGCCTACCTACTAAAACAAGCCCAAGAACACTATACACACAATTACAAAAGATTTGTCACACAAATAAAGTCATATCTAAACAACTGGAGAACAATTGAGCAATATAAAAAATTTCAATTGCTCATGGGTAGTCCAAGCTAATAAAATAAAAATGACAATTCTGTTTAAAGTGGTGCCATACCAATTAAACAAACAAAAATTATTCTATAGAATTAAAAATAATAATAACAATATTAATCTGGAAGAATTAACAGTCAAGAATATTAAGAGAATCAATTAAAAAAATACAAAAGTTAGTGACCTAGCAATACCAGAACTAAAGTTATAAAGCAGCAGTCTGTTTAGCACTAGCTAAGAAATAGAGTGATGAATCAGTGGAATAGGTTAGATATAGATGACACAATAACCAATGACTACAGTAATATAATATAAGATAAACCCTCACACTCGAACTTCTTGGATAAAAACTCACTATTTCACAAAAAAAGTTGGGAAAAATGCAAATTAATATGCTAAACACTCATAGATCTACATCTTGCACCACACATCAAAATAAGGTCAAAATGGGTACATGATTTGGGCATAAGGGCTGAAACATAAGCAATTAGGCTTATGCCTATTAGGAGATGAAGGGATAATTTACCTATCAGATCGATGGAGAAGGGGGGAATTTATGACCAAAGTAGTATTAGAGAACAAAAAGGTATCAAAGTATGATTACCCTGTGTCTCAGCAGTGCCATAACTGGGTTTGCAGCCTAAAGAAATCATAAAATAGGGGAAAAGACCCATGTGTGCAAAAAAAGTAGCAGTTCTTTTTGTGGTAGCAAAGAATTGGAAAATGACTAGATGACCATCAATTGGGGAATGGCTTAACACATTGTATATATAAAGATAATGTAATATTATAATTCTATAAAAAATGATTAACAAGTTGATTATAGAAAAGCCTGGAAAATTTTTAATGAACTGCTGAGGAGCCAAATAAGCAGAACCAGGAAAACATTGTCCACAGTAACAGCAAGATTATGCAATGATCAATTATGAAAGACTTAGTTTTTCTCAGTGCTTCAGTGATCCAAGCCAATCCCAATAAATTTTGAATAGAAAATTCCATGTGCATCCAGAAAGAGAACTATGGAGATCCAATATAAATCAACACATGCTATGTTCATTTTTTTTTTCTGTTCTTTTTTCCTCTCTCACGTTTTTTTCCTTTTGTTAAATAACATGTATAAGAACAACAACCAAAAAAAAAAAATCATTAAAAAAAAGATTCTATCTCCTTTTCTAGTTAGTCAATTTATTTTATCCTTGGTCTTGTTTTTCTTTGACAGTTTTATTTTTAGTTTTTCCTCATTCTTTCTTACTTGATTATTAAAGTTTTTTTTTTTTTTTTCTGAGTTCTATATAGTCTTTCAGGGAAGGTAGCCATTTAATATTTCTTTTAGGAACAGGAGAAGTTTTTTTTTTTTTTTTTTTTTTGATTTCACTATGCTCCTCTAGAGATGAAGACTTCTTTTTACTATTTATACAGTGCGTCTTTATGGTGAGGTTCTTTTTCTTTGCTGGTTCATTTTTTTTTTTTTTGAAATAAGAAGTTTTAGTGTAAGTACTTCTAATCCTGAGGGTGGTAATGTGAGATAGTGCCTCTGCTTTCACTTTAGCTCTCCCCTCTTACTTGAAATCCAAAACCAAAAGCTTCTGCTTCCTGCAAGTGATGACAGCTAGTAGCATCCCTGCCCCACTGCTTATGCATTCCTAGAGTGCTAGTTCCCTATCATCCAGGGCCATGTCTCACCATCCTAGCTGGGCCTGCCATGCCTGATCAGCTGAGATTCCCTCAGAGATCCCTCCCCTCCCACATGCTGACCAATAGGTAAAAGTTTATGTGGTTCTTAATAAGGATCCAGTCAAACTCAGAGAGCCCCAGGGTTCCTGGTAGCTGTTTCTGTGAAGTTAAATTTGAAGTGTTTGAACTTTACATTGGTTAATCCCTAGCCTAGGATCTTTCTTCAGATCTATTTGGATTGTCCTGGGAGGACCCTTGTTCTGCCCCAAGTCTTCTTTGTTTTTTGTTTTTTTAGTCTATGTTCACCCTGAGGCCCAAATTTGTTTTGTTTATGGGGTTATGAAGAATTTGAAATTTTCTGACTTGCATCATTTCCCCAGAATTCTCCCCACTTATCTTCTTTTGGTATGCCAGATAAATCTGTGGTCTCAGTAATGTGGAACTTCACGCTAACAAAGCCACCTGACCATTTCTTCTCATTCTGTTGTACCCAACTCACATATACTTATGACACCGCTAGAGGAAGATCATAGCATTATATAGAGAGCTAGGTAGCATCCTAGAGATCATCAAATGCTCCCTACTCCTTTTACAGATGACAAAACTGAGCAACAGAGCATCTGAATAATTTCTTAAAGGTCACATAACTAGCAAGGGTCTGAGAAAGGTTTCAAACCCAAAAATTTTCAAAATCCATCTTCCAGATATTTGAATATTACATGGCTATCATTAGATCATTATAGCATACAGACTGACCATTTTTATCCCTCATAAATACTGTGTAAATTTCCAATTGCATTTTTATCATTTTTTTTTCTTGTGATAAATTAGGCTATCTTTTAAATCACATCTATATCTTAATTCTTCAACAGTAATTTTCCCTAGGTCAGAAATAACTGGCATGTATATTTCTGTCATATATAGCTTTATCCATCTTTATATAACTTTTGCTTTAATTCTTCAAACAATGTAACATCCTATTTTTCATAATCACATGGAATATCTAGATAAATATCTAAAATAAATATCTATAGGTAAAATAAATATCAGCCTTTCCTGGAAGAAATTTTGTATCAGGAAAACTACTGTGTGATTTCTTTTCAACACACACATGCCCATGCACATATTCATATACACACATGCAAACTTACATATACTCAATTCATCCCATTGAGTTCTGAGAATAGTGCATTGCTTATGGGAAGTATTTTTCTAAGATTATATATACAGATGGTATACCAAGTTTATATGTTCACTTTCTAAGTATATGTTATAATTTAGATAGCATATAATAATTTACTCATTTGTTTTATCCTGTGTGATCAGTCAGGTTATTACTTAATAAAACTAACTTCCTCATTTGTTCTCCAAGGACAATCTGTGATCAGTTCTTCAATTTAGCTTGAAATTTCTTCTAAATTTTGGTTTAATTAACAAAGAAATTATTAAGACGCTTATGCTAAAATGTCATTAGCTGTTGGTTCAGTCCTTGGTCACTGGACAATTTATATTTAAAGCATCAAGAATTAGGCTAAACTGTATAGATGATCTAAGAACTATGATTCTTAGCATCCTTTGCCAATATCACTATAAAGAATAAAGATGCTGTATAAAACATTACTATTTTATAATTTTAGTTTGTTTGAGGGTTCCCCATGAACAATCAATTGCTTACCAAGTGTTTAACCTTTTGCTGACTGGATTTTTTGTGCTTATCTGTCTGGCTCTTAGAAAATGAAAAGTTAGAAAGCCTACTAAGAGGACCATACCTGAAACCTTTTCTGCACAGAAAAATCTGCCCAAACTTTATCTTCCTCTGCCATCTTTTTTGGATACCCTGGATCTCCTCCACACCACAATAAAATATTGGAATCATTTAATGCATTTTTTTTATTTCTCCTTTACATATTAAGAATGGTGCAAAGGTTAACAAAGCAGTCACTTAATAGAAATTTTGTTATCTTTGCATTATAAAAACAAATGTTTTTAATATAGAAGGCACTGTTGAGCCAATCCTCTCACTTGACAAACAAAGCTATTGAAACTCAAATAAGTCAGGTGACATTCCCAAGTTTACATAACTGGAGAGTGTTAAAGTTTCCACTAGAATGTAGTTCCTACTCTCAATTCTTCCATTAGACCAAAAGTTCTTAATCTTTCTTCTGGTCATAAACTCTTTTTCAGTTTTATATAATCTATTACTATTCAGGAACTTTTAGAATGAACAAAATAAAATTCCTTTTTTACAAAGAAGACTAATATTATTTTTAAGCTTTAAGGACTCCAGGTTAAGAACTACTACACTATGTTTCCAATCAAGTCACTGTTTTCTGAGAAAGAACTAGAGGAACAGTGTTTAGAAAGAAAGAAAGAAAGAAAGAAAGAAAGAAAGAAAGAAAGAAAGAAAAAAAGAAAGAAAGAAAGAAAGAAAAAGAACTCTATTCTCTGTTCTTTGCACACTTTACCTTAAATTTTCATTGGAGACACAAGTTGTCTGACAGTTTGGTTTTGTCATGACAGTATAGAAACAGATTTGTTTAATTTGAAGTCAGCATTAGCAACATTAAATAATTATGGTTTTAATGGTGTATTATTCAGTTGAAGCTCTATTCTCTCTTCCCAGAGAGAAATATGGTTATTTCATTTAAATCTCTTTGTGTGATTCTACTGGATTGCATTGTTCCTAGACACCAAGTAGTTTCCATTGAAATAGGCACTGAGTATGAATAATTCATTACTTTTTTTGTTTTGTTTTGTTTTGTTTTTAAAGAGCATTATTGGAGAGGGCAGTAGCTGTTTTGCCCATGGTGGGGAGAACACCCTTAAAGGCAACAGCAGCAAATCACATTCTTTCTGCAAAACACAGCTGTTGGCTTTCCTATTTTTATCCCTAAGATGTGATGTAGAAGCTTTAGGATCTGTCAAGAAACTGTCTCTCTACATTGAGCTCTTAAAAAAAAAAAAAAAAAAAAAAAAGCTTATGCTGATACAAATGTATTAAGGTGTCTAGCTATGGCAAACTTCATTCTGAAGTCCATTTCCATATAAAATGGTCATGAAACCAGACTTTAGTGCAAGAATTCTAGACAAATTGGCCATTCCTGTCCTTGAGCACAGTGTACTCTTTTTGACTATCCTTTTACTGTGAGTTGCTAGTAGAATTTTGTCTCCTTTCATCTATTTGCCATGCATCTTTATTGCTTTAGACCTTGACTGTGTTTGTCCAACCATTATCAAAGGAAAAAAGAGTGAATATCTGTCTTTTTCAAAGAAATACTCAGTGGTTCATTGTTCTTATTTCTCATTGTTCTCAATTCTCATAGATTAAAAAAAAAGTAAACAATGATGATTTGAATTTTTATTGGACTATGACAGACCAGAAAAACATCATGAATAAAAATAGGCAAAATAAGACAAAAAATGAAAAGTTAGAAAGCCTGCATTTGAACCAATGTTTTTATATTAATATCTAAGTATTTGTAGATAGTCCACTTAATCTCTGGGTTTAGTAGCCTCCTATAAAAAATTAAATGGTGGCACTCAATATTTTAGGTCCCTTCTAGCTCTAAATCTAAAGTCCCATTATCTCTGGATATTTTCATGTTTCTTCTTCATTGTATCCTTATTTTTGGTAAAAGAATCTGAAGGACAAGATAGAAGACTAAAAGCAGGGACTTGCATGACCTCTTTGAAATTCTCCTCCAAAAATTGTTAAAATAACAGGATAAACCAAATTCTAAAACAATGAAACCAACAAAAGGATGGGGTAAAATGATTTTTCAGCCCAAGGTCAGAGGGAAGATATTTTTAAAGAAACATTTCCCTATATCTTAGAACTAGAAAGTAAAATAGAAATCAAAAGAATCTCCTGATAACTTTATGAAAATGAATCCAAAAAGAAAATATCTAGGAACATTTAGCCAAATTCCAGAGCTCCTAGGTCAAGGGAAAAAATATTGCAACCAGACAGAAACAATCCAAATATCATGAAAACTTAGTCAGGATAATACAACATTTAGAAGTTTCAATATTAAAGGATCAGAAAGTTTGAAATAGGATATTCCAGAGGGCAAACAAACCAAGATTATAACCAAGAATTATCTAAACAGCAAAACAAAGTATAATCCTTCAGGAGGAAAAATGGATATTTAATGAAATATGGAACTCAAAATGTGACTTTCAAATATAACAACCAAGAGAAGCATAAAAAGAGAAATGGAAAAGAGAAATCATGAGATTCAATAAAGTTAAATTGTTTACATTCCTACATGGGAATATGATGCTTGTGATTCTTAAGAACTTTATCATTATTAAGGTTAGTGCCATAATAAGCCAAATAATATGTTATATAATAATAACAATAATAATAATAAGATAATAAAGAAGCATGCATAAAAGGCATGGATATGAGATACATATGATGCATATGGGATAATATCTAAAAAATTAAAATGAGGAGTTGAGAAAGGAATATACTCATAGAAGGGTAAAGAGAGAGGTAAATTATCTCACATAAAAAGATGCAAAAGAACCTTTACACTAAAGAACTGGAAGAATTTGGGGAGCATGAGTGAACCTTGATTTCATTAGAAATGACTGAAAGTATAGAAATAGAGTATAGAAATCGATCTTACCCTACAGGTAAATAAAAGAAATGGGTTTAAAAGAAAAGAAGGGTATTCAGATTGGAAAAGTTAGAGATCAGGGAAAAAAATAAAAAAAAAAAAACATTTTTTAGGAAGAACAGGATCCAAGGAAAGAGAGAAGGATAAAAATAGGGGGAGAAATAAAATGTAGGAAACATAGAGTTAATAATCATAACTGTGCCATAAATACCATAGAACAGTAGTTCATTACACACTATATAATGTTTTTGTTTGTTTGTTTGTTTTGCTTTAAATAGACATTACTTTATGAATCATCTTGGGAGAGAAAAATCATCACAAAAGGGAAAAACCTTGAGGGTGTAAAAAACAGAAAAAAAGAAGTGAACATAGAATGTGTTGATTTACAGTTTTCTGGATGTAGATGGTATTTTTTGTCCAAAGTCTATTGGGATTGCTTTAGATCACTGAACCTCTGAGAAGAAACAAGCCTTTCATAGTTGCATATCACACATTCTTGCTATTGTTGTGTACAAGGTATTTCTGGTTCTGATTGTTTCACTCAACATCAATTAATGTCTTTCCAGGACTTTCTAAAATCAGTTTGATCATCATTTTTAGACAACAATAATATTCCATTATTTTCATATCACACAACTTTTTCAGCCATTCCTCAACTGATGGACACTTTCCAAATCTTTGCAACCACACACACACACACACACACACACACACACACACAAACACTGCTTCTAACATTTTTGCACATGTGGGTCCTTTTCCTTTATGATTTCCTTCAGAATCAGACCCAGTGGTGGCACTGCTGAGTCAAAAGGGATGCATAGTTTGACAGTCCTTTGGACATAGTTTCAATTTCCTCTCCAGAATAGTTGGATAATTCCATAACTCCATCAACAATGCAACAGTGTTCCAGTTTTTGTACATCCCCTTGAATGCTTATCATTATTTTTTCCTGTCCTCTTAACCAATCTGAGAGGTATAAGGTAGTGCCTCAAAGTTGTTTTAAATTGCATTTCTCCAATCAATAGTGATTTAGAGCATTTTTTCATGTGACTATAGATGGTTTTAATTTTGTTGTCTGAAAATTGCTTGTTGATGTCTTTTGACCATTTATTAACTGGGGAATGACTTGTATTTTTTTTATAAATTTGATACAGTTATTAATATATTTTAGAAATGACACTTTGTAAATTGTAAATATTTCCCCAGATTTATACTTCACTCCTAATTTTGTTTATTGGTTTTGTTTGTGCATAAGCTTTTTTTTTTTTTTAATGTGATCTAAATTGTCCATTTTGCCTTTCATAAAGTTTTCTAGTTCTTTTTGGTCATAAATCCCTCCCTTCTCCAAAGATGTGATAGGTAAATTATCCCTTGCTCTCTTAATTTATTTATGGTATCATCCTTTATGCCCAAATCATGTACCCATTTTGACATTATTTTGTTATGGGGTGTGAGATATAAATCTATGCCAAGTTTCTGACACATTACTTTCTGGTTTTCCCAACAATTTTTTGTCCAATAATGAGTTCTTGTCCAAGAAACTGGAATTTGGGGTGTTATCAAATACTATAGACCTTGATTATTGTATCATGTGTATCTAATCTATTCAATTGATCTACCATTCTTATTTCTTAGCCAGTACCAAATGGTTTTGATGACTGCTGCTTTGTAATATAGTTTTAGGTCTATGTTTTTTGTTTTTTTTTTTTCATTAATTCACTTGATATTCTTGATCTTTTGCTCTTCCTGATGAATTTTGTTATTTTTTTCTACTGCTATAATTTTTTTTGGAAGTTTGATTGATATGACACTGAAAAAGTAGACCAATTTAGGCAGAATTATCATTTTTATTATATTAGCCCAATGTATTCATGAGCAATTGATATTTTTCCAATTGTTTAGATCTGACTTTATGTAAAAAGTGTTTCATAATTGTGTTCATATAGTTTGTGAGTTTTTCTTGACAAACAGACCCCCAAATATTTTGTGTATAATATGATATAGACATAATGGGTGATACCATAAGCAAACTGGGGGAGCCTGGAAGGGTTTATTTCTCAAATTTATGGATAAGAGAAGAATTTCTGACTTAACAAGTGATAGAGTGCAGGAAGACATATAGAATGAATAATTTTGATTACATTCAACAACAAAAACAGTCCTAAACAAATAAAACAACTACAGTTGCAAAATAGTGTGAGGTATTGGGAGGGAGGATTATAGCATATTGCCATGATAAAAGCCTCATTTTTCTAATAAATAGATAACTGGGCCAAATTTATAAGAATTCAATTCATTTCTCAATTGATAAATGTTCAAAGGACAAGAACATGCCATTTTTAGATTTAAAAAAAATCAAAGCTATCTATAAACATATACAAAATGCTGAAAATCCCTATTGACTAGAGAAACAAAACCAACACTGAGATACCCTGTCAGATATACCAGATTGGCTAATATCACAAAAATGGTAGGGAGAGGGGCAGAGAAAACCTAAGTGTTGGAGGGGATATCTGCAAATTGGCACATTAATTCATCATTGGTGAACTTGTGAATAGATCCAGGTATTCTAGAAAGCAATTTGGAACTATGGCTAAAAGGCTACAAATACCAGAACTAGGTTGTATTCCAAAGAGATTTTTTTTTTAATGATAAAGCCTGTATGTATAAAAATATCAATATTGGTTCTTTTTGTAGTGGAAAAGAATTGAAAATGGAAGTGATGTCCATTAATTGGAGAATGGCTGAACAAGGTGTTGTATATGATTTGATGAAATATTTTTGTGTTCTAAGAAATTCTAAGCAAGATGCTTTCAGAAAAACTGGGAAAGATTTACATAAATTGATAGAGAATGAAATGAGCAAAAACAGGAGAACCTATAGTACTAGTATTATTATATGATAATCAACTGTGAATGATCTAGATATTGTTAGCAATAAAATGATTTACGATTATTTGAAAGGATTTGTGATGAAAATTACATGTAAAGCGTGCTTTTAAATTTTTACTTTATTTTTATTGCCTCTTTTTTTGTCCATTTTTTTTCTTTTACAACATGACTAATACCAACTGTGTATCACTACACGTGTATAACCTATATCAAATTGCTTGCCTTCTCAATTAGGTGGGAGGAAAGGGATGGAGAAAGGGAATTTTAAACTTTTTTCCCCCAAAAAATGTAAATACTTGTTTTCACATGGGAAAATGTTAACAATAATAAAAATAACAAAATATAAAAATAAAAGCATCCAAGACCCTTTAACCAGGTAATTTAGAGTGTGTTGTTCAGTCATGTCTGATCCTTTGTGACCCACTATGGACCATATCATACAAATATTGTCCATGGGATTTTTCTTGGCAAGGCTACTGGAGTATTTTGTCATTTCATTTCCAATGGATTAAAGCAAACAGAAGTTATATGACTTGTCTAGGGTCACACAGAGAGTAAGCATCTGAGACCAAATTTGTATTCATATCTTTTTGTCTTTAGTCCCAGTGCTCTATCCATTGAACAACCTGGCTAGTTAAATGTAAAAAGTACAAAAAATAACAATATGACTAAGTTTATATCTATGGAGAATTTTTGTTACTTCAAACCAATTCATATTCAAAATCTTATTTGACTGTAAGGACAAAATTTCAAAATATCTATGGTAGATTTTGTTATTTTCATTTTATATATAAGAAATCTAACTTGCAGAAAAGTTAAGTGATTTGCTCAGTGAAAACCCCCTATTAAACTATTCTGAATTCAACTCCAGAGCTTCTGTCTTCCCACAATCATATGATCTCTGATGTACAAAGGACCTCAGAAATTTACCTATACCTAAGCATGAATTCTCTCTACCACATACTTGACATGTAGTCATCTAGTCTTTATATGGACCTTTAATGAGTTGGAGAACATTCTCAACCAATGCAGTATATCTTTTACATGATATCATACCAAAACTAGCAGATAACTCTCATGCTCTTCTTAATATGTCTCTTATTCAGACCAAATGTCCATAGATCCTTCAGATAATCTCAACATATTTGATGATCTTGGCAGTCTTCTGGCAGATCACTAGATTTCTAACTTACCTAATTACTGATATCTACTTATGTGATATATTCTCTACTGTGATGGCTATGTTAATTATATCAGTTTTCTTTACTTTTCAGTCATATGGAAAATCTATTATGAATACAAGAATATGAATATATTTATTGTCACTTTCTCTGACTATACTTAGAAATAAAAACTTTTTCCTATTATGTGTATAAATTCACATGTATATCACATGTATGCATATATGTGTATGCATATATTCACAGTTTCACTTAATTATTTTGTTTTTCCCCTACTTTATAGTAGGTACATAATGAATATTTATTCTTAATACCATGTTTACCCATGTTTTTAATAAAGCCCTTCTTTGGATCCATTTCATGTGGTTAAAAAAAAAAAAAAACTTGATATTTCTCATTTTTAAATTGAAGGCAAAATTTGAAAACTTGAGGCCAAGTGCCCAAACAGATTAGACTCATTTTCATACAAGCCTTTTCAATCATGGGTTCTTAACTATCAGACTAATTTACACATGTTGCAAGTTAATGATTTATTACAGTTGAAAAGCTTTGTATAATGCAACCAGAATTCATATGGGGTAATGGTCCTAGTCATGAATGATGAACTGTTCCATAAAACATACTCACTCTACCACCATCTTCATAAAATGACATGAGCTTTTGTAATGCATATAATTCTTTTTTTTTTTTTTACTCTTTCTTAACAGAATACTAAATAAATAAAATGGGGAGAATTTTTTTATTATTTCTCAATATGGGAAGTGGGGTGAGGGAGAAATTAACCATTAATGGAATTCTATTTTAAGCAATTGGTAACTCTTATAAAATAAGCAAGTTATAAAGATATACATGAAGTTTTGTTCTCCTCTCCCCATCTGTGAGATTATTTATTAAACAAGAGGAAGTAAAATCTATTTATAAAAATATATATAATGAGATTTAAAAACTACAAAAAAAGTTCTAATACTCTCTTTCTTCACAATGAAGCTATTTCAACATTTCTACTAAATAGATAGTTTATATGTAGATAAAACAATCACGGAAAATGAAAAAAAAAACTTTTAAATAACCATTGCTTCCTCTTTACTGCATCATTGTCTAGAATTTTTAAAAAACTATTATATGGAATAGTTTGGAATTATTCTATTTCTCTCCTCATAGAGCATGAATTCATTTTTCATAAATAAGATTGATTTTCTTGCGGAAGAAGTTACAGATTTTTTGGGGTATTCACACAATAACTAAGTGCTGAAAGAGTATTAGAGTTTGAATCAAGAAGACATAGTTTAAATCCCACCTCAGATAGACAGTTGAATGATTTATTACGTGTTTCAACTTCTTAATTCATAAAATGGTAATGATAATAGTAGCACATAATTCATGGAGCTGTTGAAAAGATCAAATGGGTTAATGTTTATAAAATGTCTTAGAAGCTCTGAATCATTAGTTCTAGTAGTTATTTTTTGTTATTAATACTATTTTATTAATTTTATTTTGAATATCCTATAGTTGAGAGAGAAAAGCATTAGAAATGAAACTTAGTATGGAGAGAAATTTCATAGTAGTTCTATCATTGTTCCTGTTACCAGGCTAAGCAGGTTCATAAAGGGTATAGAAATGAGTCCTTTTATTTTGGTTGCTTCCTGTTATCAATCTGCGACAGTAATAACTCAAAAGAAAAAATAAGTAAGAATATTTGTATTTCAATCCTGCTTTTGTTATATACTGACTACATTACCTTGGACAAGTCATTGAACCTCCCTAATGTTCAGCTCCCCATTTGTCAAATTAGAATTTTGCCTAAAGGACCACTCAGGTTCTTTTGACATCTAAGTCTACGAATCAACATTTGTGTGATTCTATTTATAATACACTCTGTTCCATGAAAAATTATAGATAGACATATCATGATACTTAGTCTCAAAGAAATCTCATTGTGAAAAGGGGGAAAGGCAGGTAACCAATATCAGTGAGAGTAGAGAGGGAAATAAATGAACAAGTGAGGTCCCAGAGAATTAGAATGATGCATCTGATGAGGGACAATGCCTTTTCAATTGTAGCAGTCAAGAATGGCTTCAATGGTCTAGATAAGTAAATTTCAGGCTCTCCCTATTTCCCCCACAAATATAATAATTTTTTGCTTTAGGGCAAATGTGGACTGATGAAAAAGAAAGAACACTTAGGACAAAACAGGGATCCTCCTGGCACAACCAAAGATTGGAAGAAAGACCACAGGAGTTCAGGATTTGAATTAACCAATGTGAAGTTCAAACACCTCCAGGCTAACCCAACAAAAATAACAAGTGGGGCCCCCTTGCACTAGCTGGGTTTGGCTGGAGTCTTAGCTCAAACTATAGGAACTTTTACCTCCCAACAGTGAGGGGAATCTATGGTCTGAGTCCAGGCAGACTGAGGGAATCTCAGCTGATTTAGAACATCAGGCCTAGCTGCACTGCAAAGATACTTCCTGAATGAGAAGAAACCAGTACACAGAGTGCAGAGACAGTGGGACAGGAATACTTCTGGCTGCTGGCACTTGCAGAAGAGGTGACCTGTTGGTTTGGGTTCCAGGTCAGAAGGGAAAGTTGAAGTGAAGCTAAAGACACCATCCCCCTCCCCACAATTAGAGGTGCTTACATTAATATTTGTCATTTTATAAAAATGAACTAGCAAAAAAGAGAAATAATTTATAGCACTCAAAAAAGACATCAAAAACAAGATGAGAGATAATGAGGAAAAACTAAAAAAAAAAGATTATTAAAAAAAGTTAACTAAATGGAAAAGGAGATAGAGTATTTGCGAATGAGCCTTTGAGAGATTTTGGGGTTTTAAGTATTTATTTCTAATGGAAGAAATAAATAACTATAATATGTCTGATATCTATTACTTTGTTCCTTATGTAATTTTCTGGAAAATACCCTATTAGTTACTTTTAGGGACATTCCAAATCTAAGAGCCTTATCCCTTTTAAGAGGAAGTCTGTACTGAACCTATCCAACTTGATTCTACAACTAGAGACCATTAGTAAGAATTCTTTCCTGCCCTCAACCCTGCCCCCTGTCCTTCCTCTCATACACATGCCCTCAGCAATGGATAACATGTACAGTGGAGAATGCTATTCATCAGGTTTAGCAGACCTCACCTTCATTGGAAAAGGATAGAGTAGTTTGAATTTGATTTATTTTGGGCTGCTTGTTTTGCTCTGATGGGTAAGAAACAGGAAGAGAGAAGGAGGCTTTGATTTTGCATTTCAAATTCAATATCACAATAGGACATCTGAAGGGAAACATAAACTATTAAAAAAAATTTCTTCCATAATCCAATCTTAGAGAAGAATTCTTTAATGGAGCTCCTGTTCCCATTATTGAGCAGGAATACTGTTAAGAGCATATTAGCTGAGTTTTGAATTCTAAATTTTCAGGCATATCAGTAATTCTATTGTGAATAACCTTTTTATAGTTCAGGTCACTATTTGTTCATGCCAAGTTCAGGGAAATTGAATAAGGGATGATAACAGATGAGGACCACAGCTTTCTTCTTGGCAGCTTGGAAATCATTAACAATGAAAGGTCCTTCCTTATAAAATCATTCATCCATTTCTTAAGAAAATCTTGTTAATAGAAGAGATTCAGATACATGTTCCTTCTTTATTAAAACAAATCTAAGTAAGTAAATTACAAATACAAAATTTTATGTTTAGCTTTTAACAATAAAAAGAATAATAATGGAATATGTCTTAATGAGATTTACTATGTCAGGAAAAATATAGTTCAAACTTTAGTGAGACTGAAATATAGAAAGCTTTTTAATGCAAGCTAAATAGTTTGACTAATTAGGCTACAATAAATTCAGAAAAAACTGCATAGAACCTACTCAATTTAACTGTATATATTAACAATAATATATATAATATAATTATATCTCAACAACTTTCTCCCTTTATATATAACATATATATGAACATGTGTGTATATAATTTCCCCACAGATTCCAAATATGTTCAAATACACACACACACACGTGTGTGTGTTCAGTTCTTTTACATTTAAAGCTATAAAACATTGCCCTTCTTGGATAAATTATAATATTATAAAAGACAAATAAAGATTACAGTTGCTTCCAATTTAAGCCTTTTTTACTCACTTTCCAATAATTGCCTTTCAGAAGGCTCTTAAGACGTAGTCTCAAGTTTCAAGAACCTTGGGGAAATTAGCCAGTTTGGACCATAATAAATTAATAATAATGTTGAAATGACTTTTTTTTTTCCTTTAGGAGAATATAAAAAAACTTTGCAGAAATCTCTCAGCTCCTCTTATAACGCATTTTTTTTCTGGGTCTATTCTTTTTACATTCCTTTAGCTGAATAATCATCATTTGTTCACTAGCTTTTAGAGAAAGTAATAGTGAAATAGATATCTAGTTCTGAGTTTGGCAAAGTGCCTCCACTAGCTCAGAGCCTTTGATCATATTAGCATTCTTAACACATCTTTCACTTCATGATCTACGTCCAATACTTAGAACAATGATATTAATTTCTCTACTACATATATACATACTATTTAAGATCAAGATTCTCTCTCCAAGGGGATGTTCCTAAATATAACCTGGGAATTTTAACAATAAAGGAAATTCCATGGGGGCCAACTCCTCTTACTTTGTTTTATCACTTTATAATTTAAAAATTATTTAGATTGAACTCAAGTGTTTCTGGAATGCCAATTCCCCGTTTAGCTAGATGACTCAATGAATAGACCACTGGACTTAGAGTCAGGAAAATCTAGGTTCAAATTCAGCATCAGTAACTTCAAGAAAGTCACTTAATCTCTTTTTTCCATTGGAGAAAGAAATGGAATACCATTCCCGTATCATTGCCAAGAAAACTTCATGAACAAAAGTCGATGGGGTCACAAAAAGTTAGACATAGCTGAAATGGTTGAACAATAACATGGATGTTATAAAAGATGAGGGAAATAGTAAACATAGATTCTATCCTTCAAAGATACATGACAAATCACTCTCAAGTAATTGGGTATATTTTTTGGACTCTGGGCAACTATCCTTTGAAGGATTTATTAAAGGTATATTTCCCTAAGGTTAATAATAGACCATATCAAAGGATTCTAAATTTAGAGTTTGAAGGAACCTCAAATATCATCTTGTTTATCAACTTTTCATTTTATAGATGGAAAAAACTAGGATAGGAAAGTTGTGGCTTGTCCCAAAACTTTCAAGACTCACGACCTACAATTCCTCTACAAAGAGAACTACAAAGTCCTCTACAATTCCAAGCCACAATTCTGACAATACAAGAAAAGATTTTAAGATATATTGGTTGTTGTTTAGTAACTCAGTCATATCCGACTCTCCATAACCTCATTGACCCTACAAGTCAATATTATCTATGAGGTTTTCTTGATAAACTTACTGGAGATGATTTCTATTTCTTTTTCTAGTTAATTAAGGCAAGCAGAAAAGTGGCTTGCCTAGGGTTACACAGTAAATGTTTGAGATCAGATTTGAACTCAGGTTTTCCCAACTCCAGTCCCAGTGTTTTATGCATGGAGAAATCTAGCTGCCTCATGCCACGGCTAATAATTCACCTCCATAAAAATTTCTAAAGCCATTCATGATCAGTTGATAATAGATCAAAGAAATATATAAAGTAAAAGAACAAAAATAACTGAAAAAGTGAAAAGTGATAAATAGAACCAATATGAATACAGATATCTATCTGGCATTCCAAAGAAACTTCCATAAAATACTCTAAAAAATAGCATTTTAGTGTATTTTAACAAGTAATAACCTATTTTCAAAAAAAAAGTGATACAAAAATGAATTTGTTTGGAAAAGCAAATTTTATCACATTAAAGTGATTTATAAGTGTCTTATTTAAATTATCAAATAAGACAAATTCCTAAAAGAAATTTTGTTTTTTCCTGAATATAGTTAACACATGGACTGTCTGGAAGCCACATCTGGTTGGTTATCATCTGTTTTGTTCTAAAGTTACAGTCAAATTCATCTTAAACATTTTGATGTATAATTTTGTATCATCTGAATAAGTATTGAATACTGCCGAGGGAAATGTATAATTGTCTTGATTGAGGTTACACTTAAAGTGGTATTTCTAAAATTTAAAAAGTACATTAAATAGACCAAGCTTTCCCCATTAAGAGGTAGACAAATTTATTATTACACCTTCATGTTATGTTTTAGATGAGATATCACCTAACATTTTGCCTCTAATCTTTGAAATATGAAAGGAAGGAATATTGGTCTAGAAAGGAAAATAAGGCACCTACAAAGTATGGGTTCAGAAACTTGGGAGGGCACTTCAGAAAAGACAATAAAATGATGGGATCTCAGTTGCATTTGATGAGTAAGGTGAAAATGCAAGTGTGAGAAGCTCAGGACAGCCTTTTCTACAAAATGGGCTAGGAAATCATTTTTCCTTTATTCATTTTCTGATTAATTAGCCACTCTTTCTCTAGGACATTAACTTTTACTGGTCAAATAGCAACTCGATTGAATAATAGTCACAGTTTCACCTCATGAGCAAAATGATATATGTTGCTATGCTTCAGTTCTTTTAGGCCTGGAGATATAAGTGCATTGTTAGCATGATATCTAGGTAATCTAATTTGAGGGTAAAGGTGAGGAAGGCCTGGAGTCTTATTGCTTGCAAGATATATTTGGTAAGCCTAAAAAAAATGCAACAAGGACTGCAAATATTTCACATTTATTTGTAGTGTTTTTTTTTTTTTTTAATCTACTCTTTAACTGAAGACACTTAATTAGAACTAAAGGAGAAAGTTAAGCACAAAACAGCAGGAGTACTTGAGGATACAAATGTTTCCTTAATTGGATAAGAGAGAAGGAGGAAAAATGTTATCATTATTTCTGAACAACACTTAATTAAGAACACTTTGATCTCTGATCAGCATGAATTTAGGGTCAGTTCTACAATGTATTTGAATAACAAAATTAAAAAAGGGGAAGGGATTAAGAAGAGAAAGTTGAGCTGGCACAGAAAGGATAGTTAATTATAACTTAAAGGGAGGAGACAACTCAACAAGTTACTACTTATGAGAAAGGCTTCAAAACCTACTATAAAGCAGAGATGGTCTCTAATGAAGTGTACATTGTCTCACTGAAGTTCACTTGTACAACCAGAGGCATTACAGGACAAATTTGAATTGAAGCAGAGATTCATCTGATAAGAAATGTATTGAGGTGAGGCCAAGAGATATGTATTATTCTTCTGTTTCCACTTTTTGATCTTTTCCTGGAGTCCATATTTCCCCTAAATGTCAAAACTTGGACCAGAAGGTTGGTAGACCATTAAGCTTCAAGATTGCATTTGCAAGTTTATGCCCAAAAGGCTATAAAAAGTGTATATCCTTTGATCCAACAATACCACAACTTAATCTCTATCCCAAAGAGATCATAAAAGGGCATAGGATCCATATATACAAAAATATTTATGACAGCACTTTTTGTGGTAGCAAAGAATTGGAAACTTAGAGAATGCCCATCAATTGGGTAATGGCCAAACAAGTTGTTATATGAATGTAATGGAATACAATTGTGCTACAAGGGATGAGGAGGAGGCAGATTTCAGAAAAACTGGAAACATTTACATGAACTGATGCTAAGTGAAGTGAAAAGAACCAGGAGAATATTGTACCAATAACAGCAACATTGCTTGATGACCACGTATCATTGACTTACCTTTCCTCATGATTCCAGATGATTCCAAGAGACTCTTGATCTAAAGAAAGAACTACAGAATCTGAATACATACTATTTTCACTTTTTAAATTTTTTTGTCCTTTTTTTGTGGTTTTTCCCTTTTGTTTTGATTCTTCTTTCACAGCATGACTAATGTGTGAATAGGTTTAATATAATTATACATATATAACTTATATGAGATTGCTTGCTGTATTGAGGAGAATAGAGAAGGAGGAAGGGAGAAAAAAGTTTGCAAGTCTTGTAAAAGTGATTATTGAAAATTATTTTTACATGTAATTGGAAAAAATAAAATTCTATTAAGTGTGTGTGTGTGTGTGTGTGTGTGTGTGTGAAGGAGAAGATTGAAATCTCTGGAATAAATCTGGATATTCTTCAGACTCAGGGATTATTGGTTTATTGACAATAAAGTTGTAACTCAAACAAGGAAGTTGAAGGACAGAAGGTGGAAGTAGTGTGTTCTAGTACTGTAGTTTACAAGTCTCCAGCAGTATGCTACCAATCACACTTATTAGAAGGAATTAATTAACATTTAGAAAGGGATTTATCCTAAGGTCTCCATATCACTATGGAGAAAAAATGCCTAGTCTTGGCCTGTGGAATACAGACCAAATCACCTTTCGGAGTTACATCTCTGCTATAAACAAACCAATAATTCTATTGAGTATAACATTAACTATTCAAAAAGAAGTTGATCTATATTTGGTAAATTCAATGTCATATTTCTTCACTTGTGTTAGTTGATTTTTTTCTTTAATTTACTGAATGAATGATGATTTGTATATATTCTGGAGATGACACTTAGATAGCAAAAATGAAGTTTTGGGTTGCAGTGGATCTATAGATTTTGCTGTCTGGTGCTGCCGAGCTAGACAGCTGAGTAATGTTAGCACAATGAGATGGAGTGGGATGACCTCAAGGCAAGCAAGAAGCAAGAGAAACAATACAAAGGGGAAAATGCAATTTAGGACAATAGTAGGATTTGGAGAAGTAATAACTATCCAGCAGAAATCAGAAAAAAAAAATTCAGTGGGCTTACTTTGTTTGATTTCTTAAGATAAAATTGAAGTCACAAATAATACATAAATAATATAGCTGATAGGACTTCAATTCAGCAAAAAAAGGATAGAAATTCTAACATCTTGATAGTAATATTCAGAAACAAGTACAGAGTTTTTTTTATAAAAACACAGCCCCATCAATAATTATGAGGCAACATAAAAAATAAATAACTGATTCGAGGAGAACGTCTATTGGACAATATTTTCAATGGCAACATCAATATCATAATATCATTTATTAAGTGATAACTACATTCCAGGCACTATGCCAAGTACTGAAGAACAAAATAAGGTTAAAAAATGCCCCTGCTATCAAAGATCTCATAGTATAATGGGAGATTAAAGATGTAAATAATTGTAGAGATACAACATCTAGGCAGGGTAATTTGGAGATAATAGAGGTAAGATATTAGAATTAAGGGGGATTAAGAAAGAATTTTCAAAGAAGATAGAACTTTAGCTGAATTTTGAAAGAAACCTGAGAGACCAGGAGGGGAAGATGAGGAAGAAAATAATTTTAGTGATTTTAAATACAGATTTAGAAACTTGGTTTTGTCATCACATTTAGGAAATCATTCATTCCATTGGCAATTATCATAATCCCTTGATTTGCTTTTTTACTTTTGTTTTATTGGTCTCATAGTAAACAGTGACATACTACATCCAAAAGATATTCAATCAAATACAGAATCTAATATTTGCTTGTATTTCCTTTATGAGCTCTTGGATACCAGGGACTGATTTTGTCTATTTCTTTATTTCCAAAGCTTGGAGAAATGCCTAGCATATAAGAAGTGCTTAATAAATGCTTATTCTTGTTGACCTAACCATAAGCATCACATTTAATATCTTCTGAATCTTGGTCCCTTCATTTGTAATTTAGAGATCATGTATCTACAATATCTATTTCTCTAGGTTGTCATGAAAATCAAATGTGAGAATTATATATGACACACTTTACTGATTTTTTTTTTTTTTTTTGCTGAGATAATTGCAGTTAAGTGACTTGCCCAGGGTCACACAACTAGGGATATTAAGTGTTTGAGGCCAGATTTGAACTCATTTTTCCCTGACTTCAGGGCTAGTACTCTAATCAATGCATCACCTAGCTGCCCCATTTTACTGAATTTTAAAGACTGTTTTTTTTTTTTTTCCTATCTGTTCCCAGCTTTCATGTTTCAGATTAAAGTATGCAATCGGTAACTAGTTTTAAGTGATGCTAAAGGCAAACATCTGTTTTAAGATACAGAGTGATTATTGGATAGATGAAATAAACATGACAATAAGTGGTTCTATGTGAACTAAATAATTTCTCTTGTTCAGATATATTTGAGTTCAATAAATGTTTTCATGTCTTCTTCTATTAACTAGATAGTTATTTTAACACATCAAGCATGCTGAGAGGACACTTGGGCTACCTATTTTCTGTCCAGCTTTCATAAGAAACTCTGCTTGGTTTTCATTCACAGGACATCATGCCTCCTTGAGGATAATCTCAAATCTGATCACCAATAATGTTGACTCAATTTTTATACTCAACACCTTTTTATCTCCTTCAGTTGCCTCTCCCCTCCAATGGAGCTCTGGAGGGCTGTAAGGTAGAGCAATAAATACTGCCCCAAATTTTCCTTTATGAAAGGCTCAGATTTTTGCCAGTAAGTCTACATTATTTATCAACAAATCTGCCTGCTTTCCAAAAATATGAGCATATCTTGTTCCCCAATATCTGCTATTCACTAGAATCCTCCCTTTTCATCTTCCTTTTGTTTTGTCACCTCCCATTAGATTGCAAGTTCCTTGAAGTTAAAAACATTTTTTTTAAATTTATTTGTATTCCTAGGACTTATCACAGAATTGAAAGCATAAATGTTTTTTGATTGAATTCTCTCAGTCTTCATTTTTGGGTAAATCAAAAGATATTTTGTTATCTTTAAATGGATTTTATGAAAAAGTATTTTAGGAAAAATTGTGAATTTTCTAATTGCAGGTAAGGATAGTTTTCAATATTCATTTCTGTAACATTTTGAGTTTCAGATTTTGGTCGCTTTCCTTCCTCCTCCTCAAAACAGCAAACAAACTGATATAAGTTTTATATATATATATATATATATATATATATATATATATATATATATATATATACACACACACACAATCATGGAAGCATATTTCTGTAAAGATCTGAAACTCTGAATAGGTGCACTTGAATCAGACAACCAAACACTTAAGGCTAATCGCCTATTTGAAAGATAATGACTCTATTAGCATATGTTTGGAATTGCTCTTCTCACAGCTAATGCTGGCTCAATGTTTGGGGTTAAAAAAATTGTAAGTAAGGATTAGGGGGTGGGGTGAGAGAGGCAAGAGAACTTGACTTTGTGACAGGACCAGGAGAAGGGAGGTTGGTATCCAGCTTGTGGCAGTTTGTCTGTTTCCTTCACTCCTTCCCCTAAAGACCAAGGACTTTTACTTATCCTGACTCCAGCTGATTCTGAGGCCTCCAAGGAGCTAGCCCAAACTTTATATTTTGGCACCTAACATGTGAAACAAGGATCCCAATTTCACTGAAAAAGTCCTTGGTGACCAGGAAATAGGGTGAGTATTTTGATAAACAAATGGGGAACTTACTTTGTTAAGAGCTAAACTAGTAACCTTTTCTAGATGAAATGGGACAGATGTTAAGAAAAGATTCTGCCCTTCCCCACCCTGGAGGGAGCTCTATAGAAAGCATACTTACGTTGAAAAAGAGACAAAATTTGCTTATAACTTGGGAGCAGATTGGTGGACTCTTGGATACATTGGAACGCATGTCCCCTTGGTTCTTCAAGGAAGAAAAAATAGAAGCAGATAATTGGAAAGTAGTAGGAGATCAACTATGTGAATACTACAATGATAAAGGTCCTGATTCAAGTTCTAAAGAAACATTCTATGTATTTACAACATAATACAATAGGCCTTAAAGAATCCTGCAAGTTATAGAAAAAGAAAAGTTTTAAGAACAATCAGATGAGGAAGAGTGAGGAAAAAGAGGAAGACAAAGGACAGATTAATGGTAATATCACCAGAAGGTATGAGGACTTAAATGAACTTGAAGGATGTGGTGATTCTCACTCTCATAGCCCAGCTTCAATCTCGCCTACACCAGAGCAGGTCCTTGATGCTCCCCATCAACTTCACCTTCCTGAGTGAGGAAGGAGGAGGAGTGGGAGGGCAGTGATATCACCAGCACCTTCCCCTAGCAATCACCCCCTCCTATGACTAGATTGCAAAAGGGACTACTTAAAGCCACAGAAGAAGGGCAGAATACATCTGATTTGAGAATAGAAATGTATCCTGTGATTCAACAGTTTAACTCTTCAGATGAAGAAAGTAGAAGATACACTCCTTTTGATCTAGAAATCATCAAAGATCTGAAAAAAGCTTGCACTCTTTATGGGGCTACATCATCTTATCTTAAGATGTTATTACAGAATTTGGCTTATGAAGTCTTAACCCCTGGTGACTGGAAATCTATACCAAGGACATGCTTAGAACCTAGAAAAAATTGTTGTGGCTTTCTGAATATAGTGAGGTCTGAAGGGAATAGTCAAAGTGGGGTTAATACTCCAATCACCTATGACCAACTAACAGGTGTAGGTTTGTATGCAGATTTCAGTACAGATTAATTACCCCATAGCAGCATATGATCAAATTACTTCTGCTGCTATCAAAGCATGGGGTTTTATCCCAGGAGAACAGGACAAAGAAAAGGCCTTCACAAAAATAGCACAAGGGCCAAATGAACCCTTTGCTGATTTTGTGGGATGCTTGCAGATAGATATCATATGAACTATTGGTAAAAATGCAGCAACTGAAATTATGATAAGGCAACTTGCTAAAGAAAATGCTAATGAGTTTATAAAAGAATTATACTAGGACTACACAAGGATGCTCCTTTAGAGGAGATCATAACACGCTGTGCCACAGTGGACACAAATGCCTTTTATAACCAGGCTATGAGGCAGACTTCCCAAGATCTGTATATGGGAAGACAGGGTCCCTTTTGGCAAAGAACTTCCAGAGAGATTCATCAATGCCTTCAATGTGGTAAAGTAGGTCATTTGAAAGCTCAGTGTTGGCATAGAGACAGAGTGAGAAAACAGGGTGGTTGTGAGAACAAGACCCAAAACCCCAAGTCCAAAATGCAACAGAGGCTTTTATGGGGCCTCAGAAAGTAGACTGATTCAGAGAAACAGGATGAGGGGCCTAGCCCCAGGGCCCAAAACAAAAAATATTTGGGGCATGATGGCAGCTGATGCTACATGCCTTTAGAAGTTCAATACCCAGACATGACCAATCAGCCAGGAAGCAACCTGATGGGAGAAAGGGATTACAACTGGGGAGAATAGAATTGTATGCAGCTGGGACAACTGAGATACCCCCTGGAGAGGTGAAATCTTTTCCTCTCCAGCCTATGGATCTCTTGCCTCCAGAACTGTAGGCTTGACCATTTCACCTCCTGCGAGTACTTACGAAACAGTTTTCATCCATACACTGATGTGGGAAACTGGAGAATGTGTAGATAATATCCCAGAGATGAATATAGGTAGACAATGTGTGACATCACCCAGGAGAAGCAGCAGCATCAGGTTTACTGATACAGCCTCCAAATAAGCAATCTGGTGATAGTTGCCCAGATTCTGACTCCAAGCAACAAAATCCAGGAATATTCTAGACAGCAGCTGTGACAGTTGATCAACCTATGCTCACTATATATAAATGGCATATCATTAGAAGGATTGGGAGAAACTTTTATAAATCTTTTATGGTGCAGATCATACAGTCATTAGAGGTGCCAACTGGCCCAGTCACTGGCCAAAGATTAAAGCAGACACCTACACGTCTGGCGTAGGAGGATCAATAGCAGCTGAAGTTAGTGCTACTCCTTTGAGATGGACTTTGGAAAGAGAAACAGGAGTTTTTACTCCTTTTATAGTTGAAAAAATCTCATTTGATCTGTGGGGAACAGACATTTTGCAACAATTAGGATTACATATTAGTACTTTGGTTTTTTTTAGGGAGAACTGCTGTTGAAGGCCTGCCAACACTTTCACCTATTCCTATCCAATGGAAAACTGATATACCAGTGTGGATAGAATAGTGGCCCTTAGCTAGCGATAAAATTTAGGCCTTATTAGATATAATATTGGAGAAACTTGACCAAGGACACTTACAACTTGGGGGAGAGCAGGTGTCTCAGGGAGACAACACTGCTTTATAATAGTTTTAGATTGCATATGGTTAAGGTACCTTTCTTTGCATTTATTTTCATTAATTCCCTTGATATTCTTGACCTATTGTACTTCCAGATGAAATCTGTTATTACTTTTTTGAGATCTATAAAATAGTTTTGGGCACTTGATTGGTAAGGCACTGAATAAGTAAATTGATGCAGGTAAAATTGTCATTTTTATGATATTAATGTTATGATTTTATGATATTACTCATGAGCAATTAATAATTTTCCAGCTGTTTAGATATGACTGTATTTGTGTGAAAAGTGTTTTCTAATTGTGTTCATATAGTTACTTGGTGTGTTTTGACAAACAGATTACCAAATATTTTATATTGTTTTCAGTTATTTTAAATGGAATTTCTCTTTCTATTTCTTGCTGTTGAACTTTGTTGGAGATACAAAGAAATGCTGATGATTTCTGTGGATTTATTTAATATATATTGACTTTGCTAAAGTAGTTAATCATTTTATTATTTGGTCCACTCATTCTTTAGTTTTAAATTATTTCTTTTTTAATTAATTTTAGAACACAGAAACCACTTAGGCCTTTTATTTCAAGTAGCCTTTATTGTATCATGATAGGAGAAGGTTGCATTTAATACTTCTGCTTTTCTGCATTTGAATGTCAGTTTTCTATGCCCTAATATATGGTCACTTTTTATGTAGGTGCCAAGTACCATTGGGGAAATGTGTATTCCTTTCCATCTTCTTTCAATTTTCTCTAGATGTCTATCATAGAAGATGGCGGAGAGGAGGCACACAGTTGTGTAGCTCCACGCTTTCTCTCACTATCCATTTCATTACAAGCCTCTGAATTAATGCTTGACTGAAAAAAAACCCACAAATAGTTACCAAGAGAAGCCATCCTTGAGATTCGCCAAGAAAGGTCTGTTTTTACTGGAGGGCTGGGACGGTTTTAGATCGGGCGCAGGCGGCGGGCAGCAGCAGTGAGAGCACGGGAGCAGACTGGAGAGGGGGTGGGGAATGATCGCAGCCGTCTCTGCGGGGAGAGCTTCGCTACAGGATTAGATACTTTGCTCCGGCAGCAAGTCAGCAGCCCAGCAGAGAAGCTAAAAACACCGGGGATGAAGAATACAACCCCAAACATCTGGAGTCTCTCAGGACCGGGCCGTCTCCCTCCCTTCCCCCCCCCCCCCCCCATCACAGTAACTCAGCATGCTCTGGGATCTCAGAGCGCAGGCGCAGCACAATAGGTCTAGTGCCTCACTGCTGCCCCCCGCAGTCTGTAGAGGAAGCTCGGTAAAACACCCAGCCCCTCTCCCAAAGAAAGACTCCAGTTTTTTCTGTTTTTCTTTGCTAGTTTGTCTTTGATTATTAGACAGAATGAGCAAGAAACTGAAGAGGACTTTAACCCTTGACAGCTTCTATACAGATAGAGAGCAGACTCTAAACCCTGAGGAGACTAAAAACAGACAGTCCCCAGGTGAATCCCCAAAGGAGGAGATCATCTGTTCCTCAGCACAGATGAACCTCATAGAAGTAATTAAAAAGCTCTCACAAGGGAGCTAGAAGAAAAATGGGAAAAGGAGAGGGAGGCTTGGCAAAAGAGCCTGGAGAAGTCAGTTAAAGAGAGAGTGGATAAAGAAGTAAAATCCTTGAAAAATAGGATTGGTGAACTGGAAAACAAAATTAGCGAAATGGAAAAAAATTCCACAGAACAAAAGAACTCAATGGGACAATTAGAAAAAGATTTTTAAAAAGTGAGTGAAGAAAATACTTCACTGAAAATCAGAATTGAACAAGTGGAATTGAATGACTTGAGGAGACAAGAAGAATCAGTCAAGCAAATCCAAAAAAATCAAACAATGGAAAAGAATGTGAAATACCTTCTGGGGAAGACAACAGACCTGGAAAACAGATCCAGGAGAGACAATCTGAGAATCATTGGACTTCCAGAAAAACATGATGAAAAAAAGAGCCTGGACACTATTTTCCAGGAAATTATCAAAGAGAACTGCCCAGAAGTCATAGGAACAGAGGAAAAAAATAAACATTGAAAGGATTCATCGATCACCCACTGAACGGGATCCTAAAATCAAAACACCAAGGAATATAGTGGCCAAATGCCAGAACCCTCAGACGAAGGAAAAAATATTGCAAGCGGCTAGAAAAACCCAATTCAAGTATCAAGGAGCCACAATAAGGATCACCCAGGATCTGGCAGCATCCACATTAAAAGATCGAAGGGCCTGGAATATGATATTCCCAAAGGCTAAGGAACTTGGTATGCAACCAAAAATAACTTACCCAGCGAGAATGAGCATCTTTTTCCAGGGAAGAAGATGGGCATTCAAGGAAGTAAGCGAATTTCATCTATTTCTGATGAAAAAGCCAGAACTTAACAAAAAGTTTGATCTACAAATATAGAACTCAAGAGAAATCTAAAAAGGTAAAGATTAATCTTGGGAACTATATTTCGACTATATAGATGTATAAAGAATACATGTATACCTTGTTCTAGAAATTGATGTGGAAAGGACATTGTACCAGAAAAAGGGTAAAGTGGGGGTAGTACTTCTCATGAAGAGGCATAGGAAACCTATTATATCTGAGAGAAAGAATGGAGGGGGATGAATATAGTGGGTATCTTACTGCCTTCAGAATTGGCTTTAAGTGAAAAATCTTAAGACATATTCAATCTATGGTGAAACTTCTCCCATCTCATTGAAAAGTGAGAAGGGAAAAGTGAAAAGGGAAGGAATAAGCTAAGCGGAAGGGAATATGGAAACTGGGAGGGAAAGGGGTAAGATAGGGGGAGTGTCCTAGCCAGCAGGACCTTGTCATTAGTGGGGTGTCGAGGAAACGACTAAGACCTGTAAGAGAAACGGGCGAGAAGGAGGAGGGAGACTACATTGCGGTGGAAAAGAGTCTCATTTATTGAAAGAAGGAGCCTAGTTATATATGGTTTGACTGCCTGTGTTTTCTGGGTGGTGGGTTGCAATGTAAAGAGAAGAATGTCAGACCACAGGTGTGGCTGACATCCTGGGGCATACTCGTTATCTAGTTCTGGGGCAGAAATGGCCAATTTCCTGGGACACACTCATTATCTTGTCTCAGGAATTTAGGATGTATTGTTTGTTCACAATAAGGTTTTAGCTAACCGTATCAGAGTTTACGCACAGGTAGTCACGTTCTTCTTGGCTCTTTGTTTCCTGTCTCCAACAGGGGAGGAACTCTAAGGCGGGGGGAGGGATACTAAAAAGGGAGAGCTGTGAGAAGCAAGTTATGCTCACAAGCTTAATACTGGGAAGGGGGGAAAGGGGAAAGAAGGGAGAAAAGCATAAACCAGGGTTAACAAGATGGCAAGTAATACAGAATTGGTCATTCTAACCATAAATGTGAATGGGGTAAACTCCCCCATAAAGAAGAAGCGGTTAGCAGAATGGATTAAAAGCCAGAATCCTACAATATGTTGTTTACAGGAAACACCTGAAGTGGGGAGATACATGCAGGTTAAAGGTAAAAGGTTGGAGCAAAATCTACTATGCTTCAGGTGAAGTCAAAAAAGCAGGGGTAGCCATCCTGATCTCAGATCAAGCTAAAGCAAAAATTGATCAAATTAAAAGAGATAAGGAAGGGCACTATATCTTGCTAAAGGGTAGCATGGATAATGAAGCACTATCTATATTGCACCAAGTGGTATAGCATCTAAATTCTTAAAAGAGAAACTAAGAGAGCTGCAAGAAGAAATAGACAGTAAAACTATAATAGTGGGAGATCTTAACCTTGCACTCTCAGAATTAGATAAATCAAACCACAAAATAAATAAGAAAGAAGTCAAAGAGGTAAATAGAATACTAGAAAAGTTAGATATGATAGATCTCTGGAGAAAATGTAATGGAGACAGAAAGGAATACACTTTCTTTTCAGCAGTTCATGGAACCTATACAAAAATTGACCATATATTAGGACATAAAAACCTCAAACTCAAATGCAGTAAGGCAGAAATAGTAAATGCATCCTTTTCAGACCACGATGCAATGAAAATTACATTCAATAAAAAACCAGGGGAAGTAGACCAAAAAATAATCGGAAACTAAATAATCTCAATACTAAAGAATGATTGGGTGAAACAGCAAATCATAGACATAATTAATAACTTCACCCAAGAAAACAATAAGAATGAGACATCATACCAAAATGTATGGGATGCAGCCAAAGCGGTAATAAGGGGAAATCTCATATCTCTAGAGGCCTATTTGTATAAAATAGAGAAAGATCAGGTCAATGAATTGGGTTTGCAACTAAAAATGCTAGAAAAAGAACAAATTAAAAACCCCCAGTCAAACACTAAACTTGAAATTCTAAAAATAAAAGGAGAGATCAATAAAATTGAAAGTAAAAAAATTATTGAATTAATTAATAAAACTAAGAGTTGGTTCTATGAAAAAACCAACAAAATAGACAAACCCTTAGTAAATCTGATTAAAAAAAGGAAAGAGGAAAGTCAAATTGTTAGTCTTAAAAATGAAAAGGGAGAACTCGCCACTAACAAAGAGGAAATTAGAGCAATAATTAGGAGTTACTTTGCCCAACTTTATGCCAATAAATTCGACAACTTAAATGAAATAGAAAAATACCTCCAAAAATATAGCTTACCCAAACTAACAGAGGAAGAAGTAAATATCCTAAATAGATGTCTATTGTATCTAAGTTTTCTAAAATTCTATCTACCTCCTTAATTTTTTTCTTGTTTATTTTGCAGTTTAATTTATCTGTTTATGAGAGGGGGAGATTGAGGTTCCTCACTAGTATAGTTGTGTTGTCTATTCCTGTAATTCATCTAACTTGTCAACAAATTTGGATGCTATATAACATGGTACATATATGTTTGATATTGATACTATTTAGTTGTCTTTGGTACCTGTTAACAACATGTAACTTACTTCCTAATCTCCTTTAGTTAGAGCCTTTTTTTTTTTTTGCTTTGTCTGAGACCAGGTTGCTATTCTTGGTATTTTTAGCATAATATATTCTGCCCCAGTCTTTCACCTTTCTGTTTGTGTATCTCTGCTTCAAAAGTGTATTTTCTAAATGAAAAATTGAAGGATTCTGATTTTAATCCACTCTATCATCTACTTTTATTTTATCAGAGAGTTCTTTGTTATTCACATTTACAATTATGACTACTAGTTTTGCCCCTCAATTCATTTTACCCTTGTTTAGACTTTTTTTCTCTCTCCTTTCACTCTATCCCTCTTCATCAGTGTTTTTCTTTTAGCCAATCCATATCCCTCAATCTACCCTCCCTTCTGTTACTGCCCCTTTTCCCTTTCCCCTTTTATTTCCCATTAAGATAAGCCAGATTTAAGAGTAAGCTTCAAACAGTGCTCACCTCACTTGCTTTTTAAGTTGCACTGCAATAGATTTTTCATACTTATTATACAATGTAATTTACCCCTGTTCTGCTTCCCCTTTCCTCTTCTCTGAATACAAAACTATTTTTCACCCTTTAATTATTTTTGTCATAACAATAAAATCAACTTATATCTAGACCCTCTCTATATATTTTTTTCTAATCACCCTAATAGATATACAATTCTTGAGAGTTAGAAGTATCACTTCTCCTGTAGGGATATAAACAGTTAGCCTTATTGAATACCATGTTGTTATTGTTGTTTTTCTTTCTTCTTTTCATTTTTTATGCTTCTCTTGAGTCTTGTAATTGAAGATCAAATTTTCTGTTCAGTTTTTTTTTTCAATCAGAAAAGTTTGAAAGTTTCCTATGTCATAGAAAATTCATTTTTTTTAATCCAGAAGATTATATGCAATTTTTCTGGGTTGTGGATTCTTGGTTGTAATTCAAGCTCCTTTTGCCATTTGGAATAAAATATTCCAAGCCTTCTGATTCTTTAATGTAGAAGTTTCTGTGTCCTGTAAAATTCTGATGGTGGCTCCTTAATATTTGAATTATTACTTTCTGACTGCTTGCAGTATTTTCTCCTAGATCTAGTAGCTCTGGAATTTGGCTACAATGTTCTTTAGGGTTTTCATATTGAGATTTCTTTCAGGAGTTGATGAGTGGATTCTATCAATGACTATTTATCCTCCAATTCATGGGTTGAGCTGAGTCTGGAGTTTTTATGGCTGACCTCCTGAACCTGGAGCATAGGGCTTTGATTGATGATTTGTGCTATGTCTAAGAATCTCTCTCTGGTTTGCCCAGACCTTGTCTGCACTAACCTGCACTTCCCTTTTACCCAAGTGATAAAGACCTTAAGACTCCATCTTTGTATGATTCTATCACCCCATAGTGATTAGAGCTTCATTTGACATTGTCCTTGAAGGAAACTGGGGTGAACTCAGGCAACTTCCTGTCTTCTCTCTGATATTTTGGCTTCTCCTCTCCCCACCCAATACCTCATTTACACTTTCTAGAGGCAATATTTCATAACACCTACTAGAGGGGTTAGAGTCAGTAAAACTGGAGTAGAGATTCTGGTTCAGAATTGCTACTTAAGAAATTCTGGACAAGTCATTTAACCAATCTAAGTCTCAGTTTCTTCATGTATAAAATTAAAAGATTGGACTCAGAAAATAGTAAAATCCCTTCTGTCTTCAAATATATGATGGTATGATTTTTACATGACCTCTACTTCTTTTCTCCAATTACATGATGTATTTTATACCATTTTTTGAAGTTGTCATCAGTGACAATATGTTTCATTCTGTTCATACCTATCAAGCATCTCTTTTCTTTCTAATAAACACTAGGCTGTTGCATCTTTATGTCAGGTCATGTGAGACCTAAAGATTTTTCATTCCTTAATAGTTTTATTGGAAGTAAGTTTTTAAAAAAACATAACCCATGCACATAGGTAGCCGCACAAAGTATACATTTACAAATGCAATTGACTTTTCAAAAACAAAAGAGTAAATGAAAATAGAAATGGGACAAATGATTGCTGCAAACATTCTGAATGAACTGTGTAACTCAAGAGGCATGGAACACTCCATGTTGGTACTATCTGAATTGTGAATGCATTGCTTCATTACCTCCGGTATCATCTTTCTTCATTGTATTACATAGATCAAATTGATAAAAAGGAACTTTGCAAAATAATCCACATTTTACATCATTATATGTTTCCTTTCCATTTCTATAGTTTCATAGGCAGGATTTAGTTTTAGTTTTTCAGGAATCATTGAAAATTGAATATTTAAAGGAGAGTATTTGAGAACAGAGACCATATATTATATCACTTCCTATCTTCAAGCCTTCCTGGGCAGGCATCCAATTAAAAAATGCAGTTGAAAAAAATAGGAAGATCTAAATCCTAAATTCTCTGTAGTGTAATATTTTCTCATCTATAAAGTGGGTTAATAATAGCATGTACATAACAAAATTATTTTTAAGATCAAGTGAGATAATGAGATATTAAATAAGCTTTGGAAACCTTCAATGTCAACTAAGTAGCCACTTGTAATTAACATTGGAAATAGGGTGCAAATTCAGGGCTTATTAATCCCAAATCTAGCTTAGTGTCTATCATATCTTACTGTTTTTATAATCTATGTAGCAAATTTTCCTGAGTCAATTTCCATACAATCAATTATACTGGCATATTAGATCCTCAAGGGATCTTCAA